>NC_054703.1:11137956-11232956 GCF_016097555.1 Gigantopelta aegis
CACCGACCAGTGATCCATAATTGGTTCAACAAAGGCCATGGTTTGTGCTATCCTGCCTGTGGGAAGCGCAAATAAAAGATCCCTTGCTGCCTGTCTTAAAAAGAGTAGCATATGTGGCGACAGCGGGTTTACTCTAAAAACAGTGTCAGAATGACCATATGTTTGACGTCCAATAGCCGATGATTAGATAAAAAATCAATGTGCTCTAGCGGCGTCGTTAAATAAACAAACTTTTTTTGTTTATTGTTGTTTTTGTGTTTTGCCTGAGTTCTGGTTAGCAGTAAATTAATTTACCTGTTTTATTTTATTTTATTTTTATTTTATTTGTATTGTTTGTTTGTTTTTGTTTTTGTTTTGTTTTTTTGTTTATTGTTGTTTTTGTGTTTTGTCTGCTCTGGTTGGTATTTCACGACGTTTAGGGAATCAGCCATTGTTTTGCGAAATGTCCACTGAACTCTACTCTGAGCACGCATTACGGTCTTGTGGTTCAGATTATTAGCATTTAATGTTAATACATAATGCAAATCAGAAGAAGTACATTTTCTGTCCAGGGTCTTCATAATCACTTATGTTGTCCCCCCCAACCCCCCCACCCCCCCACCCCATCCATTCTGCTAATGACTGACATTCAATAGCCGATGCTTAATAAATCAGTGACTTTTTAATGATAGAAAATAAATGGTTAAAATAGCTGCACTTGTTTTATTTGTATAGCAACTCAATATATACTTACTTCTCTCAGTGGACAAAGACGTTCAATTAACAATGGAACACATCACCAACATTCGTTTTGCGTAAGTGACATAATCGTTGTTTTCTCTCATTTATTAAACTATCTACCAGTTTTATAGGACGTCTGATATTTCCAGTTCTAAATTTACGCAGTTTTACGACATTTGTTTGATCGACAATTTTAGCAAAAAGAACGTTCTAATTAAAATACATACTTGAACATTATGCAGTTAATACTTTTAGATGAGTCAAATTTATCACTAGTCCAGTTTTTGTATTGATAACATAACCGTTTAACAGCTGGTTTTAACCACCAAATATTCACCTATGTAAAGCGAATGGAAATAATAGAATTGGATAGTTGGAACATCACACTCTTTTATGTATAAAACACTGGGTCGAATGACAGTCTGTATTACATGCACTGGAGTGCGAGTGCGAATAATTTTAACATGCTCACATACCACTAGAGTTTCGAGCATGTCCGTCCCGGGGCCTGTCTCTGGATAGCCAGTGACTTGCTCCGGGACAGAACAAAATTAAGGGGATAATTTTGAAATTTACATCTAAAAATTAAATAGTGGGAATTGACTGCTCGGCCGAATATTTATATAATTTGGAGCATTTTAGAAGGACAGTCCAAAAATAAATAAGAGAAAGAAGAGAGGATCGGAATATTTAATAATATTTTTGACATAACATTTTGAACGAAGGTCTAAAAGTTTAAAGTCCGATCTATATGGTCCGGGCCAGGGGGGGAGGGGTAATTTTGAGGTGGGCGGAATTTGGAATACGAATTTAGTAGTTAGGTCAAAGACCGAAGACCAAAATGTGCTACCAAAATTTAAGTCCAAACAATAAAATTAGAGTGCTCGACCGAAAAGGTTTTAAGGTGATTTGAGCAATTTAGACGGGCTACCAAAATAAACTGCGTCGGACTGTTTACAAAAAAAAAAAAAAAAAAAAAAAAAAAAAAAAAACCCATAAAATTTTGAACTGCGGCCAAAAATGTTTTTAAAGTCCAACTGAGCCCTAAAAAAAGAAGTACATGTCCTAGGAGAGGGTACGCAGCGGAACTCATGGCGAGTTGATGGGATGATCGGCTCGGAACTTCGGGAAGAAGTGAGGCAGGTCGATGTAGCACTCTCCCCGAAGTATTGCTGAGTAGTCTTCCGGAAGTATCAGCTTGATAATCCGATGGACGATTGGATTATCCATGTCTGATTTCAGTAAGCCTTGCCGGTACATCCCGTTCCGCTCCGACGTCAGGTAGTAGGTACGACTTCCCTCGACGTACTGGAACTGGTACCGCCCTTGACCAGTTGGTGTTGGTCTCCAGCTCTTGGTGACGAAGGGGCCTGGCAGCTGAGAGGTCGCAGTGAACTCCCCCTTCACACAGTTGCGGTACCGTCCAGGAAGCTTGTTGCGTGCGATCTGCCAAGTCGTGGGCTGTGTGTCGGACAAGTCCTGGACCGACACCTTCCTCTTCTTGGCTTCACGCTCTGCAACCGCTGTCGCAACAACTCGTGGAGACGCCGGTGGATTGGTTGGTGCGGACGACACTTTTCCTGTTTCCATCGGCGTTGGTGCTGCAGGGGGAGGAGCCGCCACTGCCGGTTTAGCCGACAGCTTTGGCTCCCCCTTTGCCGCTCCTGGCGTCTGCTGCTTCCGAGTAGTGGGGGACGGCGACGCAGAAGGGGGCGCCGCCGGCAGTTGAGCTGCCGGTTTTGGCTCCCCCTGAACCGCCCCTGCCGGTCTCGTCTTCTTCTGTGAAGCAGGAGGGACCGCCCCTGGCGGTTGAGCCGCCCGGTTTGGTCCCCCCTGAGCTGCCGTGGGACGACGTCTCCTCCTACTTCCCGATCTCTTCTGTTTATTGTCACCATAATACAAGGTGACAATAGCCGTGCTCCCATTGTGTTCAACACGATACTTGGCTAAGCGGCCAAGCTCGTGCAGCACAGCCCCAAGGGTGGGGGGGGAGAGAAACCTCGACGTTTGCTAAACACAACCGCATTCTGCGCTGTCTCGAGTAGGAGACATGCACTGGAATACAACATGTACAATGCTAAATACAACTGGCCTCGGGGGTGGCGTGGTTAAGCCATCGTACATAAGGCTGCTGGGCACTGGGTTCGCGTCTCGGTACCGGCTCCCACCCAGAGCGAGTTTAACAATTCAGTGGTTAGGTATAAGACCACTACACCAACTTCTCTTTGAATAACAAATAAACAAGTGACCACTGACCCGTTGTCCTGGTCAGACAGCCTAGGTAGCTGAGATGTGTGCCCAGGACACCGTGCTTAAACCGTGGTTGGTTATAAACACGAAAATAAGTATAAATGAAATTAATGTTAAACAGAGGAATTGTATGTATGTTATATAATCTTAAAATAAATTACTTAGATTACTTACTTAAAATATGTTTTGTCATTTAGCTGCTATTTAGCCCAACACACTATATTATTTGACTTTTTTATTTACAATATTTTGTAAAACATTTGCATTTTATTATTATTATTATTATTATTATTATTATTAGTAGTAGTATTATTTTTATTTTATTATTATTATTATTATTATTATTATTATTATTATTATTATTTTTTGTGGATGTTGTTTTTTGGTGTGTTTTTTTTCGATCGAAATATTATAACATCGGTTGAATATGTTTAAACTATAATTTCCTATAACACAGGCTGAATATGTTTAGAATATAATTTCCTATAACACCGGTTGAATATGTTTTAAAATGTTTTGTGATGTATTTCGATGTCCATCTATCTATTCAAACTTGTCTAAAGTATGACTACAACTTGTTTGTCTCGATGCTCTTAACAAAGGATGTGTATTGCTGTTTTGTTTGTTCGTTTGTGTGTTAGTTGTTGTTGCTGTTTCTGGTTGTGTTTTTTCAAAGGACATGCTCGCCGCTAAAAGACTAATTGCTAAGAACTATCTGGTAATAACTGGCTTAAAATCAATGTACGTTGCCCTATAAGATTTTTAGAAAAACAAATATTTAAGTGGAGAACAAAGAAATCTGAAATATCTACCGTAAACCTAATCTAATCAGATATCTCTGGGAACAAAAGTAGAGCCATTTTGTTTGTATATTAAACATTTAAGTCATATTATTAAATATGAAAATGGAAGAGGGCGGCTTATGTTTTAGATATAGCTCGTGTCATAAATTTTTGGACACTTTTAGATGTTAGAATGACTATCCAACGACTTTCTTAACTGTGTGCTGTTACCTCGAGTTTTCTCAAGTAATTTTAATATTGGACATTTATTTTTACATTGAGTAATAATTATTTGTATATTTGCTGGTATTATGTAATGTCGTGGCTATTTCATGTATTACAGTTATTATTTAATGAACCTTTTAAGAGTGCAGTTTGTCGTGTCGTTAGGTGTTTTATAGTTGATGAAACTATGTTTGTAAATAGTTGACATAATGTATTTATGGGATATTAGTATATTACCATCGCTAAATGTGTAAATTTAATGTTTCAAGTCCGTGGTTTGGCCTTGCGGCCGTAGACGTTATTTAATTCCCAGATCCCTGTGCATATAAAAGCTATGCCATAGCGTGGACATTAATAATATTGATGTAAATAGTTCCATGATTGCAGTGTGTGTACTTATACAATGAAAACATCCCATGGATACATAAACCTGGGATACATTTCCGTTTGATCGACTATTTTAACATGGCTGCCGGGAGTGACCTTGTCCTTCAAAACCTATACGATCGATTCATTAATTCATTCACCAACTCACTCACTCACTCACTCACTCACTCACTCACTCATTCATTCATTCGTATACAAATTAACTTTAACAATTTGTATTGAACAGGTGGATACTAAATTTAGTTTCAGTACCTCTTTCATGGCCACACATACATTGGTCCCTTTAGCTACAGCGTGCCTTTTTAAATATTAGTACATAACGTAGCCTTCTAAACCGGATACACCTTAAATTTACTTGGTTTCTGAAATTTGCGGTTCAGGGCATTTTCTAGCCTTATTTTTGTTGTAAATTTGTATATATATATATATATATATATATATATATGATAGTGGGCAAAAACAAATCTGAGTATAATCTATATTGTATTATGCCAAAAACAATAAAATATAATTTTATTTAAAAAAAACAAAAAACCCATTAATATTTTATTCACCTAGTCCTATGCGGGGCAGGACGTAGTTTGATACGAAGTCGGTCTGGGATTGATTCCCGTTGGTGGGACTATGGGGCTATTTCTCGTTCCAGCCAGTACTCTACAACTGATGTAACGACGTCTATGCTATTTATAATATTTTCTGTGGGCTGCTGCATATGAACGATGCCTTGCTGCCTTCCTTTCAAATCCCAGACAGTGTCAGCTACCTTTAACAAGAGACACAATTTCGAAGGCTATGACTTTCAACCTGATTAATACTTGGCAAAACCAGTTGAAACAACTAATTACTGTAAATTGTAAGAATAAAATGTTGTTGTGTTTTAATTTTAGACACAACTTAACACAATGGAAATATCATTTTATCATTGGTTTATAGTGATGAAACATCAAAATAATAAATATACCTTGTCTATTTTTTCTCAATATACTTTTATTCATTTTGTAAATTATGTTTTTCTTAGAAAATAGATATCCTGGTAAGAAGGTTTTGTCAATGCCATCATCACATGTTAGCTGTGTTCAAAACTCAAAATGTTGGCAAGACAGTAGAACAATACTGAACTAGGCCAAATAGTGTTGCATACTTTGGAAAGTCAATGCAAAACGTTCTTGTATCCTTGCTGTGCACAGAAACATAAGATACTGTAGAAAAAAAGAAGCTGAATCTGATACCAGTGTTCTCTTTAGCATCCCTTAATGCGCCATAAAAAGGCCCTTAATTTATCCGAGAGCTGTCGGTTCTCCATTTGTCCATAACACAGGAATCATGGATATCTGAAAATTTAAAAAATACAAAACAATGTTAATTTTCTACGATATAAGAATGAAACTTTTTAAATAATGTGTACTTAGTATTTGTAATCATATCATGTGAGCCTAATACCTTGGCCAAGGACCTTTAAATTGAATATTATTGAAATATTTGAATACACATACATATATTTGAGAATAAATATTGACATCTGCCAGTGATGATAATAATACTTATAAAATCATCTCAATTTATGTTTCCAAGAAAATATGGTGGATATCACCAGTTTGTGAATCTACATCACAAGACTTACTGGTGGAATATGAATAAAGCCACCCCCAATCCCCACACCAATTTGCTTTAAAATCCCCAAAAATGCTTTAATACATCTGATATCCCACCCTGAAATGTTTATATATACATATGGAAATAAATTAAGCAACGCCCAATTCATAGGCCTATAATTCTGTGAATTAAGAAAACAGAGCATTTTCCTGAATGATTTATTGACATGTGGCATCTTGCTGAAAAGCATGACTTTCGTGGAGATATTCAATGCACGTGCAACGACGAACAATGCACGTGAAATGTCATACCCTCAACAGTATTGAAATCAAGTTTGTAATGATTACATGTCACACTCTCTCCTGTCAAGTTGCATTGAATATCCAGTACCATAATTGTCGTGGCACGTCGTAAATGTTCAGAGGCTACAAGGTGGCAAATTATTGGCATGACAAATGCAAGAATGTCCCTCAGACAAATTGGATGTCAACTTGAGCGCAATATTTCCATCATTTCAAGACTGCTGAACAAACACAGGGCTACCAATGACGTTAAAGATCGTCCAAGACCTGGCAGACCCCGTAAGACAACAATAAGAGAGGTTAGAACATTGTTGAGACTTGTTAGGCACCGTTCATGGGACTCAAGCACATCTTTAAAACAACAGTGGTTACCAGAGAGAGCCATTTCCTACAGGACCGTCGGGAATCAGCTGAAAACAGCAGGATACAGGGCCAGAAGACCCGTCAAGCGTATAAAACTGTCTCCAGCTCACAAAGCAGCACGACTTGCCTGGTGTAATCAACGTGTTCGCTGGAACATTGCATCATGGCGGAGGGTCACTTTTCAGATGAGAGTCATTTCTTATTGCATATGGTGGATGATCTGGAGACAAAGGAGCACAGCCATGGTTTCCCTTTGGTGGAGGGTCAGTCATGGTATGGGGATGCATTTCCTTGGGTTGCAAGATGGACCTCATCACCATTCGTGGTAACCTTAATGGGCCTCAGTATCAACAGGAGATCCTTAAGAGAGCTGATATCCCCCATTTTGATAATCATCCACTAGCCACAAGACCCATCTTCATGGATGACAATGCCAGGCCTCACAGAGCACGTGCTGTCACCCAGTTCTTGCAATAGAATGCTGTTGAGACCATTCCATGGCCAGCCATGAGTCCAGATCTCAATCCCATTGAGCATCTGTGGGACATTTTAGGCCGCCGTGTTCGACAGAGAGGCCCACCTGTCCAGACTCTCAATGAATTGACTGCTGCTTTGCATGAGGATTGGAACAGGATTCCTCAAAATCAAATCCAGAGATTGATTCAAGGAATGAGGAGGCGTCTTGAAGCAGTTGTTCGTGTGCAGGGAGGTTACACGAGATACTGATGGAAAGTCAATATTTGGACTTGCCAGACATTATTCTTCAATTCCATGAATCAGATGTGTGCATGGTACTGACAGTTAAGTTTGTGCAACAAAAGTGAAATTCGTAATGTTTTTGAATGAAATGAAGTCATTTTCCAAATCTGTACCATCTTCAAATAAACCACATTATGTCATGGTATTATTGGCTATGTTTCTCCTCATCCCTTTCTGTTCACTGAAAATTTCATATGGTAAGGAAATCTTTGACACCTTTCATGCACCAGTTCATTAAAGTTGCTCAGTCTGAGCAAATACGGGTGTTGCTTAATTAATTTCCATATGTATATTTTATTTTATTATTTAAAAAATAAACTTACACATTACAAATACATCTGTGGATCACTTCTTCAATAAAAGGTAAAACACTATAATTTGCATATAATATAACATTTTATAAAATAGAACAATGGATCACACACACACACACACACACACACACACACACACACACACACACACACACACACACACACACAGCTCCCTGTTATTTAATTTTAAAAATAAATACTCCAGCCTCCTACATATTTTATGGCAAAACGAACGAATGAACGAATGAATGTTTAACGACACCCCAGCACGAAAAATACATCGGCTATTGGGTGTCAAACTATGGTAATGCAAATAAATAAAGTGATGATCAACATCAATATAAAAATTCAAGACAAACAAAAACAGTGTAAAGAACTCTGCAAAAACACAAATATCACAGAATTTTACGGATACTGAACTTTACTCAAAACTTCAATTTTGTGCTGTATTGGCCATTCTCAAAGAGAATGTTACACCCCTGCACCACGGTGAGGTTACAGCACACGCAGGGGTATTTTATGGCATAATACAATATAGATTATACTCAGATTTGTTTTTGCCCACTATCATGCGACTACAATGAATTTGTCAATCCAAACAAAAAGTTACAGAAAACGCTGTTTGTCGATTGACTGGGTACTGTGAACAGGGCATCTTTGCTTCAGTGTCAGAGTTTGGTGGTGGGTTTTTTTTTTTTTTTTTTTTTTTTTTTTTTTTTTTTTTTTTTTTTTTTCATTTTAATCAACACCTACGTGTACTAGTGTTACGAATAAATAACATACAACAAATCTTCTATAACATTAAAATGATATGATCCCCGCTGTGGGATGGGCAATGTTGATTGTTGTCGGTTTACTGTTCGACGTTTCGATTTCAGTGGTATTTGATGAAATTCAGTAATCCTTCCTACAGTATTTTGTTCAGCTAAAACAAAGTATGAAATTACCACGATGCAATGTCATTCATCAAAACCAGTCTACACTGATTTAATTCACGACAAACTGTTCGCTTGTTCATTACTACTAATGTCAACAGTGGCTTCTTGCCAACCAGAGCTCATGCGTTACCACGTGGTCAAAACATGTGACGTCACCGTGGCTTCCCCTCTTGCCAGATATATCGGTTTACAGTGTCTGTAAACAATAGTATCAAAATGCTGTTTTTATAAATATTCTAAAGGCTTTTTTATTAAAACTATTTTATACTGAAATTAGACCACAACGCAATTGTGTAACGATAGCCTCATGTTTATGCACATTATAATTTGTGTGTATTATTAGTTTGAATTACCCTTGTATTTGCAACGCACCATAGCTTGTTTTGTGTGCCTATATAAATAATGTTTTTTTTAAAATAAATATTCTAAAGGCATTTTTATTAAAACTATTTTATATTGAAATTAGACCACAACGCAATTGTGTAAAGATAGTCTCATGTTTATACACATTAGAATGTGTGTGTAGTATTAGTTTGTTAACACTGTTTTATATTGCAATTGCAAGTGTGTTATGCTAGTTTTATGTTTATGCAGTTAAACAATTCCAGTATTAATTAGTTCAAGTTGGAAATGCCTTCGCTATGGGATAAACTGACGTAGGCCTGCTTACAAAAGTTGAAGTTTCTCAAGATTTAGAGTGTGCATTCATACACTGTCAATTGCAAACGGAAGCTGGGCCAAAAAACAATTACTTTATTTCTCGAGCAATTGCGTGCATAATGTACCGATAATTAATAAATTAAATGATATTTATTTTGTAAAGGTAGATCTCTTCCTAGCTTAACGTAATTTCTGATTGGTTGTTATCGCGTCATGTGGTACTTCTCAGATAGCATAAACGGCTGACGTCAATGGACGAAAACAACCGGCCTTTGTGAATCCTTTTACTCCAGGGCTAAAATAATAAGTTTAATTATCTTTTTTATAATTAAATTAATTGTAAATAGCAGTCTTATACTTCTTTAGGCCAGCTCGTTTGAAAACTATGCGACTACTAAATAGTTTAAGACTCCATAACACTTTATTGTATTTACTTAACTGGCGCTCTAAAATAATTTAAGCCCTTATATTAATATCTTAATTTATTGGTTTTAGAATACTGTTCAAAATTTCTAAATTGTCCCCCATCAACCTATTACCTCCCCTTCCCCTCCCACCTCCCGCCCCAGAATTGGCCAGTTGCGATGTCAAGAACCAAATCCGGGGTGGACGAGCCTGAACCCCTGTGAATATGGGCACGTAGATAGAGTTGCCATTCCCAATCGGCCTCGGTGGTGTCATGGTTAAGCCATCGGACCAAACGCTGTACCGGCTCCTACCCACAACTACTCCAATGTGTAGGTGTAAGACCACTACACCCTTTTCTCTCGCACTAACCACTAACCGACTGACCTGGACAGACAGCCCAGATAGCTGAGGTGTGAGCCCAGGACAGCGTGATTGAACCTTAATAGGACATAAGCACGAAAATAAGTTGGAATAAATGAAATGAAATGATGTCAACGTTCTCTCGATCGCGGTCTGACAAACACAATTTAAAAGCATGTCCCTTGTCTAACTTTCCAACTTTATTACATTACATACATTTAAATAGACACTATTATTTTTCTTTATATTGTTCATGTAAATGTTGTAATACTAATTTACTCTCTCTCTATGTAATTAATTTGTTTTATGGAAGTAATATTTATAAGCAACTGCAAGCTGCAGTTAAGTATACATTTACTGCAGATACAGTCCTCACTGGTTTAACATAACTAGAGCCGAAAGGAAGAGATCTATCTATCTTTTGGAAACTTACCTGTGAACATTAACTTTTATTTTCAGTTACACTTAATATTTAAAATAAATTTATAATTCTGGAAACTGGAACACTTCGTTTTTTTGTTGTCTATGGATGTATATTTATTCTCTGGATATTGTTGATATTTTTGGGCCACAACAGTGTATAAATATTATATATATATGTGTGTGTGTGTGTATATAGCATACACTACCTTAGTACTTAGAAGAAGAAAAGAAGAAAATACATAATCCAAGATTGACTCGTAGACCGAGCGAGTGACTGCCAATGCGGGTGCCCCCAATATAAGATCCTGTTTTATATCGTAGAAAAAAAAAGGTATCTCGGTACATTCATCAGCAGTTTTGCTGTTAATGTATATAAGAAGTGTTTAATTTTTCAGTATTGCAAAGTTAAAAAAAAGGCCTGTTAAATCAGACGTAAAAAAACAACAAACGGCGGCAATGTCTACGGGTAGGTAATTGCGTACTTAACACATTAAATGTTAAAGTGTCAAGGTACATGGGACGAAACCTTTTCCTGCATGGCAGGTCAGAGCTAGAATTATATGTCCTCAGACCAGTGTGACATATTATTGATCCTGAACAAATTTGATTTCAAACCAGTGTTTATAACATGTCAGAAGATTTGAAGAAAGACGCATCACTGGAGGATGACAAAACATTATAGCAGCATATGAACACTAGCCAGCACACAAGAAAACAACAACTACATAGAAGCAAACGAAATACAACAACAAACACACGTCGCTAGGTGTCTCTCTTGTCTAGGTGATCACTAATGGAAAGGCGTTCTGTTTTACTTAACACAATCACCAGAGCAGCACATACCACGACATGTGATATGCAACAAATACAGAAAAACAAAGCGACGGACAAAATGTACCTAAAGGCCTCGTGCTTATAAACATATTGACAGTCTAATCGCAAGGCTAATAGTCTGAAAGTAACGCCGTCTCTCTCTCTCTCTCTCTCTCTCTCTCTCTCTCTCTCTCTCTCTCTCTCTCTCTCTCTCTCTCTCTCTCACTCTCTTTCTCTCTCTCTCTCTCCAAGACAGTGAGTTAGTTGTTAGTTGATTAGTGGTTAGTGAGAGAGAAGAGGATGTAGTGACCTTACACCTACCCATTCAGCCCTTAAAACTCGCTCTGGGTTGGAGTCGGTACAGGGCTGTGAACCCTGTACCTACCAGCCTTTACTCCGATAGCTTAACCGCTGCGCCACCGAGGCCGGTAGGATACGTCAGAATGTCTACCACAGCGAACCTGTTTGAACCTTATTTGGAGGTTAGACACTTAAACCAATTCAGCACTCGGTTGGATCGCGGACGGTCTGGGATTGATCCCCGTCGGTGGGCCCATTGGCCTATTTCTCGTTCCAGGCAGTGCACCACGGCTGATATATCAAAGGTCGTGGTATGTGCTATACTGTCTGTGGGATGGTGCATATAAAAGATTCCTTGCTAGTAACGGAAAAAGGTAGCGGGTTTTCTTTCTAAGACTATATGTCAAATTAACAAATGTTTGACATGAAATAGCCGATGACTAATAAATCAATGTGAACTAGTGGTGGCGTTAAACAAAACAAACTTTAAGTTAAACCTTCTACAAGAACCGGTCTCAAGTGAGTGCTTGAGACAAACAGACATGTTCTTTATTTATATCGCATCTTGTGTACAAATTACAAAACAAGAGTTCAACACTAATACAGCAACAAATAAACACAGACATTTATTTGTTTTTATTTAACGACGCCCTCAACACATTTTATTTACTGTTATATGGCTAAGGACCACACAGATATTGAGATAGGAAACCTGCTGTCGCGATTACCTGGGCTACTCTTTTCGATTAGGAGCAAGGGCTATTTTATATGCACTATCCCACAGACAGGATTATAAATACCACGGCCTTGGTTACACCAGTTGTAGAACACTGGCTGCAACGCAAAATAGCCCAATGGGTCCACCGACGAGAATCGATCCTAGGTCACCTGAATTCTCTTCACGTCAGTGTGTTCAAAGGTTTAACACTAGTGTGATTCAAAATATTCGGTTTCAAATAGATATTGCGGTTTAAACATTTTGCAGACACTCCACATTTGAAAGACTTGACACCAGTGTGAACTAGAATTTGTTCTTTGAAGTGGCAACTCAGTTGAAAACATTGTACACACACTTCGCATAATCTAAGTTAGGGAAGCAATTACTTACTTCACTTTTCTACACATCTAGATACGTTCAAAGGTTAACACCACTGTGAATAGACATATGCTGTTTCATATTGCACTTGAATGAAAAACATTTTGCACATAACTCACACGTAAAATACTTAACTCCTGTGTGCACTAGCGTGTGTGTTTTCAAGTGGGAGCTACGACTGAAACGTTTTTTACATACCTCACAATTAAAAGGCTTAATACCAGTGTGAACCAGCATATGATGCTCGGATAACAGAAACATTTTGCACAGACCTCACACTTTAAGAGCTTAACTCCAGTGTGAATGACTATATGACTTTTCAAAAGCGAACCTATGTATATATTATTTTGACACCAGTCCCATGAAATGAAAGTGTCACAAGAATACAGCCTTTAAATCGAGAAAAATAAAATGTGGTGGGTACCACCACTGGTCAGAGGCCGTGGTATGTGCTTCCTTGTCTGTGGTAAAAAATAAAAATCCAATAGCCGATGATTAATTAATCAACGTGCACTAGTGGTATAGTGAAACAAAACCCCAGACTAGTCAACCAATTGTTTATACCAGAACACGACAGCATTGCAATTAGGACTATGGTATAGCAGCTATATTATAGCTATTTTAGAATATCTACGTGCGTTTTTGCAAGTAAGCGCAGGTGTCTGGTATTTAGTTACATGACATTGTGCAGATGTCAGAGGTCCGATGACAGTAAAAAAGTAAACTTTGTTTTATTTAACGACGCCGCTAGAGCACATTGATTTTTTATCTTATCATCGGCTATTGGACGTCAAACATATGGTCATTCTGACACTGTTTTTTAGAGGAAGCCAGCTGTCGCCACATAGGCAACTCTTTTACGATAGACAGCAAGGGATCTTTTATTTGCCCTTCCCTCAGGCCTTTGTGGAATCAGTTATGGATCACTGGTCGGTGCAAGTGGTTTACACCTACCCACTGAGCCTTGCGGGATTGGAGTCGGTATCTGGATTGAAAATCCCATGCCTCGACTGGGATCCGAACCCAGTATCTACCAGCCTGTAGACCGATGGCCTAACCACGACGCCACCGAGGCCAGTAAAAAGACATTATAGATGCAAATTTATACAAACCCTAATCTGGCGGCTTCTAATTGTACCTTTTCATTATTGTCTTCCTCGACTAAAGAACACCAATCCCATACTTCCTATGCATATTCTAATACCGGGCGGCTAAAAGTTACATATGTTCAATAATGTGTGTCTCTTTAACACATATTTGTATTTCCTAAGTGCAGAATTCATTACCGAAGCCGATTATTAATATGTATTGTCCACTTGACATTTGCGGTTAGGGCGATATGCGCACCGAACTTTGAACAGAACGTCATTGGAAATAAAACAATTATATACATGTTTGAATACAATTCTTTCAAATACTTTTCCAATGCAACAAGTAACGACATCGGCCTATAGTTAGTCTAATAACATGTGTCACCTTTTTTGAAGAGAGGTTTAATAATAATTATTTTCCATCGGTTAGGGAATTTTGATGTACGTAAATATGTGTTAAAAAGCAACTGAAGAGGAACTTAGACTGAATGAATGAAAGGTTTAAGTAATAATCCAGTTACTAACAATCATTAAAAGTACAGTATAGATTTAGGAAGAAGAGTACATTAAACATAAGTAATAAAACAGGGATAAGAAGTCTAGGGAAGAAAATAAATAAAATTGTAAATTGGGGACCAAGATATATAACACCGAGCATACTGAAGTATATAGAAATGCAGATGTATAGAAGCTGCATCCATGTGATCCACAATCCTGTGCAGCTACTACTAATGGAAAAATGTAGTGGGTTTCCTCTTTAAGACTATATTTTAAAATTACCAAATATTTGACATCCAATAACCCATGATTAATAAATCAATGTGCTCTAGTGGCGTCGTTAAACAAAATAAACAACACTTTGAGATCATCGTGAGACATACATTAACCAAATTCAGAAGCTTCTTTCAAGTGATTCATATGTTGTTCTAGTTCACAGACTTTAAAATCATGGTGAGTCACAAATGAAAACACCTTCAGAAGCAGCATTGATGCGATTTCCATGTTGACGAGTTCACAGACTTTGAGTTTGTTGTGAGGCATAACACACGCAGAACACACAAATAAACCCAAAACACAAAACAAGGCACTCCCCCACCCCCAGTGTACTAAAAGTGAATGTATTGTAATTGTGACGTTACTAATGACACCCCTTGACATGCAAATAGCCAAAACGTTACAGTATCACAAATGAATATAAATTAAATGGCGTGCCTAAGGTTACGTGACGTTTCGTACCATATCTGGCCCGTCTGTAGATGTATCGTCCCTTGGGCCCAGTTCCACGAAGCGATTTAGAACTCAGATTACTTTACGTGCATTAAGGTATATTTAGCACATGTTTTATGTTGAATTATACATGTATATTGTTTAGTCTGTCTTTGTTGTTTGCATGAGCGATTTTAGCTGTTTTCCCCCTAGTATTCAAACAAGCTTGCTCTCGGCACGGTCGGTTCATAAATATTACAATAATACGTGTGAAAGTAAGGGTATGTTTTATTAAACAACGCACTCACATTGTATTTACGGTTATATGGCGTCGGACATACGGGTAAGGGCCACACATATATTGAGAGAGGACACCCGCTGTTCCAACTTCTCTTTTTCGATTAGCAGCAAGGGATCTTCTATATGTATAATTCCGCAGACAGGATAGTATATAACACGACCTTTGTTACACCAGTTAGGGGTACTGGCTGGAACGAGAAATATCCCAAATGGGCCCACCGACAGGAATCGATCTTAGATCGATCACGCATCAGTCGTGCACTGTACCACTGTATTGACAGAGCACATTCATTTACTAATCATCAGCTATTGAATGTCAATCATCAGGTAATTTCGACAGTAAGTTTTAAAGAGAGGAAACTCGCTACATGTTTCCATTAGTAGCACCGGATCTTTTATATGCAACACCCCTCATACAGGATAGCACATACCACGGACTTTGACATACCAGTTGTGGTACACTGGCTAGAACGAAAAATAGCCCAATGGGCTCACTGAGGGAAATCGATCTCAAACCGACTGCACATCAAGCGAGCGATTTACCACTGGGCGACGTCTCGCCCCTGGATCAGATGAATGCGGCATCAAGAGAACCACTGGGCTACATTAAAAAACCACCAAAAAAACCCCAACAACAACCCAACCCCGCCCCACGAAAAAAAGTTTTTTTTTTTTTTTTTTTTTTTTCAAACAGCTAGAACACATTGATTAAAAAATCATGGGATATTGTCAAACATTTGGCAATTCTGACTCGTAGGCATTAGTGGTAATCCGCCAGATTTGTGCCATTAGCAGCAAGGGATCTTTTATATACACTTTTCTACAGACAGGAAAGCACATACCATCTTTTGACCAGTTGTGGTGCACTGGACGGAACGAGAAAAACCCAAGTAGTGAAATGGATGTTCCGAGGTGGTTCGATCCCGAGACTCAAGCACATCAGGCGAACTCTCAACCGACTGAGCTAAATCCCCCTTTCACGCCACTACAATACTAGATTAGATTTCAGTGAATTCAAAAATGTCCACCACATGATTTAACCAATCAAAACTTGTTGGGAACACAAGAAGAACCATTGTGGTTGTAATATTAACTGCCGAATTTAAATTATGTCTTTAAAGCTATTTCCGAGAAAAAAAATCGAATGAAAAAGATTAGTGTATTAGCTGCCAAATTTAAGTTATGTCTTTAAAGCTATTCCAGGAAAAAAATTTAAATAGTCCAATGGAACCACTGGCGGCGATCGATCCTAGACCGACCAAACATCAGGTGAATGTTTTACCACTGGACTGTGCCAACCCCCACCTCCACCCCGGCTTTACAATATCGACAATTATGCACAGCGTTAGACTTTAAACGACTACTGACTAAGGTCTGTGCACCTTATTGGCAGTTCGAAGCTTAATTAATTATTTATAACCACTTTCAAGTATTGCTACACGATCGATACAATGTTCTTGCATATTTAGCTAGTTGTCATTTTAAACAGAGACATTTGTTTGAGAACTCCTGAGAGTGCTCAATAATTGATAGGAATCTACAAACAAAAACATGTCCACTCTCGCGAAACATTACCCAGCTTCTGTCATTTCCTTTGACGTCAATAGCGTGCACAGTCTCACACATGTTGACTGCATTTTTCTCAAATTAAAGGATTCAAATTTCGACAAGAGACATTTCAAAGTTTGTTTGAGTCTTTCTCAGAGGATCTCAGCTTTTATCGTCTGATTTTTACATCAGATGTCTAAAAACACCATCACAAGCAACATTCATGTGATTCACGTGTTGTTAGAGTTCACAGACTATGATTTCGTTGTTAGGCATAAAACACACAGAATACAAACGCCAACACAAAACACCAATCTAATTAAAATTAGCTCCACTATTACATGTGGATCTAGCAGCAGCCCGTTGGAGCTCATGTCCAGTTGACTTTTCATTCGACCAATCAAAACATTACTTGCAAAATCATGCCAGTAATTTGAAAATAATTTGAAAACATTCGGGATTATGCCGAGAGTATACAAAATGATTCGGGTTAATTACGAAGTATGCAGGAAACTAATTTCAATATAAAAAAAATTCAAGAAGAAAAAAAAAAACAAAAAAAAAACAACCGTGATGGTATAGCCATAAAATCTGTTTATACTAGTATACAATCCAGAGTTTATTACTGCACTTTACCACTGTTTTTTCAATGTTGAAATAGACCATCTAGTTCGCTTATTGCATAAATAGTCTCGACCGATATTTTTAGAATTTGTATGCTCCCGAATAACGTTATAAAAGGCGAAGTGTAATTGGTCGATATTTAAATTGTTATTTATAGATGAAATGTCACCTGGGCATGGGAGTCCATGCAATGCTGTTATATCTATTGGCTGGAACGAGAACTATCCCGAATGGGTTCACCGACGGGGATCGATCTTAGATCGACCACGCATCGGGCGTGCACTGTACCACTGGATCAGACAGCGCTATAGCACATTCATTTATTAATCATCGGCTATTTAATGTCAAACATCAGGTAATTTCGACAGTAAGTTTTAAAGAGAGGAAACCCGCTACATGTTTCCAATAGCAACGGATCTTTTATATGCAACACCCCACATACAAGATAGCACATACTACGGTCTTTGACATACCAGTTGTGGTACACTGGCTAGAGCGAAACATAGCCCAATGGGCTCACTGAGGGAAATCGATCTCAAACCGACCGCGCATCAAGCGATCGATCTACCACTGGGCGACGTCTCGCCCCTGGATCAGATGAATGCAGCATCAAGAGAATCACTGGACCACATTAAAAACACCAAAAAAACAACAACAACAACCCAACCCCGCCCCCCGAAAAGAGATATATATTTTTTTTCAAACAGCTAGAGCACATTGATTAGTCTTAGAGAGGAAACCCGCTATGTGTTTCACTAGTAGCAAGGAGTATTTTGTGTGTATCATCCCACAGAAAGGATAACACACACGGCGGCCTTTGATATACCAGTCGTGATGCACTGCCTGGAATAAGAAATAGCCCAATGGACCCACCAACAGGGATCGATCCCAAACCGAGAGCGCATCAAGCGAGGGCTTTAACATTCACGTACGTTCCGCCGCCTACACGTTCAGAGGATAAGCTGACACTGAATAGCGAACACACACACACACACGCACGCACACACACAAGCACGGACACACGCACGAAAAAGTACGCACATACACACGCAGAAACATACGCACGGACACCGACATACACACACACACACAGACAGACACACACACGCAGGAACACAAACATACGCACACACACACACACACACGCGCGCGCGCGGACACACGCACGAACAAGCTCACACACATGGACAGAGGCACGGACACACACACGCGCACGGGCAAAAACATACGCAGCACAGGCTCAAAGTATGTCTTTCATTTTGTCTGCATATTGATTAGTTATCTGTCATCTTGCGGTTTTATTTCTCACTAGTTGTCCTCTCTATCTCTCTCTTTTTCACTTTTTCCCCCTCTCTGTTTGTCTTTCTGTCTCTCTTTCCCTACATATACATACACGCATACGCACATATATACACATCAACCCTGTAAACCGGACATACATGAGATCAATTTGAAGATCCGGTTTTAAGAGGTTTCCCTTTTTATATTCAAGTATTCTGCCTATGCTGCGGTTTTATATACATTTATATTTACACGTTCCAGCCAGTGCACCACGACTGGTATATCAAAGTCCGTGGCACGTGCTATCCAGTCTGTAGGATGGTGCATATGAAATATCCCTTGCTACAATTGCTACTAATGGAAAATCTGCAGCTGGTTTCTTCTTTAAGAATATATGTAAGAATTACCAAATATTTGACGCCTAGTAGCCAATGATTAATAAAGCAATGTGCTCTAGTGGTGTCCTTAATCAAAACAGACCTTTTTTAAAATTTTGACACTAGTACCATCTCATACAACCCAGGACCCGGCCCATCTGGACCAGAATACCAGCCGTACTGGACTACAACCTAGTCTGATCATTCCTTATTAAGACGGAGCCAGCTCGTCCACGCCACAGTACCAGCCGTGACTACTGGACTACATCCTAGTCTGATCATTCCTTATTAAGACGGAGCCAGCTCGTCCACACCAGAATACCAGCCGTGAGTACTGGACTACATCCTAGTCTGATCATACCTTATTAAGACGTATCTGGCTTCCCAAGTTAAAGTTTGTTTGGTTTAACGACACCACGATTGTTTAGTCATTGGCTATCCGGTGTCAAACATTTGGCAATTCTAACATTTTTAGTCTTTGACAGGAAACCCGCTTCTGTTTTACATTAACAGAAAGAGCTCTTTTATATGCATCATCACACATGCAGGATAGCACATACCATGGACTTTGATATAACATTCGTCATGCACTGGCTGGAACGAGGAATAGTCCCATGGAACCACTGGCGGCGATCGATCCTGGACCGACCGAACATCAGGTGAGTGTTTTACCACTGGGCTATGCCCACCCCCACCTCCACCCCGGCTTTTCAATATCTATAATTATGCACAGCGTTAGACTTTAAACGACTACTGACTAAGGTATGTGCACCTTAGTGGCAGTTCGACGCTTAATTAACTATTTATAACCACTTTAAAGTATTACTACACGATTGATACAATGTTCTTGCATATTTAGCTAGTTGTCATTTTAAACAGAGACATTTGTTTGAGAACTCCTGAGAGTGCTCAATAATTGATAGGAATCTACAAACAAAAACATGTCCACTCTCGCGAAACATTACCCAGCTTCTGTCATTTCCTTTGACGTCAATAGCGTGCACAGTCTCACACATGTCGACTGCATTTTTCTCAAATTAAAGGATTCAAATTTCGACAAGAGACATTTCAAAGTTTGTTTGAGTCTTTCTCAGAGGATCTC
Source organism: Gigantopelta aegis (assembly GCF_016097555.1). Taxonomy (NCBI): domain Eukaryota; kingdom Metazoa; phylum Mollusca; class Gastropoda; order Neomphalida; family Peltospiridae; genus Gigantopelta; species Gigantopelta aegis. The sequence continues at coordinate 11,158,179 of NC_054703.1, forward strand.
AGCTTTTATCGTCTGATTTTTACATCAGCCGTCTAAAAAGACCATCACAAGCAACATTCATGCGAGTCACGTGTTGTTAGAGTTCACAGACTATGAGTTCGTTGTTAGGCATGAAACACACAGAATACAAACACCAACACAAAACACCTATCTAATTAAAATTAGCTCCACTATTACATGTGGATCTAACAGCAGCCCGTTGGAGCTTATGTCCAGTTGACCTTTCATTCGATCAATCAAAACCTTACTTGCAAAATCATGCCAGTAATTTGAAGATAATTTGAAAACATTCGGGATCATGCCGAGAGTATACAAAATGATTCGGGTTAATTAAGAAGTATGCCGGAAACTAATTTCACTTAAAACAAAAATCAAGACAAAAACCCCCAAACAAAACAAACAACCGTGATGGTATAGCCATAAAACTGTTTATACTAGTATACAATCCAGAGTTTATTACTGCACTTTACCAATGTTTTTTCAATGTTGAAATAGACCATTATTGGATAAATAGTCTCGACCGATATTTTTAGAATTGTATGCTCCCGAATAACGTGCGAAGTGTAATTGGTCGATATTTAAATTGTTATTTATAGATGAAATGTCATCTGGTCATGGGAGTCCATGCAGTGTTGTTAGATCTACTGGCGAAACCAGTAGAGCTAATTTTAAGAAGGCATCTTCTATATGCATAATCCCACAGACAGGATAGTATATACCACGACCTTTGTTACACCAGTTGTGGAGTACTGGCTGGAACGAGAAATATCCCAAATGGGCCCACCGACAGGAATCGATCTTAGATCGATCACGCATCAGGTGTGCACTTTACCACTGTATTAGACAGAGCTAGAGCACATTCATTTATTAATCATCAGCTATTGAATGTCAATCATCAGGTAATTTCGACAGTAAGTGTTAGAGAGAGGAAACCCGCTACATGTTTCCAATAGTAGCAACGGATCTTTTATATGCAACACCCCACATACAAGATAGCACATACCACAATCTTTGACATACCAACCCAACCCCGCCCCGCGAAAGAATTTTTTTTTTTTTTTTTTTTTTTTTTTTTTTCAAAGAGCTAGAACACATTGATTAAGAAATCATTGGATATTGTCAAACATTTCGTAATTCTTACTTGTAGGCATTAGTGGTAATCCGCCACATTTGTGCCATTAGCAGCAAGGGATCTTTTATATACACTTTCCTACAGACAGGAAAGCACATATCATCTTTTGACCAGTTGTGGTGCACTGGACGGAACGAGAAAAACCCAAGTAGTGAAATGGATGTTCCGAGGTGGTTCGATCCTGAGACTCAAGCACACCAGGGCATCTCTCAACCGACTGAGCTAGATCCCCTTTCACGCCACTACAATACCACATTAGATTTCAGTGAATTCACAATTATCCACCGCATGATTTAACCAATCAAAATGTTGTTGGGAACACAAGTAGAACCATTGTAGTTGTAATATTAACTGCCAAATTTAAATTATGTCTTTAAAGCTATTTCCGAGAAAAACATCGAATAAAAAAGAATTGTGTATTAGCTGCCAAATTTAAAGCTTTTCCAGAAAAAATGTAGAATGAAACAGGATGACTTTTGTTTTAATATCCGACTCGTGTGATCATTTCTAACCAAAAAAAATAAAAAAAATTCAAACTTTTCTTTCAAACTATATTTATGATTAAATAAAGATACCAAAAAATCGATACATAGTGCACGCTTGACTAGTTTCAAAGAAAGACATACATGTATTACTGAAAGAAAGGAAAGAAACGTAGCAATATTAAAACTATATCACTCGCTTGAATAACGTTACGAAACGTTAAAGTCTGTTTTATTTAACGACAACACTGGAACACATTGACTTATTAACCATCAACTATTTGATTAAAATGTTTGGTACGTTTGACATGTAGTCTTAGAGAGGACACCTGCTATGTTTTCCACTAGTAGCAAGGAGTCTTTTATGTGCACCATCCCACATACGCCGGCCTTTGATATACCAGTCATGGTGCACTGGCTGGTATAAGAAATAGCCAAATGGGTCCACCAACAGAGATCGATCCCAAGTCGTGAGCGCACCAAGCGAGGGCTTTAACACTCTGGATACGTCCCGCCGCCTAGGTGTTTAGAAGGCAAGCTGACACTGAATAGCGAACACACATACAAACACGCATGCACGCAAATACAGGCACGGACACACTCATGGACATATACACACGAACGCCCAGACAGACGCACGGACATGTACACACACACACACACACACACACACACACACACACACACACGTACGGACAAACACATTCGCACACACAGGCTCAAAGTGTGTTTTTCATTCTGTCTGCATATTTATTATTTATCTATCATTCTGCCGTTTTATTTCTTACTAGTTGTCCCGTCTATCTCTCTCGTTTTCTCTTTTTTGTTTTTTCTCTCTATTTGTATTTCTGTCTCCCTCCCTACATATACATACAAACATACACACACACACACACATATATATATATATATATATATATATATATATATATATATATATATACGCACCAACCCAGTAAATCGGGCACAGATGCAAAATCCGGTTTCAAGAGGTTTCAGTGGATGTGCTATCCATTCTGCAGGATGGTAAATATAAAATATCCCTTACAACTATTTGTACTAATGGACAAATGTAGGGGGTTTCCTCTCTACGACTATATGCTAAAATTACAAAATGTTTGACGTCCAATAGCCAATGATTAATACATCAATGTGCTCTAGGGGTGTCCTTAACCAAAACAAATTCGTGTTGTTTGTTTGTGTGGGTTTTTTTTTACATTGCGTACCACCCCAGACCCAACCCGCCCACACCAGAATATCAGCCGTGACTACTGGACTACGTCCTAGTCTGGTCATCTCTTATTAAGACGGAAACGGTCTGTCCACACCAGAATACCAGTCGTGACTACTGGACTACACCCTATTCTGATCATCTCTTATTAAGACGAAACCGGCTCGTCCATGCCAGAATACCAGTTGTGACTACTGGACTACACCCTATTCTGATCATCTCTTATTAAGACGAAACCGGCTCGTCCACACCAAAATACCAGCCGTGACTACTGAACTACATCCTAGTCTGATCATCTCTTATTAAGACGAAACCGTCCCGTTCACACCAGAATACCAGCCGTGTCTACTGAACTACATCCTAGTCTGATCATCTCTTGTTAAGACGAAACCGGTCCGTCCACACAAGAATACCAGCTGTGACTACTGAACTACATCCTAGTCTGATCATCTCTTATTAAGACGAAACCGTCCCGTTCACACCAGAATACCAGCCGTGACTACTGAACTACATCCTAGTCTGATCATCTCTTATTAAGACGAAACCGACTCGTCCACACAAGAATACCAGCCGTGACTACTGAACTACATCCTAGTCTGATCATCTCTTATTAAGACGAAACCGGTCCGTCCACACCAGAATACCAGCCGAGACTACTGGACTACACCCTAGTCTGATCATCTCTTATTAAGACGAAACCGGTCCGCCCACACCAGAATACCAGCCGTGACTACTTAACTACATCCTAGTCTGATCATCTCTTATTAAGACGAAACCGGTCCGTCCACACCAGAATACAGCTGTGACTACTGAACTACATCCTAGTCTGAACATACGATGGACGATATTCTAGTCTGGACCGACCGAACATCAGGTGAGTGTTTTACCACTGGGCTATGCCCACCCCCACCTCCACTTCGGCTTTAAAAGATCTACAATTATGCACAGCGTTAGACTTTAAACGACTACTGACTAAGGTCTGTGCACTTTAATGGCAGTTCGAAGCTTAATTAATTATTTATAACCACTTTAAAGTATTACTACACGATCGATACAATTCCCTGCATATTTAGCAAGTTTCATTTTAAACAGAAACATTTGTTTGAGAACTCTTAATAGTGATCAATAATTGACAGGAATCTATAAACGAAAACTTCATGTCCACTCTCGCGAAACATTATCCAGCTTCTGTCATTTCCTTTGAAGTCATCAGCGAGCACAGTCTCGCATAAGTTGGCTGGATTTTTCTCAAGTTAAAAGATTCAAATTTCGACAAAACACATTTCAAAGTTTGTTTCAGCCTTTCTCAGAGGATCTCAGCTTTTATCCTCTGATTTTTACATCACATTTCTAGTGGGCGTTGAAAGGTCACGTGTTTCAAATTCTACACATAACACGTCAGCATTGCCGTCTGCTAGATGTTTGGTCGACATTTGAACCACGATTCCTGATTGAAATTTGCCTTGAGAGAAGATCATCTAAGCTTTGAATTTCACGTAAAAAAGAGGAAACGAAGAAACAAAACAACAACAACAAAACAATACAAAACAAAAACATCAGCAAACAAAAGAAAACAAACATAAAACACCTACATTTGTCAGATATACTTATATTTTAATTTTAAAATAAAGTCACGATGAAGATTTACCCAGAATTCAATATTCGCTCATCACATATCTGCATCATCATAGCCGCTGGATTTCTTGCAGTAAATGTTGATTCTCAGAGATGCGGATTGGGTGCAGTGACCTATAGGAGAGTCTTTACCGACAAGGCAGTCGTGGAAGATGCACTGGTTACCAAAACGGGAATCGCCAGTAAAATCGGTTGTCTCGTAGTTTGTGGGAGAAGCCTGGCCGATGTCTGCTCTGTATTCGTCTTCAACCAAGAACAACAGCTGTGCAAGATCCACAAAAACAGTCTAAACAATCTGACACAAGTCACCGAAATGGGATCCATGGGATTTGGTAAGTAACACAATTCAGTAGCATATACAATTAAACATCGTTATCTCGACATCTGTTATCTCGTTTGCTTGGAATATCTCGAGGTCGAGAAATAGTCCAATGAGATACGTTTTTACCAAATAGGCTATGTTTATCTCGATTCAACCTTATCTTGGACTGTTTGGTTCAATTTGCTCAGCATCGAGGTAACGATGATAAACATTACTGAGCATCGAGATAACGATGATAAACATTACAGAGCATCGAGATAACGATGCTAAACACAACTGAGTCTCGATTTGGGGATTAAGTGACATTTATTCATTCATTTATTTCAACTTATTTTTGTGCTCATATCCAATTCATCTTCAAGCACGCTGTCCTGGGCACACACCTCAGCTACCTGGGCTGTATGCCCAGGACAGTGGATTAGTTGTTAATTGTTAGTGGTTAGTGAGAGAGAAGAGGGTGTAGTGGCCTTACACCTACTCACTGAGTTGTTAAAGCTCGCTCTGGGTGGGAGCCGGTACCGGATGTGACATTTACAACTACCTTACGATCAGACAAGTTCGGTATTTCTTGATAGTATATATTCTGACAATCTCACAGGTAAATACTACCCAGAAAATGGGGAAATGCTCAAAATAGCGACCGTTTTTATTAGATATAGCCATATAATATAGATAGGTAGATTAGCAAAGCGATATGGACCTTCTGGACAAAAGCATCAATGTTTTCCCACATGCAACTAATTGCCTTCTATGTTTGAACTTTTGACAGGAAAAACATGCCCAAAATAGTCGTCCTGTAAAAAAGAAATGGGTATCAATATTTCAGCAAGTATATCAACTTTGGCTCGCAATTTCATCTAATGGTAGGCTCAAACTGTCATGACGAAGTTGGCCAATCCGATGGTTGTGTTGCAATTCCACCCGATGGGTGCGCTCAGATTACATTACGACAAGAATACGGTTGTAAGTGTGTTCATACTAGAAACTGGACAGTCGAAGAAGTTGAGTGATCGGCGAGTTGGCCAGTTCTGCCATGACTTGTGGCATGCTGGTGTACGGCATGCAATGTGGCACAACTTGTGACATGCTGGTGTACGGCATGCTCTGTGGCACAACTTGTGACAAGCTGGTGTACGGCGTGCAATGTGGCACGACTTGTGACATGCTGGTGTACGGCATGCAATGTGACACGACTTGTGACATGCTGGTGTACGGCATGCAATGTGTCACGACTTGTGACATGCTGGTGTACGGCATGCAATGTGGCACAACTTGTGACATGCTGGTGTACGGCGTGCAATGTGGCACGACTTGTGACATGCTGGTGTACGGCAAGCAATGTGACACGACTTGTGACATGCTGGTGTACGGCATGCAATGTGACACGACTTGTGACATGCTGGTGTACGGCATGCAATGTGACACGACTTGTGACATGCTGGTGTACGGCATGCAATGTGACACGACTTGTGACATGCTGGTGTACGGCAAGCAATGTGACACGACTTGTGACATGCTGGTGTACGGCATGCAATGTGACACGACTTGTGACATGCTGGTGTACGGCGTGCAATGTGGCACGACTTGTGACATGCTGGTGTACGGCAAACAATGTGTCACGACTTGTGACATGCTGGTGTACGGCATGCAATGTGACACGACTTGTGACATGCTAGTGTACGGCATGCAATGTGACACGACTTGTGACAAGCTGGTGTTATGCAGTGCTGGTGGCATACTGGGGTATGGTGCAATGTGTGACACAACTTGTGACATGCTGGTGTACGGCGCAATGTGACACAACTTGTGTGACATGCTGGTGTACGGCATGCAATGTGACACGACTTGTGACATGCTGGTGTACGGCATGCAATGTGACACGACTTGTGACATGCTGGTGTACGGCAAGCAATGTGACACGACTTGTGACATGCTGGGGTACGGCATGCAATGTGACACGACTTGTGACATGCTGGTGTACGGCATGCAATGTGACACGACTTGTGACATGCTGGTGTACGGCATGCAATGTGACACGACTTGTGACATGCTGGTGTACGGCATGCAATGTGACACAACTTGTGACATGCTGGTGTACGGCATGCAAAGACACGACTTGTGACATGCTGGTGTACGGCATGCAATGTGACACGACTTGTGACATGCTTGTACGGCATGCAATGTGACACGACTTGTGGCACGCTGGTGTGTGGCATTTTTCAACAATGTCACATGCACTGAGTGCAATATGACAAACGTGTGACATGCTGGGGTACGGCATGCAACGTGACACGACTTGGACATGCTGGGGTACGGCATGCAATGCGACATTTTGTGAATGCTGGAGTATGGCATGCAATGTAATCACTTGTGTATACTGGTGTACGGCAAGCAATGTGCACACGACTATGAACATGTTGGTACGGCATGCTATGTGGCACGACTTGTGAATCTGGTGTACGGCTTGTAAATATTGACAACTTGTCACATGCTGGGGTACGGAATGCAATGTGACACGACTTGTGACATGCTGGGGTATTATGTGACACAACTTGTGACACGCTGGTGTACGGCATGCAATGTGAAATTTGAAGGGCTGGTGTACGCATGCAATGTGAACTACTGTGTGCCATGCTAACGTATATTTTGCAATGTATCACACAACTTGTGACATCTGGGGTAATGTTTGCAATGTGACACGACATGCTGGTGTACGGCATGCAATGTGACAAACTAGTGCCATGCTCGGGTAAGTATTTAGTGTGCCACAACTTGTGACAAAAACGGTATTTTCATGTGACTCAAACATGCTGGTGTAAAACACATCTTTCGACTAGTAATGCTGGTAAGTTTGCACAACTTGTGACATGCTGTACGCCACGCAATTGTCACGACTTGTACAATGTGGGGTAGGGTTTTTCAGACTACTAATTGGAGACAATGGTGTAAAATATCATTGTTTTTTCTTAGAAATAAGCTACGGCATGTTGTCACGACAAGTGCCATGCTCGGGTATTTGCGTACATGTGCCACAACTTGTGACCCCATAACGGCATGAACCCCAACCCCCGCATGTGGTGTGTGTGCAAATTGACTCCCATGCTGTGTACGGCATAAAGTGCATCACTTGTACACGGCACGCAAACACATCTTGAATGATATTGACTTGCGACATGCTGGCATCACAAATGCAAGACATGACTTTGAAATAATGTGTGTCACATTTTCCTCAGAGGTGATACTCTCTGACTGATGGACATTATGGAACATTTCCCACGAAATAATCTCACCTTCGTTCCCACCATTCATAAATTATTCCTGGTCAATAATATGCCCTACAATATCCATGCACATATGTTTACACTAGTGTAAATATGAATCTTGTTAATGTTTCAACACTAATTGGAGACAATCCATAAAGTATTTATTTTTCAAAAGAGACATTGTGTTACTCACCCCTTCCCCATTCATAATTTGTATACATTTAATCATTATGCTGCCCTTGAAATACTAGTCTATGTATAAACTGATATGAAAAAGTACATCAGATACAATTAGGAGCAAACTTCCATCTTCAATGACACATTGAGTGATGAATAGGATGTTTCACAAACAAGGCAGCACGAGAAATATGATCACATTATCCTCAGGGGTGGTACTCAAACTGATGGATAATGGAACACAACGAAATAATCTCACCTTCGATCCCACCATTCATAAAAATTGGTACATAGACTATCCAAACAAAACAGTGTAAATCTAATGTTGTACAAAAACACAAATTTCAACAGAATTTTACGGATACTGAATTTTACTCAAAACTTCAATTTTGTGCTGTATTGGCCATTCTCAAAAGAACCGTGTTTACACCCCTGCACTGCCGGTGAGGTACTACAGCACACGCATGAGAATGGCCAATACAGCACACGCATATTTAAAAAAGAAAATCGACTGTGAAATTGTCATTAAGCAGTAAACTACAAGGTGTGTAATGAACTTGTATATGTACATTTGTGTAATTAAGTGTGAAAATATCAATACATATGTCCAATTCTGACACATACACTGTCGTCCATGCCAAAACAACGACCAAATAAATCTCTAATGTTCCTATTTAAAACAAATATTTCCAAAGATATGTCCTAAAATGCACAAGGCACGAACAAGTTATTATTTTCTTTTGCGACAATTGTAAACAATGTCAGTAATGTGGGTTGAATGTTATTTGTCATCCATTATTTTTTGTAGGAGAAATCGCTGGTACTATAATTTCCGATATCTCATGCGATATTCTCCTAGGAGATATCGCTTCTTATAATCTTGATTGGTCAAATTGTAATCACAAGTCATTATTTTGTACATCACAGTGTATGTTTCAGCGCTAAACGCATCATTAGTGAAGTCACGCCACTGTCGTTCTGCTAGTTAACAAGTCTGCAGATGCCAAATATAGTGACATTCAACCCACATTACTGACATTGTTTACAATTGTCGCAGATGAAAAGAATGATGATGGATGAATACCCCTCTCGTGTCTTGTGATATCATAATGTATCGACATTCGTTAATACTTTTATCAACTCGTGCTGATAAATTATGATATCATAAGACATCCGGGAGTATCCTCTATTTATCATATATACTGACACACAATGAAAACGCAAAAACAACTTTTCATTGCAAATAACAACAAACTATTAATGAATTGATGGATAATGTAATATGACATTAATGACTGGTATTCATGAGATACATTCACATGGAAACATGGCCAGTTATCATCAGTAATCGAGTTCCATTCGTAATCGAAAAGTTCAACCCCCCATATCAAGGTCAGTATCTGGTGTGTCCACTATTGGCCCGTGAACATGCGTGAAGACGACGGGGAAAGGATTGGCACAATAAACCACAGGAATGTTCCTCCTCTCCTCCTGCAACGCCTGTGCAAGCTCAGCGACGTTACGCGGTGGTAGCTGGCGGTGACGTACACGACGTCCTAACTCATCCCACGTGTGTTGAATTGGGTTCAAATCCGGTGAAACGGCGGGCCAGTTCATAATGGTGATACTGGCTTGTTGCAGGAATGTCTAGGTAATGCTTGCAGTATGTGGACGGGCATTGCCTTGTTGAAACAGAAGGGGACCTCCTGGTCTTCGGTGACGGCGCAAAAGTGGCTGGAGAACTGGTCTTAGAATAACGTCAACATAACGCTGGGCTGTAAGGGCATCGTGGACAATGATGAGATCACTCCTGAAATCACAATTGATTACCCCCACCCCATACCTTCAGACAACTGCCGCCAAACTGATCACGTTCCCTCACACATCCGTCAGCGTACCGTTCATGGAGTCGCCTGTACACACGTGCTCTTCCATCGGCAAAGGAGAGAGAGAGAAACGGGACTCATCTGAGAAAACAATGCTTCGGTAAAAGGCTGGTGGATGATTACCATTCTGGAGAGCAAACTGTAGTCTCGCAGCACGATGTCGCGGTGTCATGATGTTACCGTTGTACGGGCGTCTGCATCTGAGTCCAACCGTTCTGAGTCGACGGATGACCGTCATCGGATGGATAGGTCTTCCATGACGTCCTATCGTGTTGCTTGCTGTCATCGTCGCAGTTCTGAACCGGTCACGGAGGTGGTGTCGTAGAATCTGCGATCTTGGCGTGGGGTCGTAACGGAACGTTGACCAGGTCGAGGTCGATCACAGACACTCCCGGTCCTTTGATGACGTTCAACAAGTCGTCCAATAATTGATGGATGGACCTAGCAACTTGGCTTTGCGAAGTCCCCCCTTAAACCATGCCCAACGCTCGCTCCCTTTGTTCTTCTCCGAGTCGTGGCATTCTTAATGTGACGAGGAATATGACACCATTACGTGACTTTTATGTGTCCACACACTGGCATTTCACGTGCATTGCATGTAGCATGATTGAGCATGTAGTGAACGCATTTCACACCATTGTGTGTGTTTCTGCTATTGTATGTGTAACGAGAACAAAACCAGGATTAAAACCCAGACAAAAGTACCAATCAATGGCTTCCTCTCATAAATTGTTATTTTAAGTCCAATAAATATATGTTTCATTAATCACAACAAAATATTAAAAAATATCTGTTTTGCGTTTCATTGTGTGTCAGAATATAGTATCTGACCTTTTCAGTGCAATCACATACTTTAAGAATTTGATAACTTTGCAAATTAAATGTAAATTAATCGAGGTGACGGCACTATGTTTATTGACATTAAAGGAACGTACTAGGGTGACACTCCATAACTGAGTCATAGTCATAAAAAAAAAAAAAAAAAAAAATCAATAGCAATTTTAAACTGAAAGCGGTCCAGCGTTCAGAAAAACAAAACACGTTAAGCACTAGTTTATGTAAGGACACCCAAAATGACATCATTGGGGTTTGTCGTCATTTCCATTCAAAAAGATACTGCGCCACATATTCTTACGTCATTTAAATATCGAGTAATGTCTGACTGGAATTAAAGTAGCGTGTACAGTTTATAAAAACGCATTGTATTAAGTTTGGCATTATATGGCAGAGATTATTACCCTCGTGTGTTTCGGAATTGTCAATATCATATATTAGGAATAAAGATAATGTATTATCCTCGCCAGAGGGTTGCATAATTCAATTTTTATTCTTAAAATATGATGCTGACGATACCGAAAAACACTCTGGTAATAACCTATATATATTTGGCAGCCAATGATTTGTTAACTAGCAGAACGACCATGGCTTGATATCACTAATGATAGTTTTAGCGCAAACATATTGAACTCGAGTAGCCTACTCGACGGTCGAACTCGACCTCTATCCGAGTACCCGACACTTACACTAGATGATGCTGAGATTAAGAAATAAACTAAAACAACATTACACATCTTAATTCCAGCGCTGAAAATTGATGCCAAATCATGACATTGCATTGCATTTAAAAACTGGTTGATACATGCAGAGTTGTGACCGATGAACGGCCAGTTTAAAAAGATAAACTAGCGTATGATCATATAATTATTATGTAACTTATATTGTTGATTATCTATTACTCAAATTATTGTCCTACATTCGTAATTCTACGGGTACTCGAATTCTGTTAACGGACTCGAGTCTTGCCAAACCCGTGCCCGAGTACTCGTAGAGACCCTATTGATAGGGTAGGGTACATTTGAAACCAATTGAGCCTTGTTTGTTTGTTGAATATTATTAATATTATTCGAAACATTGTCCACTACTAATTTCATGATGAATAGATATTATTTTATAATGCAGTATGCACATGAACGACGTTTAATCCTGACCCAATATAATCCTATGTAGTGCATTGTAAAATAAGGACAGGGGACTCATTGGAACCTCCGTAGAAATAGACTGACATAGGCATTGTCCAAATCTGGAGATACAGGGATGTTTGTGTATGTCAAAAAAGTGCCTTATGAAAATTAGTACTTTTAGCTACATGGTGTTTTTTTAACTGTTTATACTTACCGCAAACTGTCAAATGGTAAACATTGCTTTATTTTTATCAATAAAAAATACTTCCTTCAATAAAAACGTCTGAGGCATTTGACGTCATAGCTTTTCTTTGATTTATGTGCTCAATGACATACCACTTGACCGCTACGCCGTCTCGTGATATATTTTATTGTACAAATAAACTTGTGCGATAAATAGTAAGCGAAAACAGCATATAAGAAGTTTTGTATATTTATTGCATTATTACTTTGTTCTCCCATTGTAAATGTTAAATGTGTAAACTTGCTCACCTTGTATGTGCTATCCCGTCTGTGGGATGATGCATATACAACATGCATTGCTACTATGACACAATGGAGTGGGTTTCCTCTTTATGAATGACTATAGTTTAAACAATATTTTATTCCATTTACTGGTGGGATTGGTCGACAGGCCACAGCCCTATATTAGGACCTTTTCCTACATTTTTTTACAAACAAACTGACAAGATGACAGACAAAGTACAATTAATAACTAACAATAATCAAACATAACAGTAGACAATTAACATAAAAGTGAGGTACAGAAATGTAACAATGCTACTAACTTGTACATAGAAATAAACAGGTAGAGAAATGTAACAGTGCTCTAAGTTTCAACACGATTAGTTACAATAAAGTCGAACAAATTTAAAATGTTATATGTTTATATTTTCCTGATTAGTTAAATGTAGATCGCCAAATAATAAAATGTTATAGTTAACATGTAGATATTTTTGTAGATGGGTATTTCGATGCACTCTGAACAGAGGGCAATGACACAAGAAATGTTCAGCATCTTCCACACGATGCCCGCAAACACATTTTGGATTATCTAAGATATGATGCTTAAATATATGACCATTTAGGTTACTGTTACCCATTCTAAGTGGACAGTGACTGCTGACGTCTTTCACCATAATAAAAGTATGATGGAATAGGTTCAGTTACATTAGTTGCATGTTTGAACCTAGTTAGTGATTTAGAGTTTTTGATGTTAGAAGACGTATTATTCCATAATTTAACTGACGAAGGAAAGAACGAATTTGCAAAGAGCGTTGGACGACAAAAGTAAGTATTCAAGTGATCTGCATTACGTAAAGAGTATGGATTTGTTCCACCGATAGGTCCTGGTAAATGAAGAGCTAAATACGTAGGTAACAAGTTATTTGACAGTTAAACATCATGCATAATTTGTGTTGTTCACGCCTTTTTGAGAGTGGTGCGAAACTGGTTTCTTTATAAATAAGATCGTGTGAAGTTCCCCTAACAGCACCACAAATTGTTCTAAGACCATCTAACTGATATTAGGTTTTGATAAGGTTCCTTTCAGTTATGCTAATGTCATATAGGAACAGTGGAAGAACAGCTATATATATATATATATATATAGCATATATAAATATATGGAAGACTATATACTTTCTAGAAAGACGATATTTAAAAGACCTTAGACAGTTTATCATTTTACTTGTTTTATCGATACGACTGTTTATGTGATAATGCCAGTCTGCTGATCGTTGAAATGTCAGGCCGAGATGCTTATGAGATTCAACTTCCGATATATGTACATTATCTAAAAATAGGGGTGGATATTTGTAGCAGAACATTTTCAACTAAATATGATAGTTTTAGTTTTTTTTCTGGACTAAATGTAACCAACCACGTTTTGGCCCAAGTATTAATTAGCTCAAGATCTGTGTTAAAAATATTTGCACAGGCCTCTGGGTTTTCGGCTGAGATATAAAGAGAGGTATTGTCAGCAAAAAGTCGTATGTTGGATATAATTCCATTTCCAATATCATCTCTATGACTATGTATGAAGTACAAAATGTTTGACATCCGTTAGCTGATGATTAATACATTAATGTGCTCTAGTGGTTGTTGTTATTATTACTATTATTGTTGTTGTTGTTGTTGTTTTATTAGCGGTATCAGCAGAAGCCACATGTCCCGCACCACTGTCGCTACCCAATGGCAAAGTGACCTACACTTCAGTTGTAATAGGAAGCACTGCCACCTACAGCTGTGATGCAGACTACCACTTTTTTGGACTCAGTCAGTCGAGTGTTTGTGAGACGACTCGAGTGTGGAATGGTCTTAACGGTTCTTGTGAACAAGTGTTTTTCTACAACGTGGTGAGTATTAAATGTAGTATGTGAGATGCCTGGATCGTGAAATGATTGTTAAAAATATCTTGGTAAATGTCAAAATGTTACATCCCACTAGAACGTCAACGACCTCATCGAGACGTTAACCAAACGAGTTCAGTAATATACATAGATGGTAATAAACCAGTTACCAGTTATTATCGTATTCATGTCCCACGTGAAATAATTTCTACTAGTGTTGCAATGTCTGTAGTTCATACCAAGTCGTAATGTGTGATTGAATGTCTGCAGTGTTGACTGTGCTGCCTATATATTCCCAGTCAACTTCTGACAATATGAATTGATTTTTGATGCAGTCATCATTTCTTGTTGCTATCTGTGTGATCCTTTATTTATTTCCATCAGTATACGTAGGCTAAAGGTGCATTATATAGAAACGATGTAAACCACTTTATACACTGTTCTGAATATTGCTATTACTGTATTACAATTACGTTCACTAATAATGTTGAAAAACCTATTACATATATTATGTTAAAACATCTATAACGAATTGCACCAAAATAACATTTTATTACAAATTTATCAATGAAAACAGAGAGTCGTAGAATGAACTCTTGCCACAAAATAACACTGGCGTTATTTTGTGTTAGCAAAATTGTTATGTCGTCATCTTTAGTATCGACAAGATCACTGGTTTATGAGCATCAAAGTTTTCAATAGTATTGCACGTTAGACCAATAAAGAATGTTTCTCACAGATTTAAAACATATATTTTCAACGTTATGAGTTATCGCAGCGGTAATAATTACAGGATATTATACAAGCTTCCATTTCGTATCATGTTTATGTCCCTCGTGAAATAATTAGCATTGTCACTCGCTAAAGCTTGTGACAACTGAAAATTAATTCACTCGGGACATAAACATGATGCAATATTGTAGCAAGTTAATATCCTATTTATTACCCAGAATCAATCTTAATTTATATCATTCAACTCTTTGGTTGACGTTCCTGTAAGGGTGTAGTGCGTCAATTGATGTCGTCACAAAGTGTTATGTCCCACGTTCCAGTGGGACGTATCACTTTGATATGTACCAATATATTTTAACCATATGGGTTAATACATCATTGCCATAGGCAATGGTAGCAAGTTTAATAGCCTATTTATTAATTAATTTCAATTTGTATCACATAACTCGTACTGTTTAAAATCATTCCATATAAAACATAATATGGCTGCCATACAAACACAATTTTTTTTAAAATCCGCCAATATCTTGGCTCAAAGGGCACATCAAATACTTGTTTATGTTGCTAATTCTATTTTTTTACAACAAGGAATTCAATAAGCATGATAACAATAATACTTGAAAAAATCGAATATGGGATACATTAGATAGAAAACACTGTGAAATACCATATTATCCTGCAATATCAGGAAAAACTGATCTGATGTCTCGTGCTATTTTTTCCCCAACATTACCGACAATGATGTCTCACACTGACCGCAAGGAAAATGGAAGCACATTTGCATGTTGTTCTAGACTAGCTATAATTTTGTGAACTGATATCGCCCTATACTCACTACATAGGCAAAGCATAGTTCATCAATTGATAGGATATGCAAATTGGCATTTGCAAAGAAGACGACGTTATCTTGTTCTTTAAGATGAAATCTACTACTGGAGTCACGTGGTTGGTTAACATATTTGAAGTAAGCGTTCCTGGTTATGGTGTTGTGTGAATGTTGTTTTGGTGGATGATACGTCAACTATGGTTTCACAGCTGTAATCCATTTAGTCAAATTGAAGGGATTATCAGTAATTTCAATCATCGCAGTAATCTCCTTGATGGTTCGTTCACTTTATCATGGGTTTGGTCCATGATAATGACAATGCACACTGATTTAATAACAATCGGCTTTTGGATGTGAAACCTGTGATATTTTTTAAACAAGAGTTTTACAGAGAAACCCCACATTTTAAAGCAGTTTAATGGACGAAAAGTTACAGTTTCATCTGTTTAACGAAACCACTAGAGCACACTGATTTATTAACCAAACATGATCATGTTGACGTGTATTATAAAGGAAACCCACTACATGTTTACATTAGTAGGAAGGAGTCTTTTGTATGCCATTTTGTTAGCACATACCACAGCATCTGATGCTCACAAACAAGCAGGGGATATTCCGCCAAATTACCAAAATTACGTAACACAATTTACTTCACCATTAACATATACATAACTTAAATATCCACTGGATTTCGTTGATTTTAACAACATGAAAGACGTGGAGATCTGTTCGGTGTATCATGGTGATGCTACCACATACCATTATTAACCCACTCCACAGGTTCCATAGCAGCCTCTTGGTAGCATTCGCCTAGCCTGCGCCAACCCTTACACGACCGTCATTGAGGTCACTAAACATGAACTTTGAACACCGAACGCTTGTCCATCACAGATGACCCCGACACCATTCCAGACGAGTTTGGCGATGTCTTGCAGTTAAAGGTAAAGGAATGTACGGTTTACAAACGCGTAAGAAACCAGCATGTTGGTAGTTTCGAACTGCTGGTGTGTAACCTCCGACCCCTGTTGGCTGTTTTTGAAGTCTGTTATTACTAGTTTGTATAGCAATTCGACAGGGACCGTCGCTTGCATTTCAGAGACCAAAGTTATAGATACATATAGTATTTATTCTTTTTTTCAGATAACTACTTACAATATACCTCTTCCTACTCGCCATATATCTGTTCCTGGATTAGTTACTGCTGGCTGGAAGATAGAGGCAATAGGAACGCCTGTTAATGAGCACAAGTAATTGTAATATGCATGTTAATACCAAGTATATTCATCAGTATAGTAAAATATGTATTATTACTATATGTAAGTTGTGGTATTATTATAATTATTATCTTAATAGCATAATGATATCATCTAGTGATCGTCCACCTGCCTTTTAACGGGTTTAAGCGCATTGTAATTGATTTACTTTGGTTGTGGACTTAAGGTGGACTTAAGGTGATCTTAGGACTAATGTCTCTTCATGGAACGAGGTCCACATCCCTTTCTACTAATGGAAACCATGTAGCGAGTTTCCTCTCTAAGACTGCGTGTCAAAATTACCAAATGTTCCACATCCAGTAGGCGATGAATAATAAGCTAATATGCTCTAGTGATGTCGATGTACTAAACTACCAACTGTGACGACGGGCTTGGTTAACTCTCCGAGCTCACTTCTACAAATAGTATGAACACTTTTACCACTCGATGTTTGTCGTATACAGCTCATACGACTGATTAATTTGTAATCAGAGTGCACCAGCTGTAAGTCGAAATGAAGGAGAAATTACAATGCAAGTTGGCGAACTGTCGCGACGCTTGATAGTCTGTCCCTAGCATTGAACAAATCAATGAGTTAATTCCCACAATTAGAGCCGTGTTTGATCACTGAAATCATACATTACTTAAGATTTTATTGTTTATTGATCATTTCCATTCACCCAATTCATCCAAACTGTTTCGGGTCATCATGGCGTTTGTAATGCAACAAAATAAATTTTAAAGGTTATAAATCCCGCACATACCTCTAAGTGACTGTTATTTTTAAAACAATATTTCCTCATTTCAAACGTCACAGACTCTTGATCCACTTTGCTGTAACTTAATCCAAATACGTTACAGGTTTGTAGATTAACTAATCTTAGTGTCCATGTTTACAAGTTGAAACTAGGATCTACAAGTTTTATTTTCTGTTCCAGATTCTCGTTCAACCTGGTGAAAATGGTGAATAATAAAAAGGTAGTTTTTGCCTTGCATATCGACGTGCGTTTCAATTATCAAGGTGAGGCAAACATGGTGCTTCTGGGCTCCTTCGCTGAACCTGACTGGGACCAAGAAGACAGATTTCATCAACACTTTCCATTCGCCCCAGATGAACAATTTAACCTGACCATCCTAGTGACGAGTACTGGATTCAACGTAAGTAGGAGAAAGACAAAGTAAAAACATCTGATAGGGGAGTCTTGGTCCTTCTAAGAACGAGCACCTGATAGTAGAACTTGGAAGCAATCACGACGTTTCCAAAGATCCTTTCTACTCTGCCTTGTCAGAGATACGATTTTGATATCAGAATACAGTTTTATCATTCAGATGTTTGTATAACGGCACCTAATGCACATTTCAACAATGATTATTTGATGACTACTTAATAGGTATATTGAAAAGATATGTGTTTGTGTAGTGTAACTTAGGAACAAAGTTGTGTACTACGAAATAAACGTAGCAATGCCCTCTGTATACAATATTTTCCAATCGAACAAACATGACTGTATTATAAAGCAATTAATGACTGATTATTTATGTGTGTGTGTGTGTGTGTGTGTGTGTATATATATATATATATATATATATATATATATATATATATATATATATATATATATGTATTTGTATATGTATATATATATTGCTATAGATGTCGTGACGTGACTATTTTTTCCCCTTCTAAATGACGTCACGTTTTTATTGAACTGAAATGCATATTTAAGACAAGTGGACTTGCCTAATTGCTTTCATACTCACTGTCAAATACACATACACTCTAACCCCCCTCCAACACACAGAAACACATACCAACATGTACTCGGATGATTTTGCAAATATATAAATGGTGTTCTACACAATATTTTTCAGATCACATACTTTCAGAATTTGATAAATTAGATTACTGCATTGCGTTTAGGTTACGGCACTACGTATTGACATTAAAGCAAACGTAAATAGTAGCAAGGCCTGTTGGGTGACATGACCTACTTTCCCGTGAAACACGCGACCGTGGTGCATTTGTGCGACCTTGGGGTTTTTTGTTAGATAAAATATAAAAATATTTCCGGAAATGGCATTTTACTACTTGTTGATACTGTGCCCATCCCGATAAATATAAATTACGTCATTGAATTTTAATTCATTGCGAATCCACTACAGCCCTAACGCACACTGATACAGCTACACTTAACTGCTTTTACACGTGCGCACGAACAACTGAACTAGAAATATTCAATACTCCTGAATAAACTTTGAAGCTAACGACGTCTGGTTCACGTTATTTTCGTGTCATTATTTACTACTTTCTAGTTATTGATCTTATTTGCCATAGAACTAATAAAATAATGAACTCGACCTAAAGTTGGGTATAAGTCAGTTATACCCACACTTAGTGTATCGGTGAATATCCCTACAGTTTTTGTCATGAGAACCTCATTGGCTTCGTCTCGTAATGTGTGGGTATAACTATTACGTATGTGTTGTTTTCCAGAATGTTAAATGTATAACAGAAGTCACAATTTGGTGATGCAGTTTCTTATTTTTCCTTTCCAATATTAAAATTTTTTAACAACGCGTAATACAGATAACATAGGTATCAGTTTTTAGGTGAATAACACACTGGGCTTCCGATAGAGTTGACATAGCGACTGAGAACCTCAAGGGTCTCTCTTCTATAGGTGAATTATACTTATTTATAAGACATACTAAACACGTATCCATTTAGTAATATATATAGTACTCATGGTGTAGTTGTTAAGACATATGCAATACCCATGACAACAATTAAAATGCACTGTGTCTTTGATTGCTAGTAAACTATTTTATTAGTGCAGAACAGAACAGAACTTTATCACGCCCAGGCAGTTATACAACGTAACATGATACATAGGCTGTAGTGACATAACAGGGTTTACGGGAGACAGTAGTATAATGCTATTAATGCAAATGAATGAATGAATGTTTAACGACACCCCAGCACGAAAAATACATTGGCTATTCAGTAAATAACCATGGTAAATAATATTAATAAAAATGCAATAAAATAGTAAAGACAATACTATAATACAAATAGAATAAAGTAATGCAATGTTACATTATTGTAACTACTACGAAATGTGCTAATTTTAATATGTGTCAGACGCACACACACGCACACGCACAGACACACACATACATATATGTATACTTAGGTAGTAATAGTATTTGCAAATAATGCATAATATATATATATATATATATATATATATATATATATATATATATATATATATATATATATATATACATATATATATATATATATATATATATATATATATATATATATGCCAGTGTTCGATTAGAGTGTATTGCGTTCGTCAGAAATGTATTTTAATAATTTACATAATTTCTTGAGAACCTTTATTTTGTTATTCGTCATTAATGTAGTTGTTTAGATTGCAGCTTACTTGGTTTATTATAATAATATGGCTTAAGCAATCGTTTACGAGAGTTACTACATGTTAATAAATAGTGAAATTCGTTGCCAATGTCATTGTTACATAACGTGCACATGCGAGCTGGTACTGGGGTGTTGTTCCAGTGTCCTCTTTCGATTGTTAAGTAGTGGCTAGATGTTCTAAATTTGAGTAATATAGCCAAAAATGTTAGTAATATAAGATATTTTTCTAATATAGGGTGTGCTTTAAATATAGAGTACGTTTTACATCTTGATGATAAAGCTATGTTACTACTACATTGTTGTAAATATTGGTTGTTTGTCTTACTTTTACATTATTAGGAAGTATTTTTATACACGAACAGTTCCGTGACATCCACATATTTGTCATGCCTAGCTGGTTAAATGTATCTTCGACAATTTTTATCCATTTTTAACTATATAACCATTGACAGAAGATTCGAGTAGCATTACATCATGCCTATAAAAACAATGATTTTGTTTGTTTACCGGATACGATACCGGCAAGAAGCTTGTAATTTTTTGTTGAATAATTAATTTAAGGGGTCTTCTTCGTAGTTCTCCATGTAACATGATTTGTAACTGGTAGGATATGTTTCAATAACATCAGTGTATCCGTACCATATTTCTCATCCGTATAATATAATCGGGAGTACAATGGAGTCAAATAGTTTTAATTTGCATTTTTCTCGGTGGATCCATTCACCTGATTGTTTTTGTGGGGGTTTTCTCGTTCCATCAAGTGCACCGCAACTGGTCAAACGCTGTGGTATGTGTCTTCTTGTCTGTAGTACAGTGCATATACACGATCCCTTGCTACTAATGGAAATGTGTTGCGGAGTTTCCCTCTCTAAGATTGTTAGAGTTACCAAATGTCACCCTGATTTTAGGTTTTTATTGACACGAATATTAATGTATTTCTGTTGGTCCAACTGCTCTGTAAGTTCTATTTCTTGTAAATCCTGATTAATTTTTTTTTTTCCCCACAAGACTGTGCTTGTATCAATTATACTAGGTTCAGTTGTATCTGGCTGTAGAGCCGTGTAGATTGTGTTGTAGTCGCTTCGATCTATAATCAGGTTGACTTTCATGGTACTCGCTTGGCTGTAGAATATAGTAGATTTTGAGTATGTGTACGTAGAATTGAAATATGTTGAGGCCATCAACAGTCTCAACTCTGCCATCTACCTCGGTGTACTCGCTTGGCTGTAGAATAAGGTAGATTGTGAGTATGTGCATCTAGAATTGAAATATGTTGTGGTCATCAACAGTCTCAACTCTGCCATCTACCTCGGTGTACTCGCTTGGCTGTAGAATAAGGTAGATTGTGAGTATGTGCATCTAGAATTGAAATATGTTGTGGTCATCAACAGTCTCAACTCTGCCATCTACCTCGGTGTACTCGCTTGGCTGTAGAATAAGGTAGATTGTGAGTATGTGCATCTAGAATTGAAATATGTTGAGGCCATCAACAATCTCAACTCTGCCATCTACCTTGGTGTACTCGATTGGCTGTAGAATAAGGTAGATTGTGAGTATGTGCATCTAGAATTGAAATATGTTGTGGTCATCAACAGTCTCAACTCTGCCATCTACCTCGGTGTACTCGCTTGGCTGTAGAATAAGGTAGATTGTGTCCTGCATCTCCACCAGTTAACACAGTGCAGGTTTTCTTCTGTTGTTTTGTGGAAATGTTAAATGAATAACAGAAGTCGCAATTGTGTGATGTAGTTCTTATGTTCCATTTCCAACATGACACATTTTAGCAACGTTAACGTGGTAACAAGGCCATACCTGATCAAAATACTGGGGGGAGGGCGGGGGCACTACTTTTAATAAACAAATAAAACACTATAGAAATAAATCCATTAGATGTGTATGCTATTTTCTGGAGTGAAAGAAAAAGTGAGATTCTCAGGGAGGGGGACTACCCCCCCCCCCCCCCCCCCTCCCGAGAGTAGGGCCCTGGGTAACATAGATGCTATAATTGTCAACTCTTGGGTGAATGACACACGTCTCCCGATACAGTTGACATTGTGACTGAGAACTTTCAAGGGTACGAAGAGGAGAGCTGTCCTCCTTGGGTCTCTCGTAAACTATCCTTATTTATAAGACACATACTAAACGCGTATCCATGTAGTAATATGTAGTTGTAATGGTGTAGTTGTTAAGACGCTAGTATTACCCGTGACAACAATTAAAATACATTGTATCTTTGTATCATAACACATTTGGGTGACGCTTGACACTAACTGGTCCGACTGGTAGGTCGCTACCTAATGAGATACCATTACCAGTTCTAGTCTACCATGTATGTCTTCGCTGCATTTGTATTGTATTGTACAATTTTTATTTATCATCATTATAATAATAATAAATAATAATAATAGTAATTGTAATAATAATAATAATAATAATAATAATAATAATAATTATTATTATTATTATTATTGGTGTTGTTTAATTCTACTGCCAATTCATTACTGAGATGTATTTATGGTTTGCTATAAGTGTTTTGTAATAAACTGTATTTAATAATATTTTTGTAATGTTTCAGCTGATCGTGAACGACAATTGGCAGGTTACTCGAAGACATCGCATCAACCCCTCAGTGATCAACACTATCTACATCAACGGGAATACCGTTTATTAATCAATTAAACTGTTTTACTGATTTCCACGGAGGACATCCTCAGAGAAACAGAAACAGCTACAGAAGAATAAATACAGCGCGATGATAGAGGGAGAGATTGAAGGACAGAATACATATATATATATATATATATATATGTATATATATATATATATATATATATATACTAAATTTTTAGTATTCACTAATAACTCATTACTCGGAGTTTCAGGCTCCTCGCCTTCATCAGATGAGTGTTTATAATTGTGACAGTTAAGGTGACGTCACGCTGTGTGTACGCGGCGGTGCGCTCCTGACGTCATGGCACGTCAGTCGTGAGACTCTCGGCTTGTTGCTGTGGCGGCATTTTGATATGAGTTCTGTCCTTTTGTTGAGTAGCTTGTCTCCTTTTTCAAATAGTATTGAGAGCTTCTCCTCGATGCACAGGTTGCATTGTCCCGAGCTGCGTTTCCGTGTGTCCGATTTCCTGATTTTTTCCCAATTGATGTGATAGGCGGTTTTTTTTCGTTTGAGTTCCCAGATGTATTTTGACAGTTCTGTCTCTTTTTCATAGCGTTCATATTTGAAAGATTTAGTGTGGTTGTTAAACCTCTCCTTGAATGTACCTCCAGCAAGACCTATGTATGATCTGACAGTCTTACCAGATGCCACGTTTGCCCGGTATACGAGGGAGCTAGTTTGGCAGTTGCCGTTCATGGGGCATTCGTTCTTCTGTCTGCAGTTACAAGGCTTTTTTTGTGCGGGATCGGTTGAGCTCTGGGTGATTTTCGTGTTGTGGCTTTTGATTATTGCTCCGAAGTTTTTCATGCAGCTGTAGCTGATTTTCAGGTTGTTTCTGTTGAACAATGTGTGGTACTTGTGATTACTTGGGAAATGCTTGGATATCAATTTGATGAACACGCTACCGACGTTTGTCTTCACATTCTTGCTGAATGGGGGGGTTGAACCATGTGATTTTTCTGGGTCTTTTCCTTTTCTTTGTGTCTGGTTGTTCTCTATGTTTAGGCGGGTCGTATTGGATGTTTACTGTGTAGCCACTTGCCCTCAGCGCTTTGTTGTACCCTAGTGCAGCTTCCGCGAAGTAGTCTTCATGGGAAGACAGAAGGGAAATTCGTTTGCCGATTGATTTTGGTATTTGCTTCGTGATTGCGGGTGGGTGGTTTGAGCTGACGTTGATGTAAACGGGTTCGTTGTTGGGTTTCCTGTAGGGTTTGTGGGAGTCAGTTTCAAGGTTCAGGGTGATGTCCAGATAGTTGACTATTTTCAGGTTGGTCTGGATGGTGATCTTTAGGCCAAGATCTTTGAATATTTTGATGAGCATTTTCCTCATTCTGTCTGCTTGGCTTCCTGAACTTCTGCGTAGAACTGCTAGACCGTCATCTCTGTACAGTCCGACGTTCATGTCGGAGGTATTTGTTTGAATTGTGTGTAGGATGAGGAGTCCTACTAGTTCGCACACTTCCGCTCCATCATATCCGCCCATGGTGACGTCGAATGCATTGGGAGTGTAATTTTTCACCCATGGCTGTTCTTTGTTGTCAAAAAGTAGTGATTTTCTTGCATGCATGATAGTTGTGTATTCTATATCTGGGATGACTGTATATTTCTTCGCCCATTTCAATGCCTTGTCGAGTAGTTCAGGTGTTATGGAAGGGTAGAAGTCCACAATGTCGAATACGAGGAAGGATAGTTCTTTTTTATCATGCAGAGCTGAGAACCATTCAAGTACAGCGGAAGTGTTTCTCCATTGGTTCATTTGCGTCTTGAGTCGTGTTTCACTGTTTATTCGGTCTAACATAATTTTGCTGATCCTACCGATTTCGCTTTTTGCTGGATTGATGAGTCTGCAACTTGGATTAGTGGCAAAATTGTCCTTATGATCTTTCAAGGTGATGAATGCTCGGGTCTCTGCCATCTTGTCTATTCTGTCACGTATTCCTAGGGCATTGCTGACGTACTCGAACTCTGTGTTGATATCTTCGATTGTTTGGTCGTCTGCATGTTTGTACTTCGTTGTAATGTTTTTCTGTTAGCATTTTGTCATAAGTGCCCACTTCTAACTTGTAGAAGTTTCTAGTCTTGTCTGCAGGTACAAACACTTTTTTTGGAGTTGTTTATATGCCTTATGTCCTCTTTCATGGTGTTCTGGAACTGGTCATATGCATTCTTGAACTGTATGGTCTCAACCATGTGTAGCATGTCCTTTTCGAAGGGTGCTAAAAACCTTCTATTTGTGGGGGTGTTTTCCTGGAGTTAAGTCCGAATTTGCTATCTTTGTTTGGTGTTGGGTCGTCATGGTTGCGTTTATCATCGTTGTTCTTTTCAAAGAAGAAAGCTTTCCATCTCATACGCTTTATTACACTTTCCACTTTCTCAAGCAGTCTCTTTAAGTATTCCTTTCGTGTTGGTAAAGGAATGTTTTTTGTGGAATAGTCGAAACGGATATGGTCCATGGTGATTGAAGAAAAGTGCTCAACTTATACAAGGAGCATTACAGTAATATATTTGTTATTATTATTATTATGTCCAATAGTGATAACAAATATATTACTATATATATATATATATATATATATATATATATATATATATATATATATATATATATGTATGTATGTATGTATGTATGCATGTATGTGTGTGTGAGAGAGAATGATAATGAAAAACAATTTCTGATTAGCAGTAAAATTAATTAAGGGTGTGGGTTTTTTTTTCTGTTTGTTTTTGTTGTTGTTGTTGTTGTTTGTGTTGTTGTTTGTTTTGGGGGGTGGAGGTGGAGGTGGGGGTGGCGGTTGTCTTTTGTCTGTTCTGGTTGCTATTTCTCGAAATATTAGAACAGATATTTATGGAATCAATAATTATTTTGCGAAGTGCCCTTTTGAACTGTGCATTGTACACGAATACGACCAAGAACGCGTATTACGTTTTTGTTTTTCAAATTTATAGCATTTAATGTTTGGTTCACATAATGCAAATCAAGAGAAGCACACTTTCCGTTCAGCTTCTACATAGTTACATCTGTTTTCTCATCGCCGCCCGCCCAATAAGTTTCCTAATGGCTGACATCCAACGCACAATTATTAATATAATATTATTAGTGTTCTCTAGTGGTGTTGATAAACAAAACAAACGTTACAATTAACACTCAAGTATTAAAATGATTAGCAACATCCTGTTATAAATATAATATACAATATAAACATCTACTAAATATATCATAATAAAATATAAAATATATTCAAATATTATTTGTCAACGAGCAATGTGTGAAAAAAATATTTGCACTAATTACGACATAAAAATTGTCCATTTTTATCAGATGCAACTGTCGTAATTTGTCTCGTTCCAGCCAGTGTACCACGACTGGTATATCAAAGACCGAGGTATGTACTACCCTGTATGGGATGGTGCATATAAAAGATCCCTTGCTGCTAATCGAAAGGGGTGCCCATGAAGTGGCGACTGCAGGTTTCATCTCTCAATATCTGTGTGGTCCTTTACCATATGTCTGACCCCATATAACCGTAAATAAAATGTGTTGAGTAAGTCGTTAAATAAACCATTTCCTTCTTTCTTTCTGTCCTAGTTTTGACCATATATTTCGGTTTTTGTTCATATTTTGTTCTTATGAATCGACATGATGTATATATATATGTTTTGAGTGGCACTTTTGAAGATATGTTACTTCACCATGAACCTATAGAAATAAATATGAATAACAATTCCTTTCATTTAATTGCTCAATTAATAATTATTTAATAATACTACTGTGGAAGCATAATGGTAACCTTTACCGATATCAGTTTTGCATAAGTGACATGCTCTACCAGTTTTATAGGAGTCTGACATTTCCAGTTCTGAATTTACAAAGTATTATGACATATTTTATTGATAATTTGACCAAAAAGAAAGTTGTAATTAAAGTACATACTTGTACATTCTGTAGTTGATATTTAAATTTTTATATTGGCAACAATCGTTTAACAGCTGATTTAAACACGAAACATTCACCTATGTAAATCGAATGGAAAGAATATAATTAGATAGTGGGCACATCACACTGTTGTATATATAAACGCTTGGTCGAATGACAGTGCATATTGATTTCACTGAAATACAACAGTTATAATGTTAAATATAACCGGCCTCAGTGGTGTATCGGACATAAGGCTGCTAGGGTACAATCCAATGGGTAGGTGTAAGACCACTACACAAACGTCTCTTTGAATAACAATAAACAACTAACCACTGACCCATTGTATATGCTGTGTAGCTGAGATGTGTGCCAAGGACAGCGTGCTTGAAACAACTGTGATTGGATATAAGCACGAAAATAAGTATAAATGGAATGAATTT
This sequence comes from Gigantopelta aegis, assembly GCF_016097555.1. NCBI lineage: Eukaryota > Metazoa > Mollusca > Gastropoda > Neomphalida > Peltospiridae > Gigantopelta > Gigantopelta aegis. The sequence continues at coordinate 11,185,902 of NC_054703.1, forward strand.
TAAATACAATAATTGTCTGTATTTTATAGAAACTGAAAATAAATCCTTACTTACTGAAAATATATTTTGCCATTTAGCTGTTATTTAGCGAAGCATACTCACTTCATGTTTTGGCTTACCATTGTTTGACACCCATTAGTGTCGTTAAACATTCATTCATTAATTTAGCGAAGCATACTGTATTATTTAATTCTTTATTTATAATATTTTGTAAAATATTTGCAGATTTAAACAAATATATATTATTATTATTTAACGTTGATTTTGTTCGATCCAAACATTGTAACATCAGATGAATATGTTTAGAATATAATTTCCTCTAACACGGGCTGAATATGTTTAGAGCATAATTTCCTATACCACTGGTTGAATATGTTTTAAAATACATTTAAATTGTTTTGTGATGTATTTCCATTCATCTATTTAATCTTGTCTGAAGTGTGGCTACAACTTGTTTTCTCGATGCTTTTAACTAAGGATGGGTATTTCTGTTGTGTTTGTTTGTTTCTTTGCTTGTTTGTCTCTGTGTTAGTTACCGGCCTCGGTGGCGTCGTGATTAGCCATCGGTCTACAGGCTGGTAGGTACTGGGTTCGGATCCCAGTCGAGGCATGGGGTTTTTTAATCCAGATACCGATTAGTATATTACGATCGCTAAATGTGTTCATTTAATGCTTCAAATCCGTGGTTTGGCCTTCCGGCCTTCGACTTTATTTAATTTCCAGATTCCTGTGCATATAAAAGCTATGACATAACGTTGACATTAATAATATTGATGTAAATAGTTCTGTGATTGCAAAATGTGTATACTTACATGCTGGAAACATCCCATGAGCTTGTAAATAAACCTGGGATAAATTTCCGTTTGGTCGACTATTTTAATATGGCTGCCGGGAGTGACCTTGTCCTTCAGTAAAGTTTATTTTCCTCCAAAACCTGTACGATCCATTAGGGTTTTTTTTTTTCTTAGTTGAACGTGTCTTAACATTGTTTATAAATGCATTATAGCAAATCATATTATTTATTTAGAGAAACACTGTAAAATGGTTACTGTAATATTGGAACTATATACTTGTACGCTGAGAACCTGTTTACACATACAGGTTGCTATAGGAGAAGCCATGTGTTTAGGGAAATGACGTCACAAATCAGCATGTGCGCGCATCTGGTAGGCAGAAGTCCATAATGGCCAATAGTAACAATGAAAACTAGCGTAGCGTGAATAGCAAACAATGGCCAAACTATATGCTTACATTACCGCTTGTACATAGCTCCGGTATAGAGGAAATACTCTTTTCACCCACACAATTTGACGATTGGCCGAGTTCCAGACTACAACAAATTTCCTCTTCTGTTTTTGGTTTTGTTTTTTACTAGAAGAATGTTTTTATTCCATGTATCATTAAGGCGTCTGGTCTATATTACAACACACACACACACACACGCACACACACACACGCACACACACACACACACACATACGCGCACGCGCGCGCACACACACACAGCTCCTTGTTATTTAATTTTAAAAAGTAATACTCTAGCAATGTACATATTTTAAGGCATACAACAATACAGAATATACTCAGATTTATGTTTACCCACTTTCATTAGACCATAATGCATCTCTCAATTCAAACAAAAAGTTACAGAAAAAGCTGTTTGTCGATTGACTGGGTACTGTGAACAGGGCATCTTTGTTTCAATGTTACAGTTTGGTGGTGGTGGTTTTTAAAATAGTTTTTATTATTATCTTTTTAATGTTTAATTTCAATACGTGTACTAGTATTACGAATGAATAGTATACAATAAATCTTCTGTAAAATTAAAATGATATGATCCCCATTGTGGGATGGGTAGTGTTGATTGTTGTCGGTTTACTGTTCGACGTTTCGATTCCAGTGGTATTTGATGAAATTAATTCATAATCTATCCTACAGTGACTTATGTAGCTAACAGCAACATATGGAATTACCATGATGAAATACCATTCATCGAAACCAGTCTACACTGATTTAATCCACGACAAATTGTTCGCTTGTTCATTACTACTAACGTCAACAGTGGCTTCTTGCCTACCAGAACTCATGCGGTACCACGTGGTCAAAACATGTAACGTCACCGTGACTTACCCTCTGGTCAGATATATCGGTTTACAATGTCTATAAACAATAGTATCAAACTGCTGTTTTTATAATTATTCTAAAGTGTTTTTTTTTATTAAAACTATTTTATATTGAAAGAACAACGCAATTGTGTAATTATACTCTTATGTTTATGCACATTAGAATGTGTATTATTATTTTGAATTACACTCGTATTTGCAACGCACCATAGCTTGTTTTTTGTGCATGATAAATAATGTAGTTCTTATAAATATTCTAAAAGCAAGTGTGTTATGCTAGTTTTATGCTTATGCACTTTAAAAATTCCAGTATTAACCAGTATTAAACGGAAGCTGGGCCAAAAAGCAATTACTTTATTTGTCGAGCAATTGGGTGCATAGGGTACCGGTTATTATTAAATGAAATGATATTTATTTTGTAAAGGTAGATTTCTTCCTAGCTTAACATAATTTATGATTGGTTGTTATGGCGTCACGTGGTACTTCTCAAAGAGCATCAAAGGCTGACGTCAATCGACGACAACAACCGGCCTTTGCTTCCTGCCCCGGAGTCGGCCACTGGCGATGCCAGAGACTGAGTCCGGGGTAGGCGTGCCTGATCCCCTGTGGATATGGACACGCTAATAGAGTTCCCGTTCCCGACCGGCCTTTGTGAATCATTTTACTCCAGGGCTAAAATACTACGTTTATTTTTTTATTTTGTTTGGTAATTAAATTAATCATAAATAGTAGTCTTATACTTCATTAAGTCAGCCCGTTTGAAAACTATGCACCTACTAAATATTTTAAGACGCCATAACACTTTATTGTATTTACTTAATTGGCGCTCTGAAATATTTTAGGCCCTTATATTTATATTAATATTTCATTTTATTGGTTTTAGAATACTGTTCAAAATTCCTAAATTGTCCCCATCAACCTATTCCCTCCTTCCCCCCCCCTCCCCCCGCCCCTCCCACCCAGGAATTGGCCACTGGCGATGTCAGAAAGCAAATCCGGGGTGGACGTGCCTGAACCCATGTGGATATGGGCACGTAAATAGAGTTCCCATTCCCAACCGGTGTCGGACCAAAGGCTGTATCGGCTCCCACCCACAACTACTCCAATGGGTAGGTGTAAGACCACTACACCCTCTTCTCTCGCACAAACAGACAGCCCAGATAGCTGAGGTGTGTGTCCAGGACAGTGTGGTTGAATCTTAATAGGATATAAGCACGAAACTAACTTGAAATGAATGAAACGAAAGGACGTCAACGTTCTCTCGTTCGCGGTCTGACAAGCAAACATTAAAAGCATGTCCCCTTGTTTAACTTTCCAACTTTATTGCATTACATACATTTAAATTGACACTGGGATAATTTTTACTTATATTGTTAAAGTAAATGTTATTATATTGACTTACTATCTCTATGTAATTAATTTGTTTTACGGAAGTAAATGTTGTAATATTAACTTACTGTCTCTATGTAATTAACTTGTTATATGAAAGTAACATTTATAAGCAACGGCAAGCTGCAGTTAAGTTTACATTTACTGAAGATACAGTCCTCACTGGTTTAATATAACTGGAGCCGAAAGGAAGATATCTATCTATCTTTTGAAAACTTACCTGTGAACATTAACTTTATTTTCAGATGCACTTAATTTTTAAAATAAATTAGTAATTCTGGAAACTGGAACACTTCGGTTTTGTTGTCTGTGGATGTTATTTATATTATCTGGACATTGTTGATATATATATGTATGTATGTATGTATGTATGTATGTATGTATGTATGTATGTATGTATGTATGTATGTATGTATGCATGCATGTATGTATGTGTGTATGTATGCATGCTACTTTAGTACTTAGAAGAAGAACAGAAGAAAATGCATAATCCAAGATTGACTCGTAGACCGAGCGAGTGACTGCCAATGTGGGTGCCCCCAATATAAGATCCTGTTTTATATCGTTGAAAAAAAACCGTATCTCGGTACATTCATCAGCAGTTTTGCTGTTAATGTATATAAGAGGTGTTTAATTTGTCAGTATCGCAAAAATAAAATGGCTGCATGAATTGGAAGGAAAAACAAATGGCGGCAATGTCTACGGGTAGGTAATTGCGTACTTAACACATTACATGTTAAAGTGTCAAGGTACATGGGACAAAGCCTGTTTCTCTGTGGCAGGTCTGAGCTAGAATTATATTTCATCAGAACGATGTGACACTTTATTGAACACGCGCTAACAAAAGACAATGTTTCAAGATGTTAAGGTGATCCTGCACAAACTTGATTTCAAGACAGTGTTTATGACATGTCAGAGGATTTGAAGAAGGACGCATCACTGAAGGATGACAAAACATCATAGCAACATAACAAGAACACTACCCAGCACACAAGAAAACAACAACAACATAGAAATAAACAAAACACTACAACAGACACACGTCGCTAGGTGTCTCTGTTGTCTAGGTGATCACTAATGGAAACGCGTCCTGTTTCACTTAATAACATCACCAGAGCAGCACATACCACGACACGTGATATGCAATAAATAGAGCAAAACAAAGCGACGGACAAATTGTCCCTAAATGCCTGGTGCTTATAAAACATTTACCCTCTAATCGCATGGCTAATTGTGTCTGAAAGAGTAACACCATGAAAACACCATACAAATTGTATGCGTGTGACGTCATTAAAAATTGAGTCTTGGCTCTTAAGGTTTTATGAGCATGGGTTCTGTTCACTCGTGTTATCTAAGTCACTCTCTGTCTCGACCAACCCCCTCCTCCCCTCCCCCTCCCCCCCCCTCCCCCTCCGTCTCTCTCTCTCTCTCTCTCTCTCTCTCTCTCTCTCTCTCTCTCTCATTTCATTTCAACTTATTTTCGTGCTTATATCCAATTAAGGTACAAGCACGCTATCCTGGGCTGTCTCTCCATGACAGTGTTTTAGCTGTTAGTGGTTAGTGAGAGACAAGAGGGTGTAGTGGCCTTACACCTACCCACTGAACCCTTAAGAGACTCGCTCTGGGTCGGAGTCGGTGCCGGGCTGCGAACCCTGTACCTGCCAGCCTGGAGTCCGATAGCGTAACCACTGCGCCACCGAGGTCGGTAGGATACGTCACAATGTCTACCACAGCGAACCTGTTTCAACCTTATTTGGAGGTTAGACGCTTAAACCAATTCAGCGCTCGGTTGGATCGTGGGCGGTCTGGGATTGATACCCATCGGTGGGCCCATTGGGCTATTTCTCGTTCCAGGCAGTGTGCCACGGCTGGTATATCAAAGGTCGTGGTATGTGCTACCCTGTCTGTGTGATGGTGCATATAAAATAGTTCTTGCTACTAACGGAAAAAGATAGTGGGTTTCTTTTCTAAGACTGTAAGTCAAATTACTAAATGTTTGACATGCAATAGCCGATGATTTATAAATCAATGTACTCTAGTGGTGTCATTAAACAAAACAAAGTTTAAGTTAGACCAATTCCTACCTCACGTGAGTGCTTTAGATAGACAGAATTTTTTTAAATTATTTATGTCGCACCTTGTGTACTTATTACATATGCACCATCTAACAGACAGGATAGTACATACCACGACCTTTGTTACACCAGTTGTGGAGCACTGGCTGCAACGAATAATAGCCGACGAGAATCGATCCTAGATCCCCTAAATAGTATTCAAAGGTTTGACACTAGTGTGATTCACAATATGCTGTTTCAAATAGATATTGCGGGTTACACAGTTTGCACACACTCCGCATTTGAAAGACTTCGCACCAGTGTGAACTAGAATGTGTTCTTTGAAGTGGCAACTCAGTTGAAAACATTTTGCACACACTCCACAATTGAAAGACTTGACACCAGTGTGAACTAGAATGTGTTCTTCAAAGTGGCAACTCAGTTGAAAACATTTTGCACACGTCTCACATTTCATTTTGTTTTTTCATTTCACTGTGTATCGACCTGTGGTATTTGAAGGAATAATTATGATGAAAACACTTTCTGCACACCTTACACTGATATGGATTTTCACCAGAGTGGATCCCCATATGCTGCTTAATACTACTCTTGCACGAGAAAGACTTCGAACACATTCCACATTGGAAAGGTTTGTCACAAGAATGATCAGGGTGCTTTTCGCAATGTTTTGACGAGACCTTGCGTTCGACAAGGATTATCCATATTTATATATATATATATATATATATATATATATATATAATATATATATATATATATATATATATATACACACACACACACATATACATATATACATACATATATATCATCCTCATTTGTAATTTTGACATATATCATTGGCCAGCATAATGCACCAAGTAGCAGGCTGCATAGAGTAAATATCAAAACAAAACAAACACAATATGTTGGATTTTTTTACTTTGTTTACTGTCCAGAGGAAACTGAAACCGAGAGTTATCTCCCTGTTTTGTACGACCATGCTTCACAATGAATGGCTTATCCCATGCATCTGGGAACCCAGCTCTCGCTACACCAAGATGGTGACTGCTTGTTGTAGTGCTCGCTGCCTTTAGCCCTGACTACGAGGTAATAGACCATGGCCACTCGTTTACAATATGGGTTCCACCAGTCACACTTCTTGATCATATTGCGCCGGAACCGGCTATCGCAGTTACCTCGATTGACTCGTTTGTAGCTTCCCTGTAAGGCATAATAAGGTAGGTTTTCTAGAGCACCCTGATTGCTTAAGTCTAGATTAAGGCTGCGAAAATGGACACTAAGTTAGGTTAATCTACAAACATGTAATGCATAATAAGGTAGGTGTTCTAGAGAACAATAAGATTGGTTTTCTGGAGTGCATGCAATATTTAAAATCTAGATTAGAGATGAGAAAATGCATACTAAGTTAGGTTTCTCTTCAAACCTCTAATGCCCAATACTGTAAGTTGTCTAGAGCACATTGGTTAATGTCTAGACTAGACAACTGAAAATGGACACTAAGTTCGGTTAATTTACAAACCTGTAATTCATCTTAAGCTAGGTTTTCAACCCACATTGCTTGAAGCCTACATTAGGGCTGTGAAAATGGGCACAAAGTTTGGTTAATCTACAAACCTGTAATATATAATATGGTAGGTTGTTTCTAGAGCACATTGGTTAAAGTCTATTTTCCGGCTGTGGAAATGGACACTGAGTTTGCTTAATCTACAAATCTGTAATACGCAATATGGTAGGTTTTCTAGAGTGCATTGCGTAAAGTCTATTTTTTAGGGCTGTGGAAAATGGACACTGAGTTTGCTTAATCTACAAACCTGTAATACGCAATATGGTAGGTTTTCTAAAGTACATTGCGTAAAGTCTATTTTCCGGCTGTGGAAATGGACACTGAGTTTGCTTAATCTACAAACCTGTAATACGCAATATGGTAGGTTTTCTAAAGTACATTGCGTAAAGTCTATTTTCCGGCTGTGGAAATGGACACTGAGTTTGCTTAATCTACAAACCTGTAATACGCAATATGGTAGGTTTTCTAGAGTACATTGCGTAGAGGTAGGGCTGCGAAAATGGACACTAAGTTTGGTTAATCTACACATCTGTAATGCACAATAAGGTAGGTTTTCTAGAGCACACACAAAGCTTAATGAACCATTGGCTATTAAACGTTAAATGTTTGGTGGTAAGTGTGGCACACAGTTTAAGTGGAAACCTCCTATTATCAGCAACGGATTTTGTTTTCTATCTAACTTGTCACAGACAGGGCAGAACATACCACAGCCCTTCAAACATCTCTCGTGTGGAAGTAGTCAGTGCAGAAAAGAACAATTCTAATTCAACACATTTGTAAGAACGAATCTGATTGGATCTCCACTAAAAAAATTCAGGTGGTAAAATCACCGATATACCGATATACCGATATACCGGTCGCAAATTTTCTTGCAGAAATACGTCATAGGTTAAGCAAAGAACATGATGTTTTGTAATGACGTCATAAAGACAATTTCTTTAGCGTTCATATTACGTACAGAAGTCGTTAAATACTGAGGCCTTTTTATGAAACAAATGAACATGTCATTCTTTTTAGTCGTTATCTAATCACGAGACCTGATTGAATATGTCCATTTACACATCTATGTTCGAGCCGTTAACTGCCCGACCACCCATCGTCTGTTAATGGGCTGCCTAATGACGTCACCAGCTGGCGACGTGTATATGCTTATTCTTACTAAAAATGTGGCAATTTCCTATTTAAAATCAACCAGCAAACAGTGTAATTAGAATAGGGATAACCCTACCGTGTTTTCCGATTTGCGGACGTATATCGGTGGTTTTACAGTCACAAATTTACCGTTTTATAAAACTAAATTTGCGACAGTAAAAGCACCGATATACGTCCGCAAATCGGAAAACACAGCAGGGTTATCCCCTAATTAAACCATGTGCCTGCACACGATCTTGTATTACAAGAACAAAACCGCATCCCCATTGAAAGCTCTACCTGTTATATACGGAGCACGGGAAATATATCATTGGCATAGCCCCCCCCCCCCCCCCCCCCCCCCCCCACACACATACATACATACATACACGTCTATTACATGAAATACTCACATACAGTTAACACACGTGGGGGCTGTTACATGAAATACTCACACAGCAGTAACACGTGGTGTCTGTTACATGAAATACTCACACAGACGTAACACGTGGTGTGTCTGTTACATGAAATACTCACAGAAGTAACACGCTTCGTGGCTGTTACATGGAATACTCACACAGACGTAACACGTGGTGTGTCTGTTACATGAAATACTCACAGAAGTAACACGCTTCGTGTCTGTTACATGAAATACTCACACAGACGTAACATGTGGTGTGTCTGTTACATGAAATACTCACAGAAATAACGCGCGTGGTGTCTGTAACATGAACTACTCACACAGAAGTAACGCGCGTGGTATCTGTAACATGAAATACTCACACAGAAGTAACATATGTCGTGTCTGTTGCATGCTGACGTGAATTTCCGCTTGTAGATAGGGGGGAGTGTACCAGGGATGCTACATCCGTCTACGCCGTTACGGTTGCAGGGGTCCCCGGTTACCACAACTATGGCCAGCGAGAGGACGATAAACACTGACACTTCCTTCCACATGTCTTATTCCTGGATGGAAAGATTTACTGATTAAAGAAACCAAAATGAAAGAAAGAAGTTTATATTTAAGATCAAAATCAAAATATTCAGACTTTCTGCCCGAAAATAATTTGAGAGTATGAAATAAATTTGTTTTATTTAGCGACGTGACTAAGAAGTTTGTTTTGTCTAATGTTACCACTAGAGCACATTGATTTATTACTCATCGGTTATTGGATATAAAATATTTGGTTATTTTCACATATAGTCTAAGAGAGGAAACCCTCTAATTTGTCCATTAGTAGCAAGGGATCTTTTATATGCACCATCCAACAGACAGGACAACACATACCACGACCTTTGATATAACAGTCGCGGTGCACTGGCTAAAACGAAAAATAGCTAAATGGGCCCACCGACAGGGATCGATCCCAAAACAGACCGGGCATCAAGCGAACGCTTTACCACTTTAAATATTTAATAATTCTAACACATAGTCATCAGAGGAAACCCGCAAATGTTTTCCTAATGCAGCAAGCGATCATTTATATGCACTTTCGTACAGACAGGAAAGCACATACCACGGCCTTTCACCAGTTGTGGTGCACTGGTTAGAATGAGAGAGAAAACCATCAGTCAATTGAATTGATCCACCGAGGTAGTTCGATCCTGTGACGCAAGCACCTGAAGCGAGTGATCAACGGACAGAGCTAAATCCCAGGCCTAGTTCATAAGTGCTCCTAACTGTCTGCTATGGAATTAAAACCTTTTGCAATTAGACACTGTGTTTCATATACTTTGACAGATTAAAAAAACCCAAAACATTTCTCTTACTGTAATCTTTCAAAAACAAATTCTAAAACTGTATTCATTAATTTCCAATATTTTAGAGTACGCATTTTTACCCTTCGTATTTTCTGGCAGAAAACCTCATATTGTACTTTTGGCTATATGATGTCGGACATATGATCATGAACGAACAAATAATTAGATAGGAAACCCGCTGCCGCCACTCCATGGGTTACACTTTTTCGATTAATTAGCTGCAAGGCATATTGTATCTGCATTATCATCCCACTGACAGGACAGTTGTTATCACGGCCTGTGTTACACCAGTCGTGGAGCACTGGCTGGAAAAAGAGCAATCATGAAAGCACAGACGGGGATCGATCCTTAACTGACCGCATATCAGCGAATGCTTTGCCACTTGGCTACATCTCGCCTTCCTACCCTAAAAAAAACAAAGAACAAAAAACAAGCACACACACGCAGGCACGCACGCACGCACGCAAACACACACAGAGAGAGAAACCCCCCCCCCACACAAAAACAAACACAACAAACAAAAAACCCAGAAAGAAACATCTGTATTCAGTAGCTTCGAATTGTAATTTTAAAACGTGTGTTTTGTTTAAAGACACCACTAGAGCACATTGATTTATTAATCATCGGCCTTGACTTTAGGTTTTTTTAGTGGTAGCCCGCCGGCCTACCAGATTATAAAATCTGGTAGCCCTCAGTAAAACATTGGTAGCCCCATAACTTTAAAACAAAGAGAGCGAGAGAGAGAGAGAGAGAGAGAGAGAGAGAGAGAGAGAGAGAGAGAGAGAGAGAGAGAGAGAGAGAGAGAGAGAGAGAGAGAGAGAGAGAGAGAGAGAGAGAGAGAGAGAGAGAGAGAGAGAGAAGCATAATATTTATATTTATTTTTATTTAAACATGTTGTTTTAGGGTGGGTTTTAGTATATCCTAAGCATTTGGGCCTACTGTGAAGTATACACTTTTTAGGTTTGGTTGTTAGTTTTAAATCATTAAACAGAATCTGGGGGAAATATTCAAAACGACATTAATATGTGACAGAATGGAATGTCTCATATGTGGCATTATATATATATATATATAGAAGAAAAATAAATAACAATAATAATAATAATCCCTACATACCTACCCACATTTGAAATTACTAGTCAGAAATGGACAAAACTAAATATATTTAAAGATGGTCTCAAAGGAGGGGGTGGGGGGGGGTGGGGGGGGGGGGTGGGGGGGGTGGGGGGGTGGGGGGTGGGGGGGGGGGTGGGGGGGGTGGGGGGTTTGGGCTGAATATGGTATTAAAAAAAATCCAGCAACAACCATAAAAAACCCGACCTATTCTACCTACAGTAACTTGTTTGGTACGATTCCAGAAACACACAATATTATTTTATTATTATTATTAAATTGTTTGGGCCTAATCTCGTAATGGAGGCTTACACAATAGTATTGAAACATTTCATATGGTTTTCACGTGTAAAACTGTCTGCTAATTCTGAAGATCGATATTGCATATAATTTTTTTTATTTACTTAAAATGGCTGTAATAGGTGTTATTTTGAAGAATCGTAACAAAACTTGCCTTTATTGCAAAACAATAGCGTTTTTTACTGATAGCCATACACTTGGAAATGACGTAAATCAATTATCCCAGACAGGGGATCGCCATGTGTGTTTTGTTATCAATTGACAAGATCAGATATCATTTTGAGCGAGGTTATCGCGCAAAGCAATAGTAAACGATGAGAGAGATTTAATTAAAAATAATTTGTAAAAAAAGATTAATATTTTTAACATTGAAAACATTCGTCAATTTAGACATTTCTTTAACATAATAATAGATATTAATTTAATTTTGTAAACAATAATCTGATAATTTGCATAGATAACCTAGAACGAAATAAACCGCAGTAGAGTTATCATTTAGCTAGCAGCAAATAGTCTTGATCATACAAGGCGTTAGTTATAAGTAGGCGTCAAAACAACGGGCCGTGTCGTTGATTGTCTTAAATGACTACGAGTGCCCATGACCCAAATGAAAATTCCATGACTTTCCATGACCTGTATGAACTCTGTATATCTGGCCACTGAATTACATCAAATTAGTTGTATTAGTCTGATGTTTTTAAAAAAAAATCCTACCACTGTCAAATATACTCCTTTATTTCACTAAATCATATTGCGCAACCGCCACCTGCGGGACAGACGAGGGAAGCAATTTACAGTTACAGCGACTCGTAGCAGCAGAGAGCGCGCACATGAAAGGTGGAATTTCAGATATCGATTAATTAAACGTCTTGATGATTGTGGAGTGATTGGACATGCCAAAACCTTTGGTAGCCCAGCGGACTACCGGGGTTAGACAACTGGTAGTCCGAGTGAGAAATCGGTAGCCAAAACACTCCGCTATTGGATATAAAATATTTGGTAATTTTGACACGTATGCAGCAAGGAATCTTTTATATGTAATTTTCCACAGACCGGAAAGCACATACCACGGCCTTTGTCCAGTTGCGGTGTACTGGTTGGAACGGGAAAAACCAACCAGGTGAATGGACCCACCAACGTGATTCGAACTATAATTTTAAAGTGTCAACGGAACGAATTTCAAAACAATTTATAAGCCGAGCAGCACTTTCAAAAAGTGTAGGGGCGGGACGTAACTCAATGGTAAACCGGTCGGTCTAGGATCGATCTCCACCAGTAGGTCCACTGGCCTACTTCTTTTATCCAGCCAGTGCACCCAACTGTTATATTAAATGTCGCGGTATCTGCTACCTTGTCTGCGGGATGGTTCATATTAAAGATCTCGTACTACTAATAGAAAAACATGTAGCGGGTTTTCTCTAAGAATATGTGTTAGAATTACCAAATGTTTGACATCAACGAAACTTTAACGTCAAAAAGTGTTTCATTCAAATTGGCTACCAGAAAAAAAAGTTTTAACGACACCATTAGATCACATTGTTTGATTGACTGGTAACTGGTAAGTACTCACAAAACTGGATTTTATTCGAAACAAAAAAGATATATACTTCCGAAACTCATTTATATAGTTCGGCTTAGAAAGCAGAGTCCATATATTCGAAACTATCTTTGCGCTATTATGACGTGTTTCAAAATGGTGTCAAAACCTTCGACAGTTTCGTGATATCGTTGTGCTTAGAAGTTAAATTTAAAAATATGTGGCCAGAAGTAAGGTCTTCACGAGTATTCGAGTAATCACGAAAGGTCGAGTCTAGCAAGACTCGAGTCTGTTCACAGGACTCGAGTACCGTGCAAGGAAGTGAACTTTCTCTTAATTATATGCGGAACGTTACTTTGCCATATGCTTACCACCGTTTACGTTGCCAGGCTATGAGATATGGCGCGAAAACAAATATCGAATATATGGAATACAATAATGGCATGATTTGGCATCCATGTTCAACGCTGGAATTAAGACGCATAATGCTATGCTACTTTATTCCTTAGTCTCATTATCATATTGATATGAGTGTCGGAAACTCGGGTCCGGGTTGAGAATGAACCTCCAGTACCCGAGTCCAATATTGTGGACTCGTGGAGGCACTATCCAGGAGCGGAATTCACTAAACTCTCGCAACAATGCTATCTCAGAGTGCAATGCATAATTATGGATTGCATGGATGATGTGATGTTGTTTAAGAGAGCTTAAGCAAGCTTTCTGAATTAAGTCCCTGATCGTCATTCTAATATATATATATATATATATACATATATACATATATACATACATACATACAGAGAGAGAGAGAGAGAGAGAGAGAGAGAGAGAGAGAGAGAGAGAGAGAGAGAGAGAGAGAGAGAGAGAGAGAGAGAGAGAGAGAGAGAGAGAGAGAGAGAGAGAGAGAGAGAGAGAGAGAGAGAGAGATCTATATACACACTCAATTACAGAAATACCTTTTTCACGTATTGTTTAGGAATACGTTGGCGATGTCTGATTGAAGGACGCGTCAGCTCGGTAGCTTGATGGTCGCACGTAAATATAGTGTGGCAGTGACTGAGACTAATTTTAAATAACCCAGCGGTTGGAAACAATTTTGGGTTGTATTAGTAAACAGCGGTGATTTGCGGTACGCAGCGCCCCTTATATAACAACAAAATGAGATTGTGACCCGACGTAAGGGCGGATCACCAGTCAACTTCATCTTTTGAGTTCAATATCCCGGACATACATGTATGTCGTCTCTCGCGCGGTGAGTGAAGACTTCACGCCAAGAAATATACATCATATTTGACAGGAAAAGAACCGGTGTGATACATCACTTCTAAACAGGATCTCTTTAGCTTTTTCATATAAATGTTTGTGTTTCTTTCTGAATTAGTGGATTCATTACCGTGACAAAAACGCCCGCCTTTCTGACGACAAATAGTGTGGGAAACTTGGGGGTATTAAGGGGTTTGTTTATTTTTTATTTATTTAATTTAATTTTTAATTATTTTATTTTTTATATTTTTTTGGGGTGGTGGTGGTGGTGTTTAGGCTACTGGATGTTTTAATGTGTGTGTGTGTGTGTGTGTGTGTGTGTGTGTGTGTGTGTGTGTGTGTGTTATTCTTAGTGTTTTTATTGTTTTGTTTGGGTGTTTGTGGGGTTGTTTAGGTGTATTGGCGTGCTTGTTTGGTCGGGGTGGGGTTTGTTTGTTGTTGTTGTTTTGTTTTGTTTTTGTTGTTTTTTAGGGGTCGGGGGGATTTGGAAGCGTTGTTTGTAGGTTGGGTTTTTTGTTCTTGGGTTATTTGTGGGGGGTTTGTGATGACATTTGCATTTAACTATTTGATTGCCAATCACTGGTGATATTGTTCCAATGCTAGACACAATTAAGGATTCGTAACTAGTTTAAATATTGTTGTTTGGGTAGGATTGTTTTTTTATAATTATTTTTCTTTTAAAATGGCCGCCGTTGGCGGTTAACGCTAATAATTTAAAATGATACACACTATTTTGCTCCTTCATACTTGGCAGCATGAAACATGAACAGTAATAACGAACAGAACTGACCTTGATTACACTCAGGCCGTTACACAACGGCATATGATGAACATGATATATAAGCTGTTGTGACGAGATTGGGTTTACAGGAGACTGGTTGCATTTGAAAACGTCTGTGTGTGTGGGGAGGGGGTGGAGGGGGTGGGGGGGGGGGGGGGGGGGGTGGGGTGGCCACACATACAAATACACACATACACACGCACACACACGCACACATACGCACAGAGATATATATACACACACAGACAGAGAGAGAGAGAGAGAGAGAGAGAGAGAGAGAGAGAGAGAGAGAGAGAGAGAGAGAGAGAGAGAGAGAGATGAGAGAGAGAGAGAGAGAGATGCAAAGACACATGCACTATCGCATATATATATATATATATACACAGCCACATATACATACACACACACACATACACAC
This sequence comes from Gigantopelta aegis, assembly GCF_016097555.1. Classification (NCBI taxonomy): domain Eukaryota; kingdom Metazoa; phylum Mollusca; class Gastropoda; order Neomphalida; family Peltospiridae; genus Gigantopelta; species Gigantopelta aegis. Next base: position 11,201,360 of record NC_054703.1, read on the forward strand.
ACACACACAGACATATACATACACATACACATACACACATGCACGTACACACAAACACACATATACACACAATCGGACAAACACATTCACACAATAACAGAAATACACACACGCCGCGTGAGAGAGAGAGAGAGAGAGAGAGAGAGAGAGAGAGAGAGAGAGAGAGAGAGAGAGAGGGAGAGAGAGATACTATCTCATTCTCTCTCTCTCTCTTTCTCTCTCCATGCAATCCTTCTCTCTCTCTCACTCTCGCTCTCTCGCTCACACACACACGCGTGCTCGCCCGCACACACTCACACATACACATAATCACAAATACATAAAAACACAGAGATGTACACACAGTTACACACACACACACACACACACACACACACACACACACATACACGCATACTCAAGCATATACACACGGACACACACAAGCACCAAGCACATGCACACACACACACACACACACACACACACACAGAAACCACCGCGCACGCACATACACAAACACACACACAAACACACACACAAACACACACACACACATGCACAAAGACAAACACACACACAAACACACACAAACACAAAACACACACACACACACATACAAACACACAAACCTACACACATACGCACACACATAAACACACACACAAACAAACAAACAAACACACACACGCACACAACAACAACAACAACAACAACAGAAACAGCAACAAAAACAAAACCACCCAGGAACGGAGTAATAATTACATATACACCTGGAAATTAATTAAGCATCATCTAATATGGCCATGTGACTTTTTCGCAAGAAATCCATACCTTTTCGTGGAAAAGAAAACAAACAACCCACACACACATAAATCCCGCCGACATTAATGTTCTATGTATAAGGCGGATGTTCAGGAAGCAACACTGACATTGCGTCAGTACTTAATGAATTGTCCAGGATTTCTCAGAAACCATAAATATTCATGACGATGTATGGCATTTAATTGTGCAGCTGATATGACTGATGTACGGTTGCCGAAAGTAATTTGTTCACAACATCTCAATAAATGTGTGGTAGATACAGAACATGTAAAAATGATCACACCTGGTATAACCCCTGTCGCCATGGGCAAACAGTCAAAACGTTTGTTTTGCTTAACACCACCACTAGAGCACATTGATGTGTTAATCATCGGCTATTAGATGTCAAACATTTGGTAATTTTCACTTGAAAGTCTTAGAGAGGAAACCAGCTACATTGGTCTTTCATTAGCAAGCTATCTTTTACATGCCCCACTCAAAGACAGTATAGCACATACCACGAATTTTAGTGATATACGGTTGGTAGGTACAGGGTTCGTACCCAGAGCGAGTTTTAACAACTCAGTGTGTAGTTAGTTGTAAGACCACTGCACCCTCGTTTCACTAACTAACCACTAACAGCTAACAACTAACCCACTGTTCTGGACAGACAGCCCATATAGCTGAGGAGTGTGCCCAGGATAGCGTGTTTTAACCTTAATTGGAAATAAACACGAACATAAATTGATATGAAATCAATTTAGTAATAGCTATAGTGGAGCACTGGCTGGAAAAGAGAAATGATCCACTGACGGGTATCGATCCAAGATCAACCGCGCATCAGTTGAAGGTTTGGGGGCGGGACGTAGCCCAGTGGTAAAGCGTTCGGGGTGGGGGCACAATATGTAGTGGAAGGCGCAAGCCATATTTGTATCTTTATTTATATTAAGTAGGGTTAAAACAAAATTAAAATGTATATTTTCGTCCCTGGCTAGAGGAGTACAGACCCACCCCATCCCACAATCCACCCCAGTTTGGCTTTAAGTGTAAAATCGCCAGGAAGAATCCATAGCATTTAATATTGTTATTCTAGTCGACTAGGGACGGGACTTATCTCAGACGGTTGAACGTTCGCTTGACGTGCTCTAGTGCTCTAGTGGTATAGTTAAACAAAACCCAAAACTAGTCGCTCAATTCCTGTACTACAAAACTGTGAAACATTGCAATTAGGACTATGATATTGCAGCTATACTACATTTGTATAGCTATGGTATACTAGCACCTCTAAATAATGATATTTTATCGCTAACCGCTATCGCTGTCATCAGTAGAATTGTTGTGCAATCTGCACAATGTCATGTAACTAAATACCAGACACCTGCGCTTACTTGCAAAAATGCACGTAGATATTCCAAAATCCATGCACGTATTTGACCGATATGTATTATTTGCGTAAAGTTTTTTTCTTTCTTTTAACCTGACATAGGATGGATCGTAGCCCAATGGTAAAGTGTTTTGTCTTTTAACCCGACCTGGGATAGGACGTAGCCCAATGGTAAAGTGGGTTTTTTTTAACCCGACCTGGGATAGGACGTAGCCCAATGGTAAAGTGTTGTTTCTTTTAACCTGACCTAGGATGGGTCGTAGCCCAATGGTAAAGTGTTGTTTCTTTTAACCTGACCTAGGATGGGTCGTAGCCCAATGGTAAAGTGTTTTTTAATTTAACCCGACCTGGGATAGGACGTAGCCCAATGGTAAAGTGTTGTTTATTTTAACCCGACCTGGGATAGGACGTAGCCCAATGGTAAAGTGTTGTTTCTTTTAACCTGACCTAGGATGGGACGTAGTCCAATTGTAAAGTGTTTTTTTGTTGTTGTTTTTTTTAACCTGACGTGGGATGGGACGTAGCCCAATGGTAAAGTGTTTTTTTTTTTTTTGTTTTTTTAACCTGACCTGGGATGGGTCGTAGCCCAATGGTAAAGTGGGGTTTTTTCTTTTAACCCGACCTGGGATAGGACGTAGCCCAATGGTAAAGTGTTTTTTCTTTTAACCCGATCTAGGATGGGACGTAACCCAATGGTAAAGTGGGTTGGGTTTTTTTTTTTAACCCGACCTGGGATGGGACGTAGCCCAATGGCTAAAGCGCTCGCCCGATGCGCTGTCGGTTTAGGATCGACCCCAAGTTTTAAGTTCAAATTAAGTTGTCTTTGGCTGTAAGGTTACCACTCCTGGCACGTCCCCATCGGGACGCCCAGGAATACCACTTACTTTTATTACCTTTTATTTATGTTTTTATTATAATTTGTTTGTATTGCTCTTTTTATTGTAGTTAACATATTGCGGTGGTGCATGTATATTGTATTAATTTGTTTTAGGACATCGTAGGCCTGGTTAAACATTTTTTTTTAATTACACACATTTTCAGTGCAATCAAAGTAGGTAATATTTTTCAGATCACATACTTTAAGAACTTGATAACTTTGCAAATTAGATGTAAATTAGTCGAGGTCTCGGCACTAGGTTTATTGACATTTAGGCAAACGCACCAGGGTGACACTCCTTGATTGACGTAAGCATTCATAGTCATCAAAGAAAAACATTTCAATGGCAATTTGACACTGAAAGCTGTCCAGCGTTCAGGAAACAAAAAAACGTTAGGCATAACTTTGTTTTGATGTAAGGACATCCAAAATGACGACATTAGAGTTTGACGTCATTTCCATTCAAAAATACACCGCGCCACATATTCTTACGTCATTTGAATATCTAGTAATGGCGGACTGGAATTAAAGTTGCGTGTACAGTTTACAAAAACACGTTGTATTAAGCTTGAGCTTATAATATGATAAAGAGATTATTACCCTCGTGTATTTCGGTATCGTCAATATATTAGGAATAAAAATAATGTGTTATGCTCGCCAGAGGCTCGCATAATACAATTTTTATTCCTAATATATGATATTGACGATACCGAAAAACACTCTGGTAATAACCTATATATATATATATATATATATATAGAATACTGGTGGTTATCATTAAAGGCTTGAAAGGTGCTCAATACTTTAAGAGAGAGTGTCAGCTATCTGAAGATCGTCGAAGGGCGTGAAACTCGGAGTAATAGCGTAGGACAAAAGTGCAATATATATATTTATATATATATATATATATATATATATTCGTATTATTTTTGAAGCTTATGATATTATTATTATTATTATTATTATTTACAAATGGTCTGAATGTTCTATATAGTAGCTGTCCGATTGAGTTGCTTCGGGTGATAAGTGTTTTTTGTTGTTAGGTGGGTGTCTTTTTTTCTTCATTTTTATTTTGTTTTTATTATTATTATCGACGCCCATGCACAACAAAGGAAGGAAATGTTTTATTCAACGACGCACTCAACACTTTTTATTTACGGTTATAAGGCGTCGGAAATATGGTTAAGGACTACACAGATATTGAGAGAGGAAACCCGCTGTCGCCACTCCATGGGCTACTCTTTTGGATTAGCAGCAAGGGATCTGTTATGTGCACCATCTCACAGACATGATAAACCATACCTCGGCCTTTGATACATCAGTCGTGGTGCACAGGCTGGACACTTATGCTGACTGCATATTTTAAAACTATTGTGGTTATAAAGAAGGTCGAATGGCGAAATGGTGATGAGATACTCATAATGTGAGCAAATATTTCCTTCTTCTGAAATGAAAAGGTCGGGCATGCACAACATAAGGTGAATACCTGTACATATCGTGACGCGCATTGAGTGAAGATAATCAATAAGCAGATACCAAGACAACACGGTGGTACAGAGTTACATCCGGCGAGTTCGCCTATTGAGTCAAGTGATGCATGTTTGACGCTAAAATTACACATTTGTTTACCACCTCAAGCTTAAAGGGACATTTCCGAGTTCGCTGCACTTTTAAACACGTTATCGACGAACAGAGAGTTTTTAACGATTGTATTTACATATCAAATATACTTTTTTCTGCATAAAATATTAGTGGTTGTATATTAAACGTGTTTCTTGTCGTTCTAATAGTTGTACTAGGTTAAATTTCATTTTATTTCCTAAAATATTATTTTTTCCTATGTACGAAATTATTTGAAGACAAAATCCAGTTTGGGTTTCTTACAAATATTAAGAGGACTAGAAGCACATTGAACATACAGGCACTGATATTCTAAACAAGAAAATATATTTAAATATTGTCCATGTTGTTTTAAGGTATCGTGTGCCATCAGGGTCAAGATGTGGTTAAATCTTTAATTATGTCCATACACTCAAAGCCCAGGGCCCATATTTTCGAAGCTATCTTAGCGCTACGAAATCGTAAAACCATCGTAGGGTGTGACCAGCTACAAGATGAGTGCATACGGAGAATTACAGCACATCACATACCATTGGCATTGGGTAGGTGATGACACACTTCTTCAACGTTAAAGTTAAACATTTGTTTTGCTTAACGACATCACTAGAGCATATTGATTTATCAGCTATTGGATGTTAGACATTTTGGTAATTTTGACATATAGTCTTAGAGAGGAAACCCGTTACATTTTTCGATTAAAGAGGAATCACACTACATGTTTCCAGTAGTAGTAGCAAGGAATCGTTTATATGCACCATTCCATAGACAGGATAGCACATACCACGGCCTTTGGTATATTAGTCGTGGTGCACTGGCTGGAACGAGAAATAGCCCAATGGGCCCACCAACGGTGATCGAACCCAGACAGACCACTGCGCTACGTCCCTCCACTTTGTTATTTATATTAATTCTCGGACAATTCCGAGTTTGCTGCAATTTTAAAGATGTTCTCGACTAACAGAGACTGTTTAACGATTGTTATTACATATCAATATAAAAATAATATGACTTTTGTCGTTGTGAGAGCCCGGTCTATCAAGGAAAAACATTGATACTGCATGCACCGAATCATTTGGCAACAGACAAGAATCGTGTCTGTATATATAAATAGAAATTGCAGTAACATTAATGTTTGTATGGTTTACTATTTTATGTGCACCATAATTATAATAATAAACATGTTTTGGTGAATTTTCTTGAAAAACAAATATCTATGAGTGTTTTTAATCGAAGGAAAGTTTACAACATGTAATTTGTGTCTGTTGATAGCATTTTAATTCATAATAATATCGTATGTGGCATATACGACCAAAGTGCAACCATAATTACACTGATTTTGAATGTATTTAATTATATGTTACGGTAATCAAGTTCCGTCTTTCAGCTGCCTTTGACGATCTACAGGATTGCCCTACATGTAGGCATTATGGATTAACAATATTGCACATACAAATGGAATTGTAAATTATCCAGGACAAAATCCAGTTACACAAGACAGTGTAATCAGACGTGCAGTTAAAAAGGCGAATAAAGTGAATGTGGCCTCAACATAAACGATAGAAAGATCACAACAGAACCTGGGGAGAGATCACCGAATACACAATAGAACCTGAAGAGATCACTGATCAAACGACAAAACCTGGAGAGATCACTGGACACACATCATAATCTGGAGAGATCACTGAACACAAAATATAACCTGGAAAGATCACCGGATACACAACAGAACCTGGAGAGATCACGGCACACACAATATAACCTGGAGAGATCACTGGACACACAACAGAACCAGGAGTGTGCACTGGACACACAACATAACCCGAAGAGTACACCCAACGCACAGCAGAAAGAAAATGGGTTAAGTTTAGGGTTAGGATTAAGACAGTCATACAGTAATGATATGGGTATGGCACCATACCCATTTTACCCTCAGGCAGAAACCCTGCACCAGATATGGTCACACAAAAGTAGGGGTGGGTCAAAGAAATCAATGATTTCACGAGTCAGAGTAGTTTTTTTCACATTATTATTGTGTTCAATTGGTGATTTTATTTATCGTATTATTATTAACAAAAGTAAAATGTCTTTTTTCACGTACTATTTTGTTTAAGCGGTGATTTTATTAATAAGTACTTCTCCTTGTATTTCTTTTTGAATGTTTGCTTATAAATATTTTTCTATTTACAAGCTTTCTCTTTTTAAAAATAAATATGTGATTTGCAAAACTGAAATGTTTTAAAAGTGATGGTTCTTTCAGAATAAATATTCAAATTTACTTGATATACTGTTGGTCGTAAATGACGCATTTAATTTAATCATGAATAATTGTCGTAACTAGAACTATTTAAGCAAATAACTAAAACACCTAATATGCTATAAGTACCGCAAATACACAAAGAAATCGTAAATATGTTCAGCTTTCATTGGTCATTAAAACAAATTCTTAACTACTGATCAAGAAAAACTGTTTTCCTTCATTATCTCGGCTTTATAAATGAATTTTGATGCACTTACATTCTTTTGGCTCTCAAGCGACGTGTTATTCTAAACAAGAAAATATATTTAATATGCAACTTCAATCGTAGAACTATTTTATTAGTCGGAAAAAATCTTACAAAGCAGCAAACTCAGAAATGCCACTTTAACCATCATACTCTACGCAGTCGGGGAGCAGGAAGGTCGTGTTTTGTGGCCTCTGATAATCTAGTTTCATCTAAGTTCATCAGTGTGTCTACCAACTCTTTTTTTAATCACCGAGCGAGCTGAAAGTTTATTTATTAGCTGTGTTTATGTATGTTTGTTGTCTGAAGGTTCGTATCCATACCAGTTGTGTTTTTCTTCAACACGTGTAACTTCTTCTTCGTCTTTCCGTCCGCCATTTTGAATCTCGTTATTTTGTATTTGTAAACCGCTTTTGTCTAAATTTCAATTAGTGTTACTGCTCTGTTGTACTAAGGTTGGTATTAGTAGTGCCAGATACTAATTAACTAGATCTTGATATAGCCCTGTAGTTCACTATAGCTTACTAATTTAAAACTAATACTTCTCATATCCCACGTGTACACAATGGCTATGACTAACGATGTCGACAGGGCCATTATGAACCTGAACAGGTCTATTGGTAGGATTTTAAATACCTCTGCACAAAGCATCCCCGGGGGTGCGGCAACCAATCGGTCGTTTGACAATAACATGGCGTGGGACTATAACGATATTAAACATTCTTCCACGCCAGCCAAAAAATTTAGGCGGGACACACCCCTCCCTACAGGGGATGTCTCGACATCGGCCGATAAATACTGCACTCAGCGTAACACTAAAACCCAGAAACGGGAGTATCGAGAATCCCCCAACCACTGTGGGATATCTGAAAAACTTTTATTTGAAACCAGCATGGGCGGGGCCTCCGCCGCCTCCATGGATAGCTCTGTGGGTCGTCTTGTCATTGATATGGCACCCCCTTTGCCTGAAACCGACGATGTTACTTCGAGCCACGATTTGAGCGGTTTTTTCTCTTCTCCGGAGGGTGAACTCAACAGGAGCATACTGAGTAACACTGGTTTCATTGTCTCAAAAGGTGAGGTAAGCCTCCCCTCGTCCAGTTCACCAACCTTGTCGGCCGAACCTGTTTCGCCAAGGCCACCTACTCCCCCTCCAGAGCTTCCACCGGTTAAGGAAACCCGGAAAAGGAAAGCAGACGCGGCGGTTCGGTCGACAGAGAAAGAGGGGGAGGTTTTTTTCAACTATCCCTACCAACAATAAATTCGATGCTCTTGCTGATCATTCACCCCCTATAACCCCGTCCCAAAAATTTAAAGATTTGAAAACTGGAAATGTATCTAAAATTCCAGGGCTGAGAAGGGTGATGTTTGGCAATCTGGACCCCACTGCGTACGGTTTAGTGTGTTTCCAACACACCGTCGCCAACTTACAAAAGACTTCTCTTGTTGAGATTTGTTTACTCTCGGCTACTTAACGGCCAAACTTTCATCAGAGCACCGACGGACACCCCCTTTGACTTCATTGGGCCGTCCCTGCGCATTAGACCGTTCCCCGGGAGTAGCGACGAAATCACTGTGCATTCACTCCACATAAACAAACACTCAGTGATTTTGAAATAGTCAAATCAAAAAGAAAACGCAAACTAGCAAATTCACCAGGGAATAGTTCGGGGGAGTCTTTGTCAATTAAAGACTTTGTTAAAAAAACCCAGCCCTGCACCCCCAAACCATTCTGGCCCTAAACCCAAACGTCAGGTGCGACTGAAATTGACTACCGATATTAGGCGAACACCTGACAACTCCCGTACCTCTGATATGGAACATGAAGATTTCCCCCCGCTGGGAACTGGTGGTGCACAATCTCAGGGTCAGAACCAGGAGAGGGATGACCCATTTTACAAACAGGTTAACCCATCTAGGGAGAGGGGAAATATTCCCAGTGCTCAGTCAACCATCTCATCCTCTACAAATGTCCCATTCCAACCAGTTCATAAGAATAGAAATGGGGGTGTTGCTGAGTCTGGGGAAGTAAAACCCCCTCTCAGAAGAATTATTAGAACTAACCTGATGGGGCACTTGGGGTCCGACCTCATAGGTAAGTTAAGGAGGGAAAACCGGGACCTATCTATAGCCAACGCTACTGTTTGGAAAAATGGCTTTTTAGATCTCCTCTTGGCCCAGCCCACACTAACTGACATTCTCTTGCTTGATGGAGTGGGACACAAACTGTTACACTTTCATAAAAAGCCCATTAAGTGTGCAAAATGTCAGCGGTGGGGTCACAATGTAAACAGGTGCAGGTCCACCAGGAGGGACCCCACTTGCTTTAGGTGTGGGGAGAGCCACCCGAAGAGATCGCCAGATAATCCATGCACACGGCCTTTGTCCTGTGCCAACTGTAAGCAGTCTCACTGCACCCATGACAAAAGGTGCAATGCTTACTTAACTTCACTAGCTATAAGGGAATAAACAGAGGTTCATTTGCCAATATAGCCTCACAAAACAACGCAAGTTGTAATAGAGCTGTCAATCCCAATTACCAAATAACAGCGTTGGATTTGACAAGACTAATTACAGGACTCATCCTAAATCAGGCTACCTCCAAACCCACAAATCAAAACTATTCTTTGGCTTCTATTAGGGAAGCTTCCGAGTTGGCCTGCAGGGCACTGAACAATCATTTAGGCTTTAACATCATTAGTGACTCTACCAACAACAGAAACATCTCGTACTATAGAGAAAAATGTTTAATTTTACTGGATGACTCTGTTGCTGATACTCGTACAAATACTAGTATTGACTGAATAACATAGGTATTTTTAATTTAATTAGTATTGCTTCATATTCTATTATGGGAGATAGGCCTAACAATAAAAATTGTAAACATAGTATAAAAACAAATAATAATAATAATAATAATAATAATAATAATAATAATAATAATAATATAAATAATGTTAAAATTAAAAATGGCCTTACTGTACTACAATGGAATGCCAAGGGCCTGCGCTCCATGGGTCATGGATCTGAACTTATTAATTTAATTAACCAACCTCATAATAACTTTGATATTATTTGTGTACAAGAGACCTGGATTCGAAATTATACTGTTAAACAAAAAAAGGAAACACTATATACCGAATTCAAAATACCAGGTTATACAGGCCTCTTCTTTAACAATGATTATACATCTAGAGGAGGCATTGCCACCTATGTCAAGAATGGCATTCCTCATTCACTTATTCCAAACATTAATGCTCACAATAATATAGAATCACTAGGAGTATCAATACATGGCCACACAGAAAATATTAATGTTTTTAATTTTTACATACATCCGGGTGCCACAACTAGACAAATTACAGTAGAAAATTATTTTAAAATAATTGGTAAATTTAATGATAATTTAATTATCACGGGAGATTTTAACAGTAAAAATATACTTTGGGGATCTAATTTTACAAATACACAAGGGACAGTAATAGAATCATTGATGGATAAACTAGATTTAGCATCTCTCAACGATGGCACTGAGACCTATCATTCTGAAATAAATCATGCATGAACATGTCTTGACATTACCCTAGTATCACAAGCCATGGCGGCTAAATGTATATGGAATGTCCTTAACGACTTGGGTAGCGATCACATGCCTATCATTACTAATTATAATACTTCTGATAATTGGCAAGAACATATTAATTATAAAAATAAATGGGAATGGAATTTCAATAAAGCCAATTGGCACAAGTTTAGAGACTTGTGTGATAAATTAGACCATGGGCAGATTAGAAATAAAAATATTAATAAGTTTAGTGATAATTTAATTAATGCCGTTATTAAAATTGCAAATTCAACAGTCCCCATTTCAAATAATAAAGTAAAATCTAATTCTGTACCTTGGTGGACAGATGAACTTACTAATTTAAAAATACAGAGAAATAAATTAAGAAATAAAGTCAAAAAAGATAAAAACTGTGAAAATGTTAAACAATTTAAAGAAACTAAATGTAAATTATCTTCAGAAATATTAAAAGCTAAAAAAGCCTCATGGGAGCAATTTTGTTTTTCAATTGATAGGAAATGTTCTATTAAAGACGCGTGGTCAAAAATTAAAAGAATCAAGGGGAAACCAAATCCACACAATAATATTTTAAGAAATAGTAAGATTTATTTAACTAATCAACAAAAGGTTAATGTGTTGGGACAAACATTTAGAAATAACTCAGCAACTACTAATTACTCTAAAGTTTTTCAAACTAAAAAATTAAAAACAGAAAATGAAGATAAAATTCCCCTGAATTCTAAATGCCCAAAGGGTGACACACTCTATAATCTACCATTTAAACTCCAGGAATTGCTCAATGCTTTTTCTAACCGTAAAGGGACTGCACCGGGTCCAGATAATTTTAGTTATTTGTGTTTTAAAAATATGCGAATAGCTATCCTTGAGCTATTCCTGGAGTTATTTAATTTAATTTGGAAACAAGGTTACATCCCCCTTGCTTGGAAACATGCTGAAGTTTTCAGCCTTCCAAAAAAGGGGAAGGACCTTTCCAATCCTACTAATTATAGACCTATATCCCTAACTTCCAGTGTGTGCAAGACCATGGAAACTATGGTTAACAATCGCCTTACCCACTTTTTGGAAAGTAATAATTTACTTAGTCAATTCCAAAGTGGTTTTAGGAAACATCACTCCACCACTGACCACCTTGTCCGTTTACAAACCGAAATTAAAGATGCTTTTCGGAAGAAACACATGGTGGCGGGGGGGTTTGTTGATATCGAAAAGGCTTATGACATGGTCTGGCGCCACGGGTTGTTAGTTAAAATTTATAATATGGGAGTAAAAGGTCAGATGTTTAAATTTTATTGATTGTTTTATACACAATAGAACTTTTTCAGTTAACCTTAATGGGTTTTTCTTCTCCCATATTAGATTTAGAAAATGGAATTCCCCAAGGATCAGTTATTGCACCAACTTTATTTAGTATTTTTATAAACGATTTGGCCAAGGTTTTAACTGATTCAGACATATCAAATAGATCAAAATTAAGTATCGGGCTCTTTGCAGACGATACAGCTTTTTGGAGAATTTGGTAAAACATTGAAAACATATTCCAAAAGAACTCCAAAAAGATATGGCAACCTTCACAAAGGTCTGAAACCTGGGGAGTTACCATTTCACAATCTAAAACTAATTGTATTTTATTTGTTAATCAAAACAACCGCACTAAACACAAATTAAATTTATACTACAATAATATTTGTATAACCCAAGTCTACAGAGTAAAGTTCCTTGGAGTAACTTTTGACCAGAGTCTCAATTTTAAAGACCATATTACAGAAACTGTTAATAGTTGTAAATTTTATATAAATCTATTAAAAGTTTTATCAGCTACCCCATGGGGCTCAGATAGAAAAACTCTGCTCATGGTAGTTGAAGCATTTATAGTATCCAGACTTCAATATGGAGCACAGGCCTTTTGCTGTGCTTCTGAGGCCCAGCTAAAAAGGTTAAATTCAATATATAACAATGCACTTAAAATTATAGCTAGGGAGTCAGTGTCAGTATCCTAGCTGAGCTGGGAATTCTCCCATTACCACTAAGACGAATTAAGCAATGTATTAATTTTTTTTATAAAATTAAAAATTTAGTACCAAATAGTCCTGTTAATTCTTTAAAGCCTATATATGTGATTGCTTTCACTGATAAAAACATGTCAGTCATTTCCTATACTCACAAATATTTAGAACTTTTTAATATGGCTGACTTAAAGATCTCATCTAATACTATATCAAAGAATGTTCCCTGGTTAATTAAGCCTCCCCAAGTTGTTTTTAAAATTAAAGATGAAATGGATAAAATTAGTTTCCCCCCGTTTAAGAATATTATATTTAGACTAGTAAATGAAGACATTTATGGGGAATATATAAATATATTTACAGATGGATCAAAAGATCCAATCTCAGGTAAAACAGGAATGGCTTTCGTAGTTCTAAAAGACACTAAACCATTTATTAGTAGAGCTAGGCTCTCAAACAATATTTCTGTCTATACTTTTGAATTGTTAGCCATTTTGCATGCTCTTATTTGGATCTCTATTAATATTAAACAGGGTAACAAACCACTAAAGTACGTTATATACTCCGATAGCCTGAGTGCCCTACAGGCCATTGGGGGCTCCAATAGTGTTAGACCAAAAATAATTAACAATATAATTAAATTCTATAACCAGATTATTTTAATGGGTGGAGAAGTAATTCTGGAATGGGTACCTGCTCATGTTGGTATCTATGGGAATGAATTAGCTGACCTAAATGCTAAGAAATCCTTAAACAATGAAGCTGTTAACATTAATGTTAAATATAATTGGCCTGCTCATTGGCTAACCCATGCCTTGTTAAACTGTGGCAAACCGACTGGGACCACAGGACCAGGGCATGGCATGCCAATATTAAACCCGTCGTCTCCACACGGGGACCAACATCCTTCAACTTAGAAGCTACCAAAATTATTATTAGACTAAGAATGGGAGTCACTGTAGGACTTAACAATATTAAATTTATAATTAGGAAAAGTGAATCTCCCAATTGTAACAGTTGTAAAGCAGTTGATGATGTAAACCATTATTTATTTAATTGTAAAAAATTTGACAAAAATAGGGAAAAAATGATGGACTTTTTTGAGGATAATAATATGAATTTTAATATTAAAAATTTATTAAATCCAGATAAAAATATTAAAAATAAAATTGATAGAGTGCTGGTCTCCTATGTTGTGGAGACAGGAGTTCATATATAGGCCCCTTAGCTTCAAGAGTTAAAATATTGGGATTAGGCATAGCTGTCTGTTTCCTCTGGCTACTTGGCGTCGACCATAGTGGTGCTGGGTTTTTTTTTTTTTTTTTTTTTTTTTAAATCTTTTCGAAGTTGGGCGCCACGCCCTTGCTGGTTTAACTCTACTACTACTATTTATGACATGCAGGAACCTTCTTTTTTTTTTTCTTTTTTTTTTTTGGTGTGTGTGTATGTGTTGTGTTTTGTTTTGTGTTGTTGTCGTTTTGTTATTGTTGTTGTTGTTGTTGGGGGAGGTGGGGTTCGTTTTTAGTGTTTGCCGTTGTTGTATATAGTTATTTTAATGTGTAGTTTGTTGGTGGTGGATGTATGATGTATGTTTGTGTGGCTCGGTGGTGGTTAGTGTCATCTGGCAGTGACACTTTCCTGCTCCCCGTTTTACTACCTCTTTTAACCTTAGTTTTTAATGTGTTTATATCATTTTTTTAAAAAGCAAATATTGTTGTAAATGTGTTTTATTATTAATTATTGTGTGTTGTATGTTTTTAAATATAATTTGAAGCTCTGTCTTTTAACCTAGGGGATTATTATTATTTGTTTTTTTTAATATACTTTAATAATACATTGTGTATGGGGGTGGATGTTTTTAATTAAATAAATGTCCTCGGGTGTTTTTATTCAGTCCACCCCTGGTCGGGGCGGAGTAGGTCCGGGGCTTCTCGTCTCCTTTTTGGGGTCGGGTTCTTCTCTTGGGGCGGGTTCTTCACCTTGGTCTTGGCCCGAAGGCATAGTTTTGGATCAGTCCAGGGTATATAATCTTTTTCAATCTTAATCTTTTTAAGGGCATATTTATTGTTTAATTTTTCATTTTTCATTTACCTGTTTGGAAATGCCCAGTCAAAAACAAGCGTCACACTAAAGTAATTAAAATTAATTTTTATTTAAATACCATAGGTTATTTCAACGACGCATCAAAAATACCCCCTATGCCTTTTATAAATAATTCAAAATTGCACCATTAAAAATTAATTATCTGTCCCACACTCGACCACTGGCCATGCCAGAGACTGGGTGTGGGAGAGACGTGCCTGAACCGTAATTGGATAGAGGCACGTTAATAGAGTTTACGCTACGCTACGCCACTTTAACTCGTGCAATAAATAACATGGCAACAATACTGGTATGCGGTTCTGTCTTTGTATTGCTGAATTCGTCCGTTACATTATACTTGTATGTCTGAACACACTATGTGTATTTAAAACGATAAGTGCTTGACACACACTCTTTTACCACGGCCTGTGTCATACTTAGTCCAGAATAAAATGCACTTCCTTACTTGTTCGAGGCTTCTTCTTCAACATTTCAATGTTACAACGTATATCGACTTCCAAGGAGAGAAACAGAAACACAGACAAAGAGGCACAGAGAGAGCGAGAGCGAGAGAGAGAGGCGATAGAGAGAGAGAGAGAGAGAGAGAGAGAGAGAGAGAGAGAGAGAGAGAGAGAGAGAGAGAGAGAGAGAGAGGCGATAGAGAGATAGAGAAAGAAATAATGTGTGTTCGTGCGCTCGCGTGTGTGAGCGTGTGTCTCTCTGTGTGTGTGTGTGTGTGTGTGTGTGCGCGCGTTTGTGTGTGCGTGTTTGAGTGTGTGTGGGTGTGCGTGAGTGTGTGTGTGCGTGCGTGCGTGTGTATCTTATTAAGATAATGAGAATAATAGGCAGAAGGTGATAGATGAGAAAGATGAATGAATGTATGACCCAGCTTTGACGGGATTTGAACCACTGTCTGTGTCTGTGGGTGTGCGTGGGTGTCTCTCTGTGGGTGTGTGCGCGTGCACGCGTGTCCCACTCTTTATTTGTGTAATATTTTATAGTATATATGATTGCAATCATAAAACTTGATGAGGGAATCTTAAAATGTTCAAAGAATACATAATATTGATAGAAACAATGATAAGGTATATTTTCGTCGTGGAGACATAACTTAGACTCCACTGTACAATGCAATTCAATGGAAATTGTAAACAAATTGCTGAAAAGGGGGCAATTTAATGGTTTAAGCAGGGGTAGTCTTAAATTTAAAATTTGTTTTGTTTAACGAAACCCTACAGCAAATTTCATTTATCGATCATCGACTATAGGATGTCAAACATTTGGTAATTCCGACAAAGACTTAGAGACGAAACTCCATATTTTTCATTAGGAGCAGGGTTTTTTATGTGCACCAAACCCCAGACAGGATAGTACATGCACTGGTATACAAGTCGTAGTGCACTCGTTGGAACGAGAACTAGCCCAATAGGCCACTGACGGGGATCTATCCTAGACCGACCGCGCATCAAGTGAGCGCTCTACCACTGGGCAACATCCCGCCTTTGGCAGTCTTAAAAACAGATTTCATCACTGAATTTTTTTTTTTCAACTTAATTTCCTTGCTTATATCCAGTGACGGTTCAAACATGCTGTCCTGGGCACACACCATACCTATCTGGGCTGGCTTTCCAGGACAGTGGATTAGTTGTTATTTGGTCAGTGGTTAGTGAGAGACAAGAGGGTGTAGTGGCCTCGCACTTACTCACTGAGCCCTTAAGAACTCGCTCTGGTTTGGCGCTAGTACCGGGCTGCGAACCCTGTACCTACCAGCCTGTAGTCAGACGCCTTAACCACTGCGCCACCGAGGCCGGTGACAGATACTAGTATCTCTAGATTTGCGCCGCCAACTGCGCCAAAAGTATCCAATGACGTCACAGTACTATTTTTCCAATAGCCTGGTGTCGCTTCCTTCGCGATCTTTTAACGTATAAGCATTCGCAAGCCGAATGATTTCTGGATGCATCGACGATCGCTAGGTGATAGTAATGTACAAATGGATATGGTCAATTTATATCACCGCAAATCAACGGTGGAATAGTCTTCAGTGTCGAGTCGTTATTCAAACAGGTAAACAGTTATATATATTATTGTCTGCCTATCTCTCTCCAGTTATTAATCAGGTAAAATTTCACATTTTTCTATAGTTTTGTATTGTCTGTTTATCGAGTCGTTATTCAATACGGTAAACATATATATATATATATATATATATATATATATATATATATATATATATATATATATTTGTCTGTCTCTGTCCTCGCTAGTTATTAATCAGGTAAAATTTCAATTTTTTTCTATAGTTTTGTGTCGTCTGTTTATCGAGTCGTTGTTCAATCGGGTAAACATTTATATATATTTTTGTCTGTTTCTGTCGCTCTAGTTGTTAATCAGGTAAAATTTCACATTTTTTAATATAGGTTTGTGTATGCATGTTTTACTCTCTCTCTCTCTCTCTCTCTCTCTCTCTCTCTCTCTCTCTCTCTCTCTCTCTCTCTCTCTCTCTCTCTCTCTCTCTCTCTCTCTCTCTCTCCCTTCCTGCCTCCCCTCTATTTTTATACATATCCACTGTAATCGAACTATGTGATATTTTTCAGATCACATACTTTCCAAATGTGATAATTAGATGTAAATTTATCAAGGTCACGGCACAACGTTTTTTTTACATTTAAGAAAACATAATTGGCGTATGCATTTATAATTATCAAACAAACACATTTCAAAAACAACTTTACATTGAAAGCTGTCCACCGTTCAGAAAAAAAGAAACAAAGTGTTAAAGTTGGTCAAAATGTGTGTGTGTGTGTGTGTGGGTGTGTGGGTGTGTTATTACCAGAATGTAATATCACATACTTTGCTTGCACTGAAAATGTGAGACATTATATGATAATCGTAATCAGTAATCGTTATCGATTGTAATCGATTACATGTTTTCATGTAATTGCAATCGTAATCGATGGCATTGTTTGCGAATGTCATGTAATCGCAATCGTAATCGATTACATTGCTAATGTAATCGTAATCAGCGATTACATTCATGATTATTCATAATTATTTGCTAAACTTATATATGTTTAGCATCAACTCCAGTAAAAAAAAATTAAAAAAAATACAGTAACAGTGCCTATAGTTAGAAGAAGTACTGGTCAGTCAGTAGAACTGATATCCCATTGTCTACTACTTTCATAAGAAACCTTGAGAAACAGGGGATCATAACGTCTGGATTATCAAGTGAATGCTACCCAGGGGATGAAGACACACATTCACAAAATGGTATCTGTCGTGTTTACATTTACATATACTATAAAACCACTTGAATGAACACAGTGTTCTAGGTAGCAATATATAAAAGGGCGCTGCATCATGGCTCAGTTTTGTGTCCTAATTCATTGCCGAAAAAATGAATAATATATATATGGGGTAATATAATCAGTATTTTCATGTAATCGTAATCGATTACTCTGTTTGAGAATGCCATGCAATCGTAATCGTGATCGATTACATTGCTAATGTAATCGTAATTTATGATTACTTCCGTGTTTACTACACTAGGATTAAAGTTTCAAACTGTATGAACTTGCACTTTTTTATGATTATATATTAATCATTATTCAGTGTTTCTGCTAGAAAGAAATTTTTGGGTATGGCGCTGTGGAATTGAATCCAACCAGTCACAAGACTAGAAAGAAAATGGGTTAAGTTTAGGGTTAGGGTTAAGAAAATCATCCAAGAATGATAAGAGTCATTAATTTTGTCAAAATGTTAACTTAAAAAAACATAAAGTCTGCCAAAAAATTTGGGTATGACGCCATACCCGTTTTAACCTCTGGCAGAAACCCTGTTATACAGCATCCTTCAATATACATGTATCTTTAAAGTAACAAAGTTATTACCTGCTAGCAATGTAAACAAAGTATGTAAATTAGGAAAATATTTATACAAACTAATAAGAAGGCGTGTATCTATGGTTACTTAGTTTTAAATAGTGTTCTGTACACATATTATCATATTCTCCGTAACTGTGTTATACCAACACCTTCCATTATGTCAGTAAATGGTTATATTATGTTATAACGTACATAAGCTTATGAAAACATGCCTATTTACCAAACCTCTTTGGTAAGCTTGGTAACAACTCAAGCAACAGTGCTAGTAGTTGGGTGCAGCACTGAGCAAAGGGACTATCCTGAGTTTGTATCCTTTTAACATGTTTTTTTTTCTGGTGTCACCGGTAACAGTGACGTCATGGCTCAAACTCGATCTATTGTTTTCTATATTTTCATTTCGGGCCAATGTTGCATTTCAAACCATTATTCTAAGTAAATATTTTTTAAAACGTATCTATGTGTTCATCTATAATGTGTTTGGTGTTTGCTATGTTTTTTTAAAAACATAGCAAACTAATATCGAAAGAAATTAGGAGTCAGTTACACATTGTCTAATATATTTATTTTATAAAAAAATTGTGACTTTTTTTCCTGTGATGTTTTGTCATGCGTGTGGGAGTTTTATAGGGCTTTTTACCTGTCAAGTGAATCAGTTAATTTACAAGTTGACTGAAATAATTGATTCTTCTGAAGTCACGTGGCAAGAAAGTGTTGGAACAAAATATCCTATTCTTTTAATCTTTCTTTTTTAATTAGTGGGTTATATTACTTTATATCAATGGTTACCTAAAATTGTAACGATTGTAGTGATGCTTTGGAGGGACGGGTTATATATGTTAAATAACTTATTGCTGTGTGTGGATTTGGCTGCCCAGTCAAGCTTACAGACAAGAGATTACGGTTGTGCGCTGTCCGTCTGCAGTCATTAAGACTAACAATTTTTTTTCAATTTCTTTATTGACTTTGAGCTGAAAGCTCATCAGTACAGAATAATGATATATACTTACAGGTAAACAGTGGTGATGTACATAAATTGATATAATTATATTATACAAAAGCAAAGAGTCTGCCACAGTACAACTGATCGCATTCAACACATTTGATGTATTGTCAAATGATCATAGTTGACAACTCGTACCTTTGATAACTGTAAACTATATGTCTCGTTTTATGTGACACTGAACTAGAGCAGTTCGGCGATTAAAGGGGCATGCTTTGGTTTCTTTTAGCAGCTTGGGGATTAACACACATATAATTATGTTTTGTCGTTGAATATAATAATATGTTTTAAATATTCATGTAATAAGTAAAGTTTGTTTTGTTTAACGACACTACTGTAGTACATTGATTAATGGACTATTGAGTGTCAAACATTTGGTAATTTTGACACATAGTCATCAAAAATAGTTCATATTTGTGAAAATGTAATCATGATTGTAATCATGATTACTGGGCAGTGTAATCGCAATCGTAATCGATTACTTTCATTTTCCTTGTAATCGTAATCGTAATCGTAATCATGACATTCTTAAGTAATCGTAATTGTAATCGCCCCATGTCTGATATACATACAGTCGAACCTGGTCTAACGGTCACCTATACATAACGGTCACCTGCTTATAACGGCCACTATAATCCCCAAATGCATTTCCTTCCTTATTTGACCTGTACATAACGGTCACCTGTCCATAACGGCCAGCGGTCACTCGAACCTGTTCAGCTGTCATTATTTTAAATCTCAAAGAGTTTCCCATTTCCATGCAAAACTTTCCATAGATTAACAGCGAAAAACCTACAATGCGCAAGCGCCTGCATAATCAACCACAGATATACAAATACTACCCAGGACAGTAAAGCTTTAAAATAATAGATACCAAAACAAGCGAAATAAAACAAAACTGGGGAGAAAAAAGAAGAAATAACAATAAAAGAAAAGAAAACACACAAAAACGCCTGCTCATTTGAATATAAACGCTTCTCATTTCGTTGGTAAAGAAAACACGGCTCACGCTGCAAGGCAGAACATGTAAACCAATTAGTTCCTTCTACTTTCCGGGACATTCATAATTCGGCAAACCGCTACTACACACAATAGGATTTTCTACGTCCCAGCCGACACCGATTGTTTCTAGCCAGACATGATTGGTAAATAAACATAAACTGCTGAAGGCGGCGGTCATTGAAGATGCCCCGTGTTAGGATTATTTAATGACTCATGATCTTATTCAGCTGTAATCAACGGTCATACTCCACTGAAGGATTAGCGGTGACATGAAACAAACAAATGTGTTAAACATGCCACATGGGTAATAACCTTCAATTAAAAATCCGGGGTGGGCGTGCCTGAACCCTTGTGGATAGGGGCACGTAAATATAGTTGCCCGTTGCCCATTAAACAAAATATCTTCTGCAAGTCAATGTCAATGTTTGCAAAATGTATTAACGAATACGTTTGCATGCAAAATGCCACCGAAAAATTGTACTGCTTTAACGTTAGAACAGAGAATCGACGTTATTAACAAATCTGAGAAAGGCAATTTAAGTGCGCGAAAGATCGCCGATCATTGGTGTAGGACGTTCTCGGATTAATTCTATTTTAAAAAAGGATGATGATGATAACTAGTTTAACGTGCCCATATACCACTAGGATTTCGAACACGCCCATCCCGAGTCCGACCTCCGATAAGATCGGTGGCCTGACTCGGGATGGAGAGGGGGGGGGGGGGGGGGTGGAGAGGGGTTGAAAATAGGCAGAATTTTGAAAATAGCAATTAGTAAAAAAGTTAATAGAATAAATAAAAAAAATAAAAAGGTTACAAGTCAAAAATAAAAAAGAATTGACTGCTCGGCCGAATATTTATATAATTTGGAGCATTTTAGAAGGACAGTCCAAAATTAAATAAGAGAAAGAAGAGAGGATCGTACTATTTAATAATATTAAAAAAAGAAGTAATTTCGACATAACATTGTGTACGCAGATATAAAATTTTAAAGACCGATCGATATGTCCACGCGAGTGGCCTCGTTAAGGCCGTTTGGGTGCACAGCTTAAAGGGACGAGATGGGTTGCATCCCGTCAAGAAAACCCCTAGATTGACAGTCGATAGATGTTGAAGGTGTAGTGCTGTGCTGAAATACAGATCTTGAGAAGCCGGATCCGTCTGAACGAGAGAGAGTATCAGACTAGGATATAGTCCAGTCGTCATGGGTTGGTATAGTGGTGAGGACGGGCCCGACTCCGGAGGATACGAGATGGTATCACTATAAAACAAGGTAAAGAGTAGTAGGGGCCGACCCCGCTTCCTATTTCTTCTTAGAGTGGGGCGGTCAATCTTCCAGTGCTGCTAGGACAGGCTCGGACATGTAGAGACTAAACGCGAATAACCGTGGCGTTCTGCAGAATGGCCGTCATACCAGTCTCGAAAAAAACAAGTCGACAGTCAGACGGAGAAATGACGTGGAGGCAAGGAATCTCGCTTAAAAGGAATCCAACCTGGTGGTGCAGGCTGTCGAAACGAGAAGCGTTCCAGCGTTCAATCAGTTCCAATGGCCGCATACATCCCAGTAGAAAACTTCATTTCGCTGACAAAAACAACGAAATGAAGGACCCCAAGTCGAGCACACGAAAGCACGTGCAGTGTGCACAAGCGAAACAAACACGTCTTACCGCGTGGAGCTCCAGACTGGGAATGTCTAAAAAGGAAAGCTGGTGGTCTGGCCGATTTTGACAATAATGTTTCGGCCGAAAGAAAAAGGCAGAAGAAAGCAACAGGCAATGATGACATAAACAGCTAGTGTGGTAATAGTTTAAAAATGCGACAGTTGTGATATGTTTTAATATATGGGTTTTAATTTTGAACCTGTATATACGGGTCAACTGTCTATAACGGCCACTTTTGTCGTGTCACGTGGGTGGCCGTTATATACAGGTTTGATATATATATATATATATATATATATATATATATATATTTGTTTTTATAATAAAACACTTGCGTTCCTCTGAATGCATATACAGCGTTATCACGGGTCTGAATTCAATTAAGAAACGCTTGACAATATCTCGTTTTGTCACAGGCGTGACAATATCTCGTTTTGTCACAGGCGTGAACGTCCACTAATGGTATTGTGGCAAACTTTACTTTCTTTTGTTAGTGGTTAGTGGTTACGACTGCTACCGATTTGATCGGGCTGCTGGTGCTCCCTTGCACCTGCCAGTGCAGGCGGTCCCTCCTCTCCCCTCCCCCCACCTTTCCTGTCATGGACGGAGGAGCCGGCCAAGGCCGGCTCTTGTGCCCACGATAGGCGTGCGCTATAACAGCTTGTTCTGAATGTGCACGTAAAACCCTATGACATGACATGACATGACATGACATGACATGACATGACATTCCATGCGCAGTCATCCTCACCCTGTCGCAGACACAACCACAAATAACGTAACTAATTAAGCAAACACCCAGTTGAAAGTAGTCTATCACGATAAACCTTGGTTTATTGTCCTTTAAAATAGCTTAAAATATTAATACGTCTGATAAAAATTCCCGAAAGCTGATTTTAATAGATGTTCTACGAAACGCGGCGCATCTAATGATACCAAAATAAACACACCCAGACCAAGATACTTGTAATTTTCACCGGTACAATTGGATCCTTATATTATGACACAAAGCAAGCATGACTGCAAATCGATTCATTAATTATAGTCGTTTTTAGAATGTCAACAATTAAATGCAATGAGCAACTTGTGCACATGTAAATGTATGAAGATATCAATTTAATTATTTATTTACTTGTTTGTTCTTTTCTTTCGTTCTTTATTTCTTCATTTCTTCATTTATAGATTAAAAAAAATATATATTCATTTTAATTTGTGGATGGTATTAAATAGTATACGTTCTACAAACAATACAAAAATAACCCAAGTAATAGTGATGAGACAGTTTGCAATGACTAACTATGGCTTATTTCAATAATATAACAACATATATGTTATGCATTGATACAATTATTATACCTATGGCTATGGGTACCTTTTCGTCAGTAATGCAAATTTAAGAATAATAAATCCCTCCCTGCAGTATACATACGTTTGTAAATGTTTGAAATAATTTAATAAATAATCAAAAATTATCCATTATGTCTTTCAATGAATGAAATCGGTATGGTTGTAAAATAAAGTGCATAACTTCATGGTGGTAACATCATTTCATTGTTTGTGTAGATTTGTGGAAATGTAATCATGATTGTAATCATAATTGCTAGACAATGTATTCGCAGTCGTAATCCATTACTTTCAATTATCTTGTAATCGTAATCGTAATCGTGTAATCGTGACATTCTAAAGTAATCGTAATCGTAATCGATTACTTTTGTCAAGTAATCGTCCCATCTCCGATATATATATATCTATCTATATATATATATATAGACAGATAGATAGATAGACATATATATAGACATATATATATGTATATATATATATATATATATATATATATATATATATATATAGATATAAATATAGATATAACTATAGCGCGCGCGCGTGTGTGTGTGTGTGGATCCAGCATTCTGTATATAATGCGTATATAAAACTACAGCACTTGGCAGACAATATGAATTGGTGGTCCGATTCTTCTGGTAACGGAATGCTATCAATCTATTGAGTTCAGCTTTTTGTGATTTCAGTTGTTGCACCCACAGTGATTACTTTGAGCAATGTTTTATATGTATAAATACTTAATTTTAAAATAACTTGTCCGTATATAGCAGAAATACACGGAGTGCATCTATTTGTAGACTTTCAGTTTTTTGCTCTAATATTTCAAAAAGAAACAAAAAATATTATTTTGTAACAAAATTAACTGTAGGATAATCAGGCACTGTACTACCAAATAGTAACATGAAAATAGATATACGCTGTTCCAATTTTCAATTATTATTTCAAATAAATATAAATGTTTGGTGGCTGTTTCGTAGGACCACCCTTGAACTAATTGCGCCTCCAACATTTCAAACATTTAACTCAGTCCGTCGTTGTGGGGTATTTCTTACCCCCCCCCCCCCCCCGTCTCTCTCTCTCTCTCTCTCTCTCTCTCTCTCTCTCTCTCTCTCTCTCTCTCTCTCTCTCTCTCTCTCTCTCTCTCTCTCTCTCTCTCTCTCTCTCGTTGTGCTAGTAACATAAATGGTTTGGTATTCAATTACTATAGGGAAATAACATTAAGATGACCATCTCATTAGGCTATATCTCGCTCTAGCTAGTACACCACGACGTGTATACCAAAGGCCGCGGTATGTGCTATCCTGCCTTACTACTAATGGAAACATATAGCGGGTTTCCTCTGTAAGGCTTTATGTAAAAAAAATTACCACGTTTCATATCCAATAGCCGATGATTAATAAATTCATGTGCTTTAGTGGTGTCGTTAAACAAAACAAATTTGAAGTGTTTATGACTGTAACAATAATTATACAAATGTAAATTACATATTTGATATCTGTTTACAGTGTATTATTGTATGTATTGTTTGTATTATTTCCCACCCCCTCCCCGTCTGTGAACATCATTTTAGTCGATAAAGGGTATGTCTTCGGTAAAATGATAATAAATATTTATTCCCTAAATAGTTCCTTCTGTCGAGACTGGTCATTGAGTATTGTGTAATAATAAAGGAAATGATGATACATACTGACTCAACTTTGACGTGGTTTTAACAATTAATTATTCTTGTAGTTATATCAAGGTGCAAGTTACCTTAACGCTACGTCTACTGCCATCTGAAGAAAACAATCCCCAGACCTAGTCCTGTTGAATGGTTTAAATCCAAGGTTGTTTGTTTTTTTGCTAAAGTTACATTTAATTCTAATGCTTATTGCTCCTTTAGGAAACGTTTCGGCCACAAGAAAAAAAACAAAAAAACATGCGTTTCGTGTAGTATTATAACAATTCATTTTTAATTTGAAATCGTACGTGCTTCAGTGCGTTATCTGACTACCAAGGCCATAAGTAATTTAATAATTCTGATAGGTTTTAGTCTTAATTTGTATGGCAATAAGTAACATTGTTTGAAAAATCTAGGATCGGTGAAGCATTGTCGATTATTTACAAGACAATTTCCCATTAGTGTAGTGGGGCTTACAGAAAACATGCTGGCAATGAACTGCAGTGTTGACCAAAAGTATCATGTTGCTTTCAGACAGCAATGAAAGCATCACACTCGTAACTTGGGGTTGTGACATTAATCAGTATCGTAGCAGTCTCTAATTATTACATATGTTCAGGACTACCACTTCCACATGGAAGGACTGTGTCAAAATGATGGGATGATGGTGTAGATATAACAATCTCTAATTATCACATATTTTCAGGAAGACCACTTTCAAGAGGACGGCATGGTGATGGCGGTATAACAATATCTAATTATGACATATTTTCAGGACTACAACAACTAGATGGAAGGGCTGTATCAAAATGATGGGGTAATGAAGGTGGTATAACAGTCTCTAATTAGTATACATTTTCAGGACTACCACTTCTAGATGGAAGGACTCTTTCAAGAGGACGGAATGATGATGGTGGTATAACCATTTCTAATTATTACATATTTTCAGGACTACCACAACTAGGTGGAAAGACTGTGTCAAGAAGGTAGGGTAATGACGGTGGTATAACACTCTTTAATTATTACATATTTTTAGGACTACCACAACTAGATGGAAAGACTGTGTCAAGAAGATGGGATGATGACTGTGGTATAACAATCTCTAATTAATACATATTTTCAGGACTACCACAGCTAGATGGAAGGACTCTGTCAAGAGGATGGGATGATGATGGCGGTGCTCGAGATCAACTTGACCGAACACAACGCGAGCAACTGTGAGACAAAGGCGAACTCGACTGGTGTGAACCTCTGTCAGGAGTTCTACGTATACTGCACCCCCTTCATCCTCGTTATAGGTCTGACGGGCAACCTGCTCTCCCTGCGGGTGTTCATGGCTCGAAACATGAGGAAGCTGTCAGCCAGCGTTTACCTGGCCGCCCTGTCGCTGTCGGACATTTTCGCTCTGCTGTTCTACGTCATGCTTGAATGGCTGCGACGAGGGATGCCGTCCATATCGGAGGGATTTCTGCCGCACTTCCTGGAGACTCGCGGCATTTGTCAGCTGTCCCTGTACCTGTCTTACATCAGCCGATTCCTCTCCGCCTGGCTCGTTGTCACGTTCACCGTCGAGAGATACATCGGAGTGTGCCACCCGTTGCGGCGGAAGGACCTGTGCGGGAGCCAGTCGGCGCAAAAGGCGATAGGAAGCATCGCAGTGATCAGTCTGTGTCTGATGGTCTACAAGCCGATCATCAGCGGGGTCTACCAGGTGGGTCCGACGAGAGTCTCTCGCTGCACGTTCGACCCGAACTTCAGGTTCCTGTCGTTCGTGCTCGACAACATCTTCGCCGTGTTCATCACCCTCGTGCCCTTCGTCATCATCTCCGTGCTGAACACGATGATCATCCGCAAGCTCTGCCAGCGCTCTCGCGCCCACCGCCGTTCACTGCGCAGCGCCGTCAACCAGGACAGCGTCATCCGTCTGGAGTTCACCATCATCCCTCTCGTTGTCTCCTTCGTGTTCGTCATGCTCAACGTTCCTTTCTTCTGCGTCTGGTTCAAGCTGTTCCTGCTGTCGGAGATGGTATCCACCTCGAACGCTGTGCACAACTTCACGGGTCTGCATGACGCCCTGCTCGTGACCCGCGTCATATTCTACATGAACTACTGCGTCAACTTCTTCCTCTACAGCATCACCGGCGCCTACTTTAGACGCGAGCTGTGCACGCTGTTTGTGTTCCGGAACAAGAGACGATAATCGGAATTAAATATTATTCATACTCGATAATCGTTCCAAATCCCCACGACCTGAATCAAACGATTGTTTTGTTTAATGACACCAGAAAAAGAAGAAGAAGAAGAAGAAGAAGAAGAAGAAGAAGAAAGAAGTTTAACGGCATCAGTAGAGCACATTGATTAATTAATCATCAACTATTGGATGTCAAACAGTTGGTAATTCTAACATGTAATCATCAGAAGAAACCCTTTACATTTTTTCAATTAGCAGCAAGGCATCTTTTACACTTCTTCCTCTGAAGTATCATTGGCGCCTACTTCAGACGAAAGCTGTGCATGCTATTTGTGTTCCGGAATAAAAAACGATGAACTATGAACTATGATAATCGTTCCAGATGTCCCCACCCACACCTTACGATCTCAATGTCATTGATTGTATGACTGGTTCGTCACGGAAAAAAAAAAAAAAAAAAAAAAAAAAAAAACCAACCAAAAAACCCCCAAAAAACACATTACGAAAACAAAGCTAATAAAAAAAATATATATACAAAGCAAAACACAAACTTGTAAGTCAGCAAACATACAAATAAACAAGGAAAACAACAACAACAACAACAACAAATCTTGACTTGCTGGGTGGTGAAAGCATACCGATTTATCTAATTTTACAACTGTCAATACCTTTCTCTATATGGAAACAACAGTAGACAACCCACATGTAAAGCAACGAGAAACATAATGTCTCAGAGCACACATATACAATGGATAGTTCACGTGTATTCCCAGAAGAACGTGCTTGAACCGTGCATGGTTATATATATTCTTCGTAATTGGTGACCACATTTGGCAAACCATATTTTCAAGTATTTACAAATACAAACTACAACTAACTTGATACCTTTGATTCCGTATGTCTCAGATTTATCAGACATAACTTGCGAAAGCATCATTGAAACATTTCATTAAAATGTTTTAGTGTAAACATGGTTTTGCACGTAAACTCAAATCTACGACTAAACCTATCTGCTACTTGCTTTTGGTGTAATTGAGTTTTTCATTCAGACATTTTTGTTTTCATTTCTGAAACCAAAATACAAGTGTATTTCAAGAACCATGCAGTGTATTGAAGTGGCTGCCAAACGTTTCCTAAGACCACCTATGTTACAAATCCCTTAAATTGGTAGCATTTCTCTTGTTTTGATATTATTGAAATAATGTTAATAAAATATTGCGGTTTTGGTCGTAAGAGTTGTTAGGTTTGTCCGGGGGACTGCCCCCCCCCCCCCCCGGAACCTTCCCCGGTTTCGGCCACACCGAAGTCCCCAATACGATGGGTGCCCCTAAGGATGGGGGCACCGAGACTGGAGGGCACGACGGTTGGGTTGGCCGGGGGGGTGCTGGGTGGGTGGGGGATACTCCACCGGAAGATGGTTAGGGCGGTAGGCGTAGGCGGTTTTGGCCGTAAGGGGTGTTAGGTTTGTCCGGGGGACTGCCCCTCCCCCCCCCCCCCCCCCCCGGAGCCTTCCCCGGTTTCGGCCACACCGAAGTCCCCAATACGATGGGTGCCCCTAAGTAAAACATATTTTCCTATTAAAAAAAACCTTTTTGTGGCTGAAGCCTAACCTCTTAGTCACCTGCCACCTCTATTTTGAGGGCTAATTAATATATTTAAAAAATTATTTTAAAATATATTTATATTTAGGACTGCCCGATCTAAATTTGCGTTACAAATTGTTAGTTGTTTGCTGTATATTAAATATTGTTTGGGAAAATAACGCACAAAATTATTTATTGTAAAGTCCTTTTTCCCTGTTTGGTTAAATATCAAAATTGCCCCAGTAATTGTTCTGTCCCAGGTTGGACTACTGGCATCCGGTGGCCGAACCTGGGATAGACATGCTCGAAACCTTCGTGGTATAGGAGCATGTAAATATTTTATTGATTGATAATAAAATATTTCTAAACACTGAATTTATTATTATTATTATTATTATTATTATTATGTTTTCCAAGCGATTTCCACTGGGAAACCTATTGTTTTCGGTGAGATTATTTAATTAGGTTTCCAAGCCAAGGCTGGGGAACCTACTGTGTTTGGTGGGATTATTATTATTGTTATTTATTATTATTATTAGTAGTAGTAGTAGTAGTAGTAGTAGTAGTAGTAGTAGTAGTAGTAGTAGTAGTAGTAGTAGTAGTAATAGTAGTAGTATAGTAGTAAAGGGACATTCCTGAGTTTGCTGTATTGTAAGATGTTTTCGAAAAATAAAATATTTCTATGGTTAAACTTACATATTAAATACATTTTCTTGTTTAGAATTTCAGTGTCTTGTTATTCAATGTGTTTCTGGTTGTCTTAATATTTGTAAGAAGCTCAAACTGGATTTTGTCTTCCAATATTTTCGTACGTACGAACAAATATATTTTAGGAAATAAAATGAAATTTAGCCTAGCACATAAAATTAGAACGACCAGAAGCACGTTTAATATACTACCACTAATATTGTATGCAGCAAGATATGTTTGATATGTAATTGCAATCGATGAAAAGGCTCTGTTAGTCAATAATATCTTAAACATTGCAGCAAACTCAAGAATGTCCTTTTAGGCCGTCATTTTCGGAAAACCCGTTCTTGACCTATTTACCTAAAATTTGGTGGGTAGTTTGGTGCATCGTAGTGTAATGGCCCATATCGCGAATTATGTTTAAACAATTTTTTTATCCTCCCCCCCCCCCCCCCAAAAAAAAAGAGTAAAATCTCTTGAAATTCTAGATTCAATTCCTACTGCCTATCTACATAAAAGTGTGAAAATATTGAATTAATCCGCTGCTAGCTTTCGGGGGAATTGGGACTTTTAATGTTAAAAAGGGCATTCCTGAGTTTCTTGCATACATATCAAATATATTTGTCTGCATAACATATTAGTGACTGTACATTAAATGTGTTTCTGATCGTTCTACTATTTGTGATAGGTTACATTTTATTTTGTTTCCTAAAATATTTTGTTTCCGTATGTACGAAATTATTTGAAGACAAAATCCAGTTTGGGCTTCTTACAAATATTAAGACGACCAGAAACACATTAAATATACAGACACTGACATATATATATATATATTTAATATGTAAGTTTAATCGTTGAAATATGTTATTAGTCGGAAACATCTTACAATGCAGCAAACTCAGGAATGCCCCTTTAAGTACGTCCCTTTTCAGGCTTTTTTTTAATTTTTAAAACCTGAAAATAAGTATTAGTCTAGAAGTTTTGAAGTTACACCAATTTTATTTGTTGTAATGTAATCTTTAGAGCGTAATAGTAGATTTACATTTTTTAATTTTTCACACAGAGTTTGATACTGAAAATGATACATATTTGAGGAGATTGTATCTTTAAATATTTTAATGCTTTATAAACGTGTAAAATATGAAAGAAATGCAATGTTATTTATTAATACGCATATAACGAAATAGCATAAACAAAATACATCCAGCAGACGGTGCTACTTTCGATTTGTAGACATGCATTGGGCAAAAAGGTCTGGTAGGTCACGCAGTCCATAATCCTTTGAGACAGCAGTTGCCATCCATTGATACACTTCAATCCACACGTGGGAAAAAGAGAGAGAGAGAGAGAGAGAGAGAGAGAGAGAGAGAGAGAGAGAGAGAGAGAGAGAGAGAGAGAGAGAGAGAGAGAGAGAGAGAGGAAGAGAGAGGGATGGGAGGCGTGTGTGTGTGTGTGTGTGTGTGTGTGTGTGTGTGTGTTTATGTGATTGTGCGAGAGCATAGACCTGATTGCTTTAAGTGTACATGTTTAGTAGATGTTTAAAATCTAAACTTAAAATTAGTCAATATCGTGTCTACAGCAATTTCGGTATCTTGAAATAATCGATAGTCGGGCACCCAAGACAAAACAGTAAACATGAGTATCCGAAAAGAACTAAAACAAATATCGTTTACTTAAATAGTCTGTCCTTTGCTGTATATAAAACACTATTTGTTATTAATATTTACTGCCGAATTCATTTTTAA
>NC_054703.1:11237956-11321770 GCF_016097555.1 Gigantopelta aegis
GGTTACGTAGGAATCAAAATACACATCGGTTTAGCCAATGTGCAGACAGACACAAGGCAGTTATCACAAGCAGTCACAGTTATACATTAATTATTACAATAAATGTTCATCTGGTTACTAGGCAATCCTCAACAACACAGTTCATGTTAAATTAGTCAAGTAGGAATAAATTATCACGAACAGCAGTTGTCATCAACAGTATGAATGAAACACATCAGTGCAATACAACTGTTGTTGAGGATAACCTCGCAACCATATGACAATGTTTTGTAATTAATGCATAAGTGTGACTTGATGACAATTGCTGCTTGCGATAACTGCCTTGTACCTGTCTGCACATTGCCTAAACCGATGTGTACTTTGATTCCTACTTAACCGTTTGAACATTAACTGTGTTGTTGACGATTGCCTCACAACCATATGAACATGTTTTGTAATTACAATGCTTGCAGATTTGTTATGTAACTACATATGACTTATAGTACACTTTTTGAAAGTAGTTAAATGAATGTTTCAAGGAATAAATTAGATGGAGCTGACAATCATTATAACATTTTAGATTTACATGTATAAAATATTTTCAACAGCCAGTTTAACTTTCAAATTGTTTTTCCCCATTTCTTTGTGTGTCTATTCACCTTTCCCCAGAACTTGCTATAAAAGATTAATATAAATATTATGAAAGATTAATGAAACTATTATAATCAATGATTTTTTAGGTTGTGGGGTTGGGCGCTGTGCATGTTAATTACAAGAAATTTAAATTAAAACAAAAAGAAGAGTAAAAATTAATAATAAATAAATAAATAAATAAATAAAACCCTTAAAATAACTAATGACCTACAATGATAATTAAACTAAGATTTTTTTTAAAGAAAAAAAAGAAGAGAAAAACCTTTGAAACACATGTAAGCAATGACCTGTAATAATAATATTTAAAAAAAATACTAATAATTTTTAAAAAAGTAAATAAATGAAGGCCTTAAAATAAGTAGGCCTAATGACCTGTACTGACAATCATTATTTTTCTAATAATAATAAAAAAGAATAATACACCCCAAAACTTGAATGTGATATTATTATTAATAATGCATATAATGCAACCCACACGAAGCACATATATAGAAACATAAATAACAAAATAAATAATCAATTCCATTCAGTTCAACAATATTTCTTTTTATTGCTTGATACGAATAATTCTCGTTCCGCAATATTTTCATTCCGCATTTTCGATGTGCCAGGATAAAAATAGCTTTCAAATGTTTAAATGTGTCATCTTCAAACATCTAATCCTGGAAAGGTTACCAAAGGTATTGTATTTAATATTTTTGTCTGAAATTTATTAAAATATGTTGTTGTACGTGTTGAGGCTCTTAAATAAAGCACATATGCCTGATTTTATTAAATCGTGATTGCAAATGGAAAATTCGATCCAATGGATAAACGTTACGGCACAGCAATAAACATCACAATAATAAATATAGTGCCGGAGACGTTTATCTTGATGAACTACCAAACACCAACATTGTATGATCAATACAAATGATACAATCTAGGGATATCGTATCTAGTTGTAGATTTTTTAACAGATCAACAATTTAAAATAAAAAAAGAAGAAAAAAAGAAGAAGAAAAAACCCCCAAAAAACAACAACAACCCACACACCCAAAACAAATACAAACGAAAATACACATTGGTTCCCCATCTGTCTTTCAGTTTTAACCTCAAACTTCACTAACCGCTCGACAAAGACTAATTCAGTTCAATTCAAATTATTTTCGTGCGTATATCTAATTAACAGCGCTCGGCTGATGCGCAATCGATCTAGGATCGATCCCCGTCGGTGGCCCCATTGGGCTTTTTCTCGTTCCAGCCAGTGCTCCACAACTGGTGTAACAAAGGGCGTGGTATATACTATCCTGTCTGTGGGATGGTGCATATAAAATATTCCTTGATGCTAATCGAAAGGAGTAGCCCATGCAGTGGCGACAGCGGGTTTCCTCTCTCAATATCTGTGTGGTCCTTAACCATATGTCCGACGCCATATAGCAGTAAATAAAATGTGATGAGTGCGTCGTTAAATAAAACATTTCGTTCCTTCTTCCTTATATCCAATTAAAGTTCAAGCACGCTGTCATGAGCACACGCCTCAGCTATCTGGGCTGTATGTCCAGGACAGGGTGTTAGTGGTTAGTGAGAAAGAAGAGAGTGCAGTGGTCATGCATCTACCCACTGGGTCCTTAAAACTCGTTTTTGGTGGGAGCCAATAACGGGATGCGAACCCCGTACCTACCAGTCTTATGTCCGATAGCTTAACAACGACACCACAGAGGACGGTTTGCAGAAAAGAAACAACAGGTTTTGATGCTACTGGTCGTTGAACACAGCAATCAGCGTAACGTTATTCACTCTTCAGATGAGTTCCGTGTATTTTCGTACACATTGTCGCGAGTGCTAATAATTTTTACATGTTCATATACCACTAGAGTTTCGAGCATGTCCGTCCCGGGGCCTGTCTCTGGATAGCCAGGGGCTTGTCCCGGGACAGAAACAAATTAAGCGGACAATTTTGAAATTTACATCCAAAAATTAAATAGTGGGCCTTTAAAATTTTGATGCGCACTAAAATGGCAGACTCACGTGATTTAATGCATTCATCACCCTAGTTTACATATTCGGCACAATTCCCGTTATTACCCTAGTCGTTGATGTACGCAAGGCTGGAGAAAAACGCATGTAATCTGGGACGCGAGTGCGAATGCAAATATTTTTTACATGCTCATATACCACTAGAGTTTCGAGCATGTCCGTCCCGGGGCCTGTCTATGGAAAGCCAGGGGCTTGTCCCGGGACAATTTTGAAATTTACATCCAAAAATTAAATAGTGGGCCTTTAAAATTTTGATGCGCATCTCTAATTAATATAATTAATAAAGAAAATTCTACTCATTAAATTTGGTCGCTAGATTAGATCGGGTGGTCAAAAAGAAATTAGATAAGATCGGGGGGGGGGGGGGGGGGGGGGGGGGTAGAGTTGAAAATAGGCAATAGAATAAAAAAAGTTAATAGAATTTAAAAAAATAAAAAAATAAATAAATAAATAAAAAATTGACTGATCGGTCGAATATTTATATAATTTGGAGCATTTTAGAAGGACAGTCCAAAAATAAATAAGAGAAAGAAGAGAGGATCGGACTATTTAATAATATTTAAAAAAAAGAAGAAGTAATTTCGACCTCAACTTTTGAACGAAGGTCTAAAAGTGTAAAGTCCGATCTATATGTCCACGTGAGTTGCATCGTTAAGGCAGTTAGGGTGCACTGCTTCTAGGGACGAGATGGGTTGCATCCCGTCAAGAAAAAACCCTAGATTGACAGTGCTGTGCTGAAATACAGATCTTGAGAAGCCGGATCCGTCTGAACGAGAGAGAGAATCAGACTAGGGTATAGTCCAGTCGTCATGGGTTGTATAGTGGTGCGGACGGGCCCGACTCCGGAGGATACGAGATGGTATCACAATAAAACAAAGTAAAGTCTAGAAAAGAGTAGTAGGGGCCGACCCCGCTTCCTATTTCTTCTTAGAGTGGGGCTATCAATCTTCCAGTGCTGCTAGGACAGGCTCGGACATGTAGAGACTAAACGCGAACAACAGTGGCGTTCTGCAGAATGGCCGTCATACGAGTCACGAAAAAAACAAGTCAACATAGTCAGACGGAGAAATGACGAGGAGGCAAGGAATCTCGCTAAAAAAAGAATCCAACCTGGTGGTGCAGACTGTCGAAACGAGAAGCGTTCCAGCGTTCAATCAGTTCCAATAGCCGCATACGTCCCGGTAGAAAACTTCATTTCGCTGACAAAAACAACGAAATGAAGGACCCCCAAGTCGAGCACACGAAAGCACGTGCAGTGTGCACAAGCGAAACAAACACGTCTTACCGTGTCGAGTTCCCGACTGGGAATCACATTGTCACAGTACAATATTTACAACTTTATTCAAATGCAGTATATATATATATATATATATATATATATATTTAAGGGTCAAAAATTTATAACCAAATAAGTTTCACAGTGTATTAGATTGATGATGTAAACTACACCAACTTTTTTATTTATTGTTCCATATTTACAAAAAAACACAAATAAACGTCACTGTATACAAGAAAGTCACATGACATGCTGTCAAAGTTGAAGGTTGTCAAACATGGATTTTACACATTAGAACATTCGTTTAATAGTGTGTGAATCCACCCCTGGCGGGAATACACTCGACACATCGTTGCCTCATGCTGTTGATCAGACGTCTGAAGAACACTTGGGGAATGGCCTGCCACTCTGCCATAAGAAGTTGACCCAGATCATGAAGGTTGGCCGGAGGGGCAAGGTTATCCCGAACTCTCCTGCCTAATTCGTCCCAGGCGTGCTCTATTGGGGCCAAGTCAGGCGAATATGCTGGCCAATCCATCCTGGCGATACCTTGATGTCTGAGAAAGTCCGTTACCACCCTGGCGCGGTGGGGTCTGGCATTGTTATCCTGCAGAACTGCCCCGCCGCCAATCTGCTGAAGGCCTGGGAGAACCAACGGCCGGATAATCTCATTCAGATAGCGGATTCCATTCAGATTGCCATCCACCACATAGAGGGGGGTCCTGTGGTGGATAGAGATGCCGCCCCACACCATGACGCTGCCACCACCGAACCGGTGACGTTGTCTAAGGTTAACGTCAGCGAAGCGCTCCCCAGGACGTCTGTAGACACGAACCCGACCGTCGTTGAACTGGAGACTAAAACTGGACTCATCAGTGAACATCACTCGACCCCACTGAACACGTTGCCACCGCAGATGAAGCGTGCACCAGTGACGTCTGGCCGTTCTGTGACGTGGTAGGAGTGGTGGTCGAACAGCCTGGCGACGGCAGCGTAGATTATTGGCTCTCAGACGATTGCGTATGGTTTGATCAGACACTCGAGTTCCAGTCGCAGTCCGCAGATTGTCACGTAATCGGCGTGCAGTGGTTGTGCGTTGACGTAGAGCCATATTGGTGATGTAGCGGTCCTCTCTATTTGTAGTGCTTCGGGGTCTTCCCGAACGTGGACGATTTCGAACAGAATTCGTTGCTTGGTATCGTTGCCACAGTCGGCCAACGACACTCTGACTGACACCAAGTCTCAGAGCAACATTTCTTTGCGTATTGCCATCCTGAAGCCAAGCAATAGCCCTTCCTCGATCTTCGATAGTCAGTTGAAGTCGTACCATTGTCGAATTTGGAGTGTGCACCGTACATGAACGCCAGCTCCAATTATACGGAAATTCAGCATTGGGAACATGGAATACACGTGCAAAGCGTGCAAATGAAGCGCTTTGTGAAAAAGAAAGTTATGGGCACTTAGCAGACCTTTCGCTTTCGCCCTAATTTACGTGCAAATGTAAGCATGTTTTCGCCATTAGAACTAGTCGACAGTGTCAATGGCAGTGGATTTTAATTCATTTATGGGTTGCTTAGACCCACTTTCGTCAAAATGGAACAATACCATGCGTGACATTATGGTCTAGCTAATATAATTGACATTCAGAAAATAATGTCGAAAATATCGTCTGACCCTTAAATTCTTTTGAGTAGTATATATAGCTCTGTATGCACGATTCAAATAATTGTTATTCTCTCACCCGCCATTTAGGCAATAACTTAGCATTTAATTAATTAGGGGCTAGCAATCAGACCAATTAGCGTCGAACTAAATTGCAGCAATAAAAACACTGGATTTTAATAAACGGCCTCGGTTGCGCAGTGGTTAAGCCATCGGACTACAAGCTGATAGTTACAGGGTTCGGAACCAGGTACCGATTCTCACCCAGAGTGAGTTCTTAAGGGTTCAACGGGTAGGTGACGTTAAAACGGAAAATATAATTAACAAAAGACTAGAACTCAAATCAACCGCTACTTCTCTCTCACTAACCAACTAATAACTAACCTGGGCAGCCCAGACAGCTGAGGTGTATCCAGGATAGCGTGCTTGAACCTTAATTGGATATAAGAACGGAAATAAGTTGAAATGAACATGGGTTTTAACATCGAAGGAGTATAAACCATGGCAAATATGGTTATATAGGTATCTTAAAAATATCTGTTAATAATGTTTCATGTTGGGAAGGAAAACATAACCTACAAGCCAACTTGCGACTTCTGTTATTCATTTAACATTCCGGTAAATAAATATGTGATAATGTTAAAGGTGCTGACCCTAAGTGTAACCCGTAACAAATGGATACTAAATTTAGTTAATTTAAAAACCTGTAACTCATTTGGATAGAGTAACAATAGAGTGAAAGAAGAGTCTGTGACGTTAAAACGGGAACTATCCTTTAAAATAGACTAGAACTCTAATCAATAAACCACTACTTCGCATATGTACGTGCGTTTTTAAATATATGAACAAAAGTAATTTTGTGGTATTAGAAACTCCAGGATGACCCAAAACACTTCGGTTCTACGGAAATGGATAATCTAAAGAACACAATATAAGTAATGGTTGATTTCAGAGACCATAAACGGCTCTAATAATGGAAAACATGCTGTAGTGTTTAAAAACTGGGGTCTGTCCCTTTAAAGAGACATTCCTGAGTTTGCTGCATTGTAAGATGTTTCCGACTAATAACATATTTCTACGATTAAACTTACAAATTAAATATATTTTCTTGTTTAGAATATCAGTGTCTGTATATGCAATGTGTTTCTGGTCGTCTTAATATTTGTAAGAAGCCCAAACTGGATTTTGTCTTCACATAATTTCGTACGTACGAACAAATAATATTTTACGAAATAAAATGAAATTTAACCTAGTAAAAAGACTAGAACGATCAGAAACACGTTTAATATACAGCCACTAATATTGTATGCAGATATTTGTCAACAAGGGAATGGTCAAGAAAAAATTAACAGTTATTAATATTGAAAAAATGATATGTAATTAAAATCGTTAAAAAGTATATGTTAGTCGATAACATCTTAAAAATTGCAGCAAACTCAGGAATGTCCCTTTAAAGTCGCAGACTCTAGTTTGAACCTGTGCAAGTTTGGTTATTTCTACACACATGTAAAACAAGTCTCTGACGCTTTTAAATACTCTCTAAAAATAAATTAGAACTCTTCTCCATAACGGTTACTTCTCGGACATACGTGCGTATTTAGAATTATGAAAACCGTATTGTGTGGCATTACAAACACCAGGATGACCAGGGGCACTTGGAACGTACTGAACTTGATAGTCTGATCAATATAATGTAGACACATGTCTTACTTCAACTGTCAAAAGAGGCTTTAATAGAGAAACACAAAATATGACCAGGGGCACTTCGAACGTACTGAAATTGATAGTCTAATCAATATAATGTAGACACATGTCTTACTTCAACCACCAAAACAGGCTCTAACAGTGAAACACAAAATATGCCGTAGTGTTTAAAGACTAGGGTCTGTCACTTTAATTGGTTACCTCCCAAACGTCAGACGTCCCATAGCACAGACATGCCATTTGATAGACAAATCTCTTTATTGTTATGTAATGTATGCTGTTCACCCCTGCCTGCTTTAGTGCTACTGCTCCAGCCTGTCAAGCAAGCTACCCCAGCAGTGGGTCAGCAGTGTTAATCTATTAGTCTTTTCTTATGTATCTCTATATCTACTGATTACACACAAGCAACAGCGAGAGCTTAATTGTAATTTGTTAAATGGAATCAATACATGTAAAGATACTGTGCTTTTTGATGTCCATGTTTTTCAGAGATTAACTGCGTGACTTTTCCACTGCAATATATCCATTCAATTCATTTCACTTCAGACAGGCATTATTTTTATGTCAATGATTATTATGTCTCTAACGACCAATGTCTTGTATTCCATTGGTCATACCTTTAAACAATAGCTAGAAAACACCCATTCAGTTATTCAATGCCGTTGGGTATCTTTTGAAATGTATAAATAAATGTAATTTAAAATAATTATGTTCTGTGTTCTGTACTTAGTTGTATCAGACTATTCCACTATCTACTACAAGTATTATTCAAGGTAAAAGGCAGGTCATTGTGTTGTTTTAAGGCGTCTGTCTTATTGGACGTCTGACTTTTGGGAGGATACCCTTTAATCATTATAACTATGGAACTGGTATTCTAGAACATGTGGCATTAGAGGTAACCACTGGTAATGTAACTGTTGCCGTACTGACTGTGGAACCAACGGCAGGTGGTGGTGGTGGTGGTGGTGGTGGTGGTGATGGTGATGGTGGTGGTGGTGGTGATGGTGGTGGTGGTGATGGTGGTGGTGGTGGTGGTGGTGGTGGTGATGATCGTGGTGGTGATGGTGGTGGTGGTGATGATGGTGGTGGTGGTGGTGGTAGTGGTGGTGGCGATGGTGGCGATGGTGGTGGTGGTGATGGTGATGGTGGTGATGGTGGTGGTGGTGGTGATGGTGGTGGTGGTGGTGGTGGTGGTGGTGGTGGTGGTGGGTTATCACCTGTTTGACTCCTCTTCACACAGACACATCCGATGTTTCTCTTCATAACCTGTCGATAGTTCTGTGAACTTGCCATTAAGATCAAAAAGTTCTGACCGAAATTTAGCGAGTAGATTATATGGAACACTGGCCACAGTTTGTCGCTTAGTATCGCAACGGTTGTACCTGTATTCAGATAATACAGCGACAGAGATATGGTTTCTGAAGTCGATACCGGTAACAAGGTTACAAAGGCCAACACCGAGACTAACACCAGGGGGCGTGTTGAACTGTCGTTCGAAGAATTTGCCTGTTCCTTATTAGCGTGTTTCGAAACTCGTTGCTACGTTTGATGCGAACGATCATAACGATGTTGAGGAGGAGTATTAAAACGCAGGGTAGCGTGGCCGACATTATCAGACGAACAGGCAGCAAGTAGTAGACAAGTTCATCTGACGGATTACAGCCACCATTTCCCAACTTCGTTAGAATCAAACTGGGTAGAACTAGCAAAATGGTTGCAGCAACCATGCACGAACAGACGGCAATGCTTTTCTTCCTAGTACACAATCTTCGCCGAGTCAGCGGTAAACAGACGCATACGAATCTGTCGAGAGTAAGTCCTATAACCAGCCATGGTGATAACAACATTGTGTATAACTGGTAGGTGACAGACATTTTACAGAGAGTGTTGTTGATGTTAGCAACCATCGGCAAACGAAACTGCTTTTCGGTCTGCGTAAATAAATTCGCGATCAGGACCAAGGTGTCAGACACAGCAAGGAATTTCAGGTACACGCTGTAGGAGAGGGAACACAACTTGGAGTCGCTCATCATTATGAACTGCAGGATGTTGCCAATGGTACCTATTATGGCTATATATAGAAAAATGACCCAGTGACCATAGCCGGTTCTAGGGCTTTTCACCCCCCCCCCCCCCCGGGCATTTTCCCCCTGGTAAATTCCCCCCGGTCATTTCCCCCCCGGTCATACCCCCTGGTACATATCCCTCTGGTACATATCCCCCCTGGTAAATTCTCCCCTTCAATACTTAAATTGACACTAAAATAGTTCCCCTCCACCCCTTCAATACTTAAATTGACTGTTTTAACAGACACTAAAATGGTTCCCTTGCAGTAGTAGAGTTACTTTCTAATCCTCTAATCCTTTCTAATCCTCTTGATTTAATTGCCGGTGAAGAAGCCCTCATAGCCACCTATTCCTTTTTTTCTTAGATCAACAGATTGTATTATCTACTAAAAGAACAATGTTTGAAGTAGTGATATGTTACTTGCTAATCCTCTTAATCCAATTAACAGGGATGTCACCAAACGACTAGAGAATTTCGTCAATGATTATGACAACAGACGTGTGTTGCTTTTCTTACGTGGAATTGCCCACAATCTGCAGATGTAATCCCACTGTTCAGTTAAATAAAATACAATTTTAATGGGAAATGCCCTGGTATGACCATAGCCATGTAAATCGAAATATGGCCAATCGTCTAGAGTCGAGTTATCATAAATTATGTTGATGTCACCGTCGTTAAAAATGTTTTCATTAACAACATAGTCTCTATCGCTAACATAGTCGAAATCTTTAACAGTCTCGGTAAATTTGGATGTCTGGTTTGACGTAAATGGTGAGGGTGTTGACATTGTTCAGATGTAGCTGCCCCAGAGTATGATCTGTAAAACAAAATATATATTTCTAAAGATACAAGCTCTCCACAACATATTACAACAACATTTACTAATGCAAAATACAAACACAGTTACAGCTTTCATAAAGTCACATTCACTTCGCCATACCATAATATAACAGTTTGCCATCTGTCAAGAACAATGGGTTAGTTATTAGATGTTAGAACCTTGCACCTACCAGTCTCCTCGACATCATCGAGGCAGGTTCTATTTGTATTCATCGCTTCTGTCATCAAAACGCAATCATCAACATCTTTATTATCGTCATCATTATCCATACCATTTTCTGTACTTCTGTTTATTAAATCGTTTACAGTCTACACTTGTTTACAAAATCTCAATTAAGTCCCTATTACTTAGTTTATTAGCCGTAAACATACATGCCTCATGGGCATTACAAACGTTAAAATATAATAGATATATCATTAAAAGGGAAGAACAATTTACACTGCATGGAAAGTGATGAAAATATTCAATACAAAATCTAACAATAATTATCAATGTAATAAAGAGTGTATATAATAAAGAGAACGTATATACTCACATGTTATCATGTCTCTGCGTGGTTTCCTCTAGTAAATATTTACATTGCCATCATTATCATTACCATTTTCCGTTCTTCTGTCTATTAAATCGTTTACAGTACACTTATTTAAACAGTATGGATTAAGGCCCTATTATGTACTTTATTTGCCCTAAACATACAGTTCATAGGCATTATAAACATTAAAATATAATAGATATATACTCTTCAAAAGAAGAAACGCAAAACCACATTGTCGTAACATTTGGAGAATTGATTTAATTATTGAATGGTGAGTCCGATAATTACCAAATGTTGCAGGATTGTTCACAATTCACTCTAGTCCATTGTGAGTAAGTGATAGGACACACCACCAAGGTCAAGGTCATCTGGAGTCAATACCGGGTGTGGCCTCCGCGTGTGTTGACAACTGCCTGGCACCGCCTGCCCATTGAAGCAACCAGAGTACGGATGACGTCCCGGGGGATGGTGGCCCACTCGGCCTGCAAGGCTGCTGCCAGCTCGGGCAGGGTCTGGGGCTGTGGTTGTCGCTGTCGGAGGCGTCGGTCCAACTCGTCCCATAGATGCTCAATTGGGTTCAAATCCGGTGATATCGATGGCCAAGGAAGGACATTAATGTTGTTGTTCTGTAGGAAAGCCGTTGTGAGACGTGCTGTGTGAGGCCTGGCGTTGTCATGTTGGAACACTGCGTTGGCGTTGGCCATAACTGGAACGATGTGTGGCCGGAGGATCTGGTCAATGTAGCCCTGTGCATTCAGGTTGCCCTGCACGTGGACCAGGTCAGTTCTGCCAGTGTGTGAGATGGCTGCCCACACCATGACACTACCCCCGCCGAATCTGTCCACTTCCTGTACGCAGTTTGCCGCATAACGTTCACCACGACGCCTATACACGCGACATCTTCCATCATGACGTCGGAACAGAAATCGGGACTCGTCACTGAACCACACCTGTCTCCATCGCAGTTGAGGCCATTGTCGATGAATCTGGCACCACTGCAGTCGGAGTCGACGGTGTTGTGGTGTTAAGATGACACCTCGAACTGGACGTCTGGCACGAATTCCTACCTCACGTAGGCGGTTCCGTACGGTCTGGTCGGATATCCTGCGCAAACCTGGTATTGCTGCGGCTGTGGAGGTGGCAGTAGTCAATCGTTCCCGAAGGTGGCGTACCCGGATGTAGCGGTCCTGCCCGGGGGTAGTGACCCGTGGTCGACCGGATCTAGGGAGGTCACGTGTTGATCCATGTTGCTGGTAACGGTCCCACAGTCTGGAGATGGTACTTGGGGACACATGGAATGCCCTGGCAACGGCCGTTCTGGATTCGCCTGCGTCTAGTCGGCCGATGGCATTGTTTCTCTGCGGTTCACGGAGACGTGGCATGTCCTGGATTGTCAACTGTCGGCCAGATACAGAGGCCAGGCAAGCGAACACCCTGCACTTTTATACTGTCGGTGTTCATGTTGCACGTGCAGACAACGCACGTGCAGTGGTGACATGGTTTGCACGTGGCTGCATTTTTGCGAATATTCACATTTTGGAACTTTATTGTACAGTAGATCCGTTTTATCGAATGTAACCGTGGGAATGTGTTTGGGACATGCAATGACCTTATATTCACAAAGCATGAACCGGTAGGAAACATAAAATCGGAGTTATAA
Organism: Gigantopelta aegis; assembly: GCF_016097555.1. Taxonomy (NCBI): domain Eukaryota; kingdom Metazoa; phylum Mollusca; class Gastropoda; order Neomphalida; family Peltospiridae; genus Gigantopelta; species Gigantopelta aegis. The sequence continues at coordinate 11,250,354 of NC_054703.1, forward strand.
CCCATTTGTACCCTTTTGCGTTTCTTTTTTTGAAGAGTATATCATTAAAACAGAGAAAAAAAATGCATTGTATGGAAAGTGATGATCATATTCAATATAAAATGTAATCATAACCATCAATATATTAAAGAGTGTATATAATAAAGAGAACGTATATACTCCACTTACATATTATCATGTCTGTGCGTGGTTTCCCTGGTATATATTTACATAATCATCATTATCCATACCATTTTCCGTACTTCTGCCTGTTAAGTAGTTTAGGTAGTACTAAATGACTTCCGGCTGGGTCAAAGTTCGAGGTGCACCCAACTTTTGATAGAGATTAACACCACAAATCCTGTGATTGGTGATACATGTGAGTGTGTTGTTGTTGTTGTTTTTTAAATAGTAAAAACAAAATAATGCAATAAAATAGATGTTCGGGTAAGTAGGTCGTTTAAAACAGCGTTTATTTAGTAATGAATCAAAAATAAATATTCCAGTTGAAAGGGCGCATCAAGACACATATATTGAGTGGTAGTATGATGCAGTAGAGCAAGAAATAATCTACAGCAGTTTATGTTTCCCCTACCCCATAATTTCCGGTGAAAATATGTGGTCACGAAATATGAGAAAAGTGCAAATGTTTCAGTAAAGCACATGATACAACTTGCAAGACTGCCAATTCCTCATGCCCCAAGATGGGCTACACCAAGAAATAGCCGCAAACAATTTGCAACAGAAAACATGATTAAAGTGGTGTCAGCTCCTGGACTACAAGATTGTATTCCTTGGTACATTTGATTTTTGATTTTGAAGGAATTTTCCATTTATGTTATTGTCTAATAGTTTTTGCCACAGACATGTTCTAGAAATTAAATCAAACGCCTTTTGGATGTCAACAAAAGCACAGAATAGTTTCGTTTTTCTGTTCTTTAAACTTTCTATCAGTGAAGGTATATTAAATATATGGTCTGTGGTGGAATAACCTTGTCGAAAAGCAGTTTGGGCTTCGTTCAATATGTCGTTTTCTTGAATAAATTTCTTCAATCGGTTATTTAAAATTGTTGTAAATAGTTTCGAAATGAAACATAGTAACGTTATTGGTCTATATTGTTCTGGTAATAAGCGACTGCTTTTATTTTTGAAAATGGGTTTAATAACTTCAATTAGCCATTCACTAGGATAAACTCCGTTTTCTAGGATTATGTTGGACAAATTTACATAGATTGGCAACATCATGTCCGCAGTCGTTTTAACATATTCATTAATGATGTTATCAATTCCTTGTGCCTTTCCATTTTTCAACTGTTCTATAGCCTTTATTATTTCTCCTTCTTCTATCCTTTGATTTAAAACATTTTCTCCGTCTAAGTCTATACTATCTACATTTGTTTTTATTTCATTGTCATCTGTTTCGTCTTTGTTTAAATTTTTGAAAAATATATAAAAATCATCTAAAGGTGGTACAATTTTTTCTTCGTTTGGTCGTTTGAGTAGTTTATATATACTCTTCAAAAGAAGAAACGCAAAACCACATTGTCGTAACATTTGGAGAATTGATTTAATTATTGAATGGTGAGTCCGATAATTACCAAATGTTGCAGGATTGTTCACAATTCACTCTAGTCCATTGTGAGTAAGTGATAGGACACACCACCAAGGTCAAGGTCATCTGGAGTCAATACCGGCTGTGGCCTCCGCGTGTGTTGACAACTGCCTGGCACCGCCTGCCCATTGAAGCAACCAGAGTACGGATGACGTCCCGGGGGATGGTGGCCCACTCGGCCTGCAAGGCTGCTGCCAGCTCGGGCAGGGTCTGGGGCTGTGGTTGTCGCTGTCGGAGGCGTCGGTCCAACTCGTCCCATAGATGCTCAATTGGGTTCAAATCCGGTGATATCGATGGCCAAGGAAGGACATTAATGTTGTTGTTCTGTAGGAAAGCCGTTGTGAGACGTGCTGTGTGAGGCCTGGCGTTGTCATGTTGGAACACTGCGTTGGCGTTGGCCATAACTGGAACGATGTGTGGCCGGAGGATCTGGTCAATGTAGCCCTGTGCATTCAGGTTGCGCTGCACGTGGACCAGGTCAGTTCTGCCAGTGTGTGAGATGGCTGCCCACACCATGACACTACCCCCGCCGAATCTGTCCACTTCCTGCACGCAGTTTGCCGCATAACGTTCACCACGACGCCTATACACGCGACATCTTCCATCATGACGTCGGAGCAGAAATCGGGACTCGTCACTGAACCACACCTGTCTCCATCGCTGTTGAGGCCATTGTCGATGAATCTGGCACCACTGCAGTCGGAGTCGACGGTGTTGTGGTGTTAAGATAACACCTCGAACTGGACGTCTGGCACGAATTCCTACCACACGTAGGCGGTTCCGTACGGTCTGGTCGGATATCCTGCGCAAACCTGGTATTGCTGCGGCTGTGGAGGTGGCAGTAGTCAATCGTTCCCGAAGGTGGCGTACCCGGATGTAGCGGTCCTGCCCGGGGGTAGTGACCCGTGGTCGACCGGATCTAGGGAGGTCACGTGTTGATCCATGTTGCTGGTAACAGTCCCACAGTCTGGAGATGGTGCTTGGGGACACATGGAATGCCCTGGCAACGGCCGTTCTGGATTCGCCTGCGTCTAGTCGGCCGATGGCATTGTTTCTCTGCGGTTCACTGAGACGTGGCATGTCCTGGATTGTCAACTGTCGGCCAGATACAGAGGCCAGGCAAGCGAACACCCTTCACTTTTATACTGTCGGTGTTCATGTTGCACGTGCAGACATGGTTTGCGAATATTCACATTTTGCAGGCATGCGTTTTTGCGAATATTCACATTTTGGAACTTTATTGTACAGTAGCTGCGTTTTATCGAATGTAACCGTGGGAATGTGTTTGGGACATGCAATGACCTTATATTCACAAAGCATGAACCGGTAGGAAACATAAAATCGGAGTTATAACCCATTTGTACCCTTTTGCGTTTCGTTTTTTGAAGAGTATATATATATATATATATATATATATATATATATATATATATATATATATATAAATATAAAAAAAACTTTAGGGTCGGTTGTTCTTAGTTGACGCATTTGGTTTTCTATATTAAATTTTTGATCTGACTGTTCTTTCAAAAGGCACTTTTAAATAGTTTCGAAATGAAACATAGTAACGTTATTGGTCTATATTTTTCTGGTAATAACTCCAATTAGACAAAAATATAAAAAATCATCTAAAGGTGGTAAAAATGTTTCTTCGTTTGGTCGTTTGAAAAAAAAAAAAAACTTTAGGGTCGGTTGTTCTTAGTTTGCGCATTTAGTTTTCTGTATTAAATTTTTGATCTGACTGTTCTCTCAAAAGGCACTTTGATTTGACTGTTCTCTCAAACGGCACTTTTTGTATGATTTACTTGCATTTATTAGTCTTATCTTATTTTCTACAGTTTTATACAAGTCATAAGTGTTTTTGGCTCCATGGTACTTTCCGCGTAGAGCTCTACATCTGTCCGACACTCCGAACAATGTTCGATGACTTTTGGATTTAACAGGCCGCTTGTTCGCCCGTGAACGTGCATGACCTAAGGTCGATTCGGCTCCATCTAAAAATAGATTGTTCAACATCTCTGTTGCTTTATCGACACGTGCTTGGACGTCAACAGACTGATTACCAAGAATTGTTAATATGTTTGCAAGCGAGTCCCCATTGATTTTATTTTTGAATTCAGTAGACTTTTCTGGTTTCCATTTACCTGGCTTCTTTTTTGTAAGAGGTGTTATAATTCCAACTGTATCATTATCGCAGGTTTGTTTATTTATGTCTGTTGTCAGTATTAGGCCGCAGTGAATATCTGAGAAAAGTGGGTCAAATTCACACACTTGAAGTGATTTTGCATTTGAGCTATGTACAGATGTGATATTCCTGATACTGTCATAAGGTGGGTCTGCATTTTTAATGTTTCTACGTGGTGCCATCTCATTCATTGAACTAACATAAGGTGAGTCAACAGTTTTGGTGTTTACAGATGGAGTATGGACATTTGCAGTACTTCCATACGGTACGTCAATATCTGAGGTATTACTACAGATATGGGTAGGTATTGGTCTAGGTTCTAACATTGTTTGTATACTGTCTATACTGAGTTGTTTTTTATTTACAGTTATAATGCCAGTTATAATTAATAAAGAAAATTCTACTCATTAAATTTGGTCGCTAGATTAGATCGGGTGGTCAAAAAGAAATTAGATAAGATCGGGGTGGGGGGGGGGGGGGGGGGATAGAGTTGAAAATGGGCAGAATTTTGACCCACCCCTCTCAAAATCCTGGCTACGGGCCGGTTGCCAACTAACAACTAACCCACAGCCCAGATACCTGAGGTGTGTGCCCAGAACAGCGTGCTTAAACCTTAATTGGATATAAGTACGAAAATAAGTTGAAATGAAATATGTGACACCCATGTCAGTTGTTGCTGGAACATCGTTAAACCTTTAGCTCAGTTTTTTTGTTTAACGACACCACTGGAGCACTAAGGTTTACTACGATAATAAGCTCTACGTTGCCTGTCCACCGATACCTTTTCCACAACCCCAACCACCATCGAACGCATCCCAAACCACAGTACACCTTGCCTGGTGCTTATACAACTGTTAGAGATTAGACTCGATACTATATAGACTCCGATACAGTAACGTCATGGCAACGCCAATCTAATTAAAAGCTCATGTCCACCAATCAAAACCTTACTTGCAGAATCCTGCCAGTGATTTAAAAATAATTTGAAAACATTCCGAATTATCCTGAGGGTATACGACATGTTTCGTGTGAATTACGAATGCCTTAAAACATGTTTTATTTTATAAAATAAATAATTTGTAATGTAAAACTGAAGACTGATTTAAACAAAAAAATGTTTTATAAATAAATAAATAATTTTTAATGTAAAATTGAAGACTGATAACCCACCCCGTACGTATTGGTATGGTTCGCTGTACTGCGGCCACTAAAATAGACTCGCCCAATGTTTTTAGAATTTGTATGCTCCCAAATAACGTTATAAAAGGCGAAGTGTAATTGGTCCATATTTAAATTATTATTTACAGACGAAATGTTACCTGGACATTGGGGACTACGCAGTGTTGTTCGTTTTAAATCACTGGCAGGATTCTGCAAGTAAGGTTTTGATTGGTGGACATGAGCTCCAACCGGCTGGTGTTAGATCCACATGTAATAGTGGAGCTAATTTTAACTAGATTGTGGCAACGCCACACAAATTGTATGCGTGTGACGTAATTTGACACTGAGTCTGTCTGTGGATATAACAAATCATTTTCTGCATTTTTACAAGGGTTTCCTCACTCTGTCTTTCTGGGATGGAAAGAAAGACATGATTTATTTAACAACGCACTGAACACATTTTATTTACAGTTATATGGCGTCGGCCATATGGTTAAGGACCACACACATATTGAAAGAGGACAGGGTAGTACATACCACGGTCTTTGATATACCAGTCGTGGTGCACTAGCTGGAACGAGAAATAGCTCAATGGTCCCACCAACGGGGATCGATCCCACACAGACCGCGCGACTTATTTCTGGGATGGAGTTCAGTGGCAAATCGCAGGCTTGATGCACAGTCGGCTTAGGATCGATCCCCGTTGTGGGACCATTGGGCTTTTTTCTTGTTCCAGCCGGTGCACCGCGACTGGTATATCAAAGTCCGTAGTATGTGTTAACCTGTCTGTGGGGTGGTGCATATAAACGATTACGTGCTACTAATGGAAAAATGTAGCGGGTTTCCTCTCTAAGACTGTATGTCACCGATTCGCCCGCAAATTGCAAGACTAACCACGATACGTTCTGAGCTATGGAAGCTTCCATAAAAAAAGGAAGTTCTTTAACTCAACCATATGCATGGGGCCTACAATCTACGCGGTCGATCCCGCTTACCTGCATGGAACAGTGGGCAGACCTGGTACTGGCTAGTATGTATTGATGTATGAATATCTATATATTGTATGTATGTCGAGGTTGACTGTTACATACATAGATATTAACGCACTAGCGCAGGGGATAATTAAATCCTTTCTGACCTCAAAATTGTCCCATGCCGTTGCTGTGACACCAATTCGCCAGCAAATTGTAAGACTAACCACGATACGCTCTGAGCTATCGAAGCTTCCATAAAAAAGGAAGTCCTTTAACTCAACCATATGCATGAGGCCTACAAATATGTTTGTATGTATATTCATACGTATGTATGTGTGTATGCATGTAGGTAGGTAGGTAGGTAGGTAGGTAGATAGATATATATAGCGAGATAGCTAGCTAGATACATACATACACGCTGTCGCCACTTGATGGGCTACTCTTTCCGATTAGCAGCAAGGGATCGTTGATATGCACAACCCCACAGATAGGATAACACATACCACGGCCTTTGATATACCAGTCGTGGTCCACTGGCTGGAGCGAGAAATAGCCGAATGGGCCCACCGACGGGAATCGATCCCAGACCGATCGCGCATCAAGCGGACGATTTACCACTGGGCTACGTCCAGCCCTTATTTAACGACGCACTCAACACATTTTGTTTGAGGTTATATGGCGTCAGACATATGGTTAAGGACCATACAGATATTGAGAGACAAAACCCGCTGTCGCCACTTCATGGGCTACTCTGTTCGATTACCAGCAAGGGATCTTTTATATGCACCATCCTACAGACATGGTAGTACATACCACGGCCTTTGATATACCAGTCGTGGTGTACTGGCTGGAACAAGAAATAGCGCAATTTGGCCACAGACGGCAATCGATCTCACACCGACCGCGCATCGAGCGAGCGCTGTACCACTGGGCTAATGTGGTTAATGTGCTTAAGTAAAAGAAAACTCGTGACTTTCAAAGTGAATTCCAATCTAATTAAAATTAGCTCCACTATTACATGTGGATCTAACAGCAGCCCGTTGGAGCCCATGACCAGCTGACCTTTCATTCGACCAATAAAAACCTTACTTGCAAAATCATGCCAGTGATTTGAATAGAATTTGAAAACATTCGGGATTATGCCGAGGGTATACGAAATGATTCGGGTGAATTACGAAGTATGCCGGAAACTAATTTCAATATAAAATTTTATATAAAATTCGTTTCAAGACGAAAAAACAACAACAACTGCCATAAAATCTGTTTATACTACATAGTATACAATCCAGAGGTTATTACTGCTCTTTTCCACCCGTTTTTTCAATGTTTAAATAGACCAACAAGTTCGCCTATTGTATGAATAGTCTCGCCCGATATTTTTAGAATTTGTATGCTCCCGAATAACGCTATGAAAGGCGAAGTGTAATTGGTCGATATTTAAATTGTTATTTATAGATGAAATGTCGCCTGGACATGGGGGTCCACGCAATGCTGTTAGATCTACGATGACGCATATAAAATATCCCTTGTAACTAATGGAAAAAAAATGTAGCAAGTTTCCACCAAATGTTTAAAATCCAGTAGCCTATGATTCAAAACGCATTGCGCTCTATTAGTGTTGTCAAACAAAACCAACTAACTGTTTCTCGGCCGCTTTATTGTTCGTGCTGGCGTGTTTACTAAACATCCAATGATTCATTTGTTGTGATGAACAACTCAAGATATGTCGTCATATTAATTCAATTCACATAATGTTGAACACAACAAATCACAATCGGCGTAACGTTCTTTACAATGCAGTTAACGCAACTTTGAACACAATAACGATAGTAGGGTTCTACACAGTTTAATTCAAATAGCGCGTTGAACACAACAATCAGCGTAACGTTCTCAACAATTCAATTACATAACGTTGAACACAACAATGAGGCTAATGTTCTTCACAATTCAGTTCAAGTAACGATGAACACAACAATCATCATAACGTTCTTAACCGTTAATATAACGTTGAACACAACAATCAACTTAACGTCCTTAACAAGAATATTCACAATTCAATTCAAATAACGTTGAACACAACACTCATAACGTGATTAACCATTAACATAACGTTGAATACAAAAATCGGCATAACGTCCCCGGAAATTCAGTTCAATTCATCTAACGCTGAACACATCAATGGGCGTAACGTTCATCATAATTTAATTCGGATCACTGAATTCAACTAAGGTTGAATACAAGAATCGTCATAATGTTCATCAGAATTCAATTCACATAACGTTGAACTCAATGTTCAGCGTTATATTCTTCAAAATTCAGTTCATTTCTGCATGTTTTATGAAACACGAAAACAAAATATATTGTATCACGCAATGTTGACTAAATACAAACTCTGAAACCAGTAGCCAAACGTTACGACATAACAGTACATATCAGTTATGAAACAGGTGCAAAACTATACGATTTGATAGAGGAAACCTATTTCAGTATGCTTAAAACAGAAGCACGACACAAAATCAGCTCACAGTACAAAATGATAAACAATATACACACAAATAAATCAGTTGACAATACATCGTGACATACGTTTTTACAGTTATAACAATAATATGGATACATGCCTTTTCCGTTTTTTAAACTTTTGAAAATTTTGTTTCCAAATTAATAATCCACCTTTCAAAATATAGGATATAATTCGTAAAACAGATATGTAGAGTTGCAACAAACGTTTGGGTGAAACGAAACCCACCAGTGTCACACGACTGGTATATTACAAACCGAGGTATCTGACTGGTATATTACAAACCGTTGCAGGTGACTGGCATATTGAAAACCGTGGTATGTGACTGGTATATTACAAACCGTGGTATTTGACTGGTATATTACAAACCCTGGTATATGACTGGCATATTACAAACCGTGGTATTTGACTGGTATATTACAAACCGTGGTATATGACTGGCATATTAAAAACCGTGGTATATGACTGGTATATTACAACCGTGGTATTTGACTGGTATATTACAAACCGTGGTATATGACTGGCATATTACAAACCGTGTATGTGACTGGTATTTTACACACCGTGGTATGTAACTGGTATATTACAAACCGTGGTATGTGACTGGTATATTACAAACCGTGGTGACTGGTATATTACAAACCGTGGTATTTGACTGGTATATTAAAAACCGTGGTAGATGACTGGTATATTACAAAACGTGGTATGTGACTGGTGTATTACAATCCAAGGTATGTGACTGGTATATTAGAAACCGTGGTGTGTGACTGGTGTATTACAAACCGTGGTATGTGACTAGTATATTACAAACCGTGGCATGTGACTGGTATTTTACAAACCGTGGTATGTGACTGGTATTTTACAAACCGTGGTATGTGACTGATATATTACAAACCGTGGTATGAGACTGGTATATTACAAACCGTGGTATGTCACTGGTATAATACAGACAGTGGTATGTGACTGGTATAATACAGACCGTAGTATGTAATTGTTATATTACAAACCGTGGCATGTAATTGATATATTACAAACCGTGGTATGTGACTGGTATATTACAAACCATGGTGACTGGTATATTACAGACCGTAGTATTTTACTGATATATTAAAAGCCGTGGTATTTGGGTCGTATATTACAAACCGTGGTATGTGACTGGTATTTTACAAACCGTGGTATGTGGGTGGTATACTAGAAACCGTGGTATGTGACTGGTATATTACAAACCGTGGTATGTGACTGGTATATTACAAACCGTGGTATGTGACTGGTGTATTACAAACCGTGGTATGTGACTGGTATATTAAAAACCGTGGTATGTGACTGGTATTTTACAAACCGTGGTATCTGACTGATATTTTAAAAACCGTGGTATTTGACTGGTATATTACAAACCGTGGTATCTGACTGGTATATTACAAACCGTGGTATGTGACTGGTATATTACAAACCGTGGTATGTGACTGGCATTTTAAAAACCGTGGTATGCGACTGGTATATTAAAAAACGTGGTATGTGACTGATAACGGTATGCGACTGGTGATGGCGATGATGTAAACATTCGCCGTTTGCTTCAAAGCGCTTAGGTCGATTTATCATACGCTAGAGACAAATGCAATTTGATTTTCAGATAACATCATCTGTGACCGTTAAAAACTAATTATATATATATATATATATATATATATATATATATATATATATAAATACTCGCGGAAAACGGTTCTTGTGCACCAAATGATTGCATACAGAATATAATTTACTTGAAATCTAGTTATAAATTGTTTAGTAACTGAACGTGTAATCACTCCCGTCGATATTCCAGCGGAGTCCAGTCAATTGCACGAACTATTCATACTTTGTGATCACACGTTGCATTACTAGCATTCTTGGTCACGTGCTCCTGTTTGACGTCATTTTTTTATCACTGGACTTTAAAAGTATTGTATGGATTCTTATCACTCAGAATTATTTTTTTCTTTTTGTATCTGATCGTCGTCAGTGTGATGCCACGCCTCCCAGAAAATGGACTCCTTCGAACGATGGGTATGATTTAGGTTAGAACGGCACAAACGTTGTTGCTAGTAATTTTGGCATTCATTGGTGTTTATCAGAACACTATGCAATATCTGCGGCGCATGCTCTATATTTTGACTGGGTTCTTTTTACAGATTTATTTTTCTTTTGATATTTATTTTATTAGTAGCCTAATACTATAACATTTACAATATCCAAATTAAATGTGCATGTGTGCGTGTAGACACATATTACATTTTTCTTGAGGCAGAAAATATGAATTTTTTAGGCTAATATCCGTTTGCGTCAAAAGAGAACCAATCGATGACATGACATGACATGTAACTTCATATTGAATAAACATAACATTCATATAAAAACATATTTGTTTATTAAGTTTTAAACACAAATCATCTTAAATAATACAGTTTTTAAGGCAATTGTTGGAACATCCAAGGCAATCTGAACAACACAACCGTAATACATGATGATCAGGGTCGTATATCTGCATAATGAATGAGTATTTGACGAAATTGTGGACGATTCCACGAAGCCCTAGCTAGTACCACGTATATAGGAAAACAACCACTCGCGAGGAGATCCTTTACTGGAAATTGCATAAATCTTGCATCACCACAAAATTTATTTCTTCCCTCCTGCATCACCACAAAGAGGACTACCGTTCCCAGACTAGTTTACTAAACCACGCCCAGTTCTACGTTTTGTACTGCTTTATATTTTACTTCAGAGACAACACAAGTCACGCTATAGATATATATACCTTGGCTGTTCTAACATTTTTTTCTTCACCCCTATATTAAAAATGAGATTTAATATTTTTTCCTTGATTTCTTTTTAAATTTGTTTTATTTGAGTTGGTATGGGTTTAAAACTTTATATCATGTTTTATACAAATTTTGACTATTCATTATGAATTTACATGCCAGTTCATCGGTTTCCTTTTGATGTAAACGGACTCTATACGGTGCACATGTAGTTAGTATTCAACAAAGAACATTCTAGTTTTTATTTTGGCTGTGCAGTTAAATTCCAATGTGATAATTGGAGGGCTAGTTGAATTTGAGGAGGGCCAGTAAGATTTTTCGTCAACTGGCTCTGCTGGTGACAAAGGTTTTCCTGTTAATTTTCAATCCTGAAAAATCCAACCTGGTGGTGGAGACTGTCGAAACGAGAAGCGTCCTAGCGTTCAATCAGTTCCAATGGCCGCATTAGTTCCAGTGGCCGCATACATCCCAGTAGAAAACTCCATTTTGTTGACAGTAACGAAAAACAACAATGTTGGATTCCCATGTTGAACAAACGAAAGCACGTGCAGTGTGCACAGGCAAAGCACGTGAAACCGCGCCGTGCTCCAGACTGGGAATTTGCTCTTTCGAAAACATTTCCTTTTCTTTTTTACATAAAGAAAACCTAGAATATATTAAAAAAAACAAAATAACGATGTACTGACTAAACTGCTGAAATACGACCTGACTATGTGGACGTACACTTGGACCAAGCACTACCCCCCCCCCCCCAAAAAAAAAAAAAAAAAAAAGAAGAAGAAGAAAAAACGTTTTGTTAGTATCTATGGAAATAACCATTCTAATTGTGTGACATTAGGCGTATTCATTAACATAATACCAGTCATGTAAACTACGGAACTGGCATTTCAGAGAGTGTGGTATTTGAAGTAACCACTGACGAAGAAATGTGGTGAGTCTTGTTTGTTGAACCAGTATTTTGTGTTGTTTAATTCGGACGTGTTTGTCTCCCCTTCACAGTGAAGCATCTAAGTTTCCTTTTAATGATCTGTCTATAGTTTTGTGAACTTCCAATCAAGATGAAAAAGTTCTGGCCTAAATTTAGCGAGTAGATTATGTTCAACGCTGGCCACAATCTATCGGTTATTATCACGACTTCTCTGCCTGCCTCCAGCAAGTAAGACACGAGATTTATGATATCTGACACTGACATGGGCAACAAAGTTACGAAGGCCAGTACCGAAATTAAAACCAAGGGGCGTGTTGAACTGTCTTTGGTAGGATTTGCGCTATGTCTTATGAATGTGCTTCTAAACTCATTGCCACGTTTGATGCGAACAGTTATAAAGATGTTGAGGACGAGGATGATGATGCAAGGGAGCGTGGATGACAATACCATACGAAAGACTATGATGTAGTATACAAGATTATCAGACATCACTAACTCTGATATATCCAAAATGGGTATAACTAACACGATGGTTGCAGCAACCATGCACGAACAGACGGCAATGGCTTTCTTTCTCGTACAAAATATTTCCCGTTTTAACGGAAAACAGACGCATACGAATCTGTCGAGGGTAAACCCAACGACCAGCCAGGGCGATAGGAACGTCGGTAAAAACTCGAAGCCTATGACAATTTTAATGATAGTGTTGCTCATGTTAGCAAGCTTCGGCAAGTTAAAATATTCTTCGGTCTGCAGATACATGCCGACGATCAGTGCAAGACAATCGCAAAAGGCCATGAACTTCAGGTACACGGTGTAAGAAAGGGAAGCTAACTTGGAATCGCTCACCATTATGAACAGCATGATATTGCCAATGGTACCTGCTATGACTATGCTCAAGATAATGGCCCAGTGGGCATAGCCATGTAAATTGAAATATGGCCAACCGTTCAGAGTCGAATTATCATGATACATTTTAAAGTCACCTTTTCCAAAACCAACTTCGTCAAAACCATCATCTCTCTCGGTAAAGTTGGATGTTTGGTTTGACCAGAATGGTGACGGTGTTGACATGCTTCAAATACGGCGTCCTCAGAATATCACCTGTAAGAAATAAAATATTTATTATTAAAGATGGAAGTTCATCTCACCACTTTATCTCATATTATATTGCAAAATACAAACTCATCTACAATTTTTAAAATCTCACAATCACCTCACCATATTATAGCATCGTTTGTTAATGCAAAATACACACACACACACACACAGAGAGAGAGAGAGAGAGAGAGAGAGAGAGAGAGAGAGAGAGAGAGAGAGAGAGAGAGAGAGAGAGAGAGAGAGAGAGAGAGAGAGAGAGTTTTACCAAAGTAAAAAAACAAAAACATTCACCACACTATATTATAACATTTACTAATTCGAAATGCAAACATGGATACATTTGTGATTCACTAAACGTCACCTCACCGTATAACACAATTTACTATTACAAAACACACACACGCACGCACGTTTATGTAATATTCACCTGCCACGCGATACATACGATACAACAATTACGTGACTCTAGGCAAAGTAGAATTTGTGTCGTACAAATCTATGGAAATTTTTGTTCTCGTCAAAGTGAAATATCCTTGGCATTAAAGGGACATTCCTGAGTTTGCTGCACTTTTTAAGACGTTATCGACTAACAGAGACTTTTTAACGATTGTAATTACATTTCAAATATATTTTTCTGCATAAAATATTAGTGGCTTTATATTAAACGTGTTTCTGATCGTTTTAATATTTATACTAGGTTAAATTTCCTCATATTTCCTAAAATATTGCTTTTTCGTACGTAAGAAATTATTTGAAGACAAAATCCAGTTTGGGCTTCGTACACATATTACGACGACCAGAAACACATTCAATATACAGACACTGATATTCTAAACAAGAACCTATATTTAATATGTAAGTTTAATCGTAGAAATGTTTTATTAGAGGAAAACAATTAGAAGACTTAATTCTCAAAAATAATTTACTTTTATTCAATGACAAAAGTCATACATATTTGCATTCTGCAAATGGTTCTTTTACTTCTATAGACTTAACCCTTTGTAGTCCTTCACTTTTTCTTGATTTCTCCTGGAAAGTTGGTTCAGACCCTTGTGGTACTGATCACTTTCCCATTATTTTGGAGAATGATGGACCTCAATCGCTTGAAAAGGTTCAAAGGTAGAAGTTGGCGAAGGCAAAGTGGGGTCAGTTTCAGCATCTGTACAACAATTTGCCATTACTGATGCTGATGATCCCATGCCTTTGTTCACTTCATCTTGAAGGACATTGCAGATGAAACTATTCCTAAGACTTCGGCAGTGCCAAAGCGTTTCAATAAACCATGGTTTTACTGATACATGCAAGGATGCACTTAAAAAGCGAAACAGGTTCCTTGAGAGGTTCAAACGTGAACCTACTGAGGATGACCTGGATGGTTATCGTATTGTTAAGGTTAAGGCTCGCAGAGAAATTACACATAGTAAGAAAACATCTTGGAGAACGTTTGTCTCCAAGTTGAATTCACAAACATCAGTGAAATCTGTCTGGAATAGGATCCGTAAAATCAAAGGTAAAGAATCCAGTAATACAGTTCACCATTTGTATGTCAATGATAAGGATGTTACGTCTCATTGTGACATTGTCAATGCATTGGCAGACAACTTTTCTCACAATTCATTTTCTGATTTCAGTGCAGATGCTTTTACATCTGTCAGAACTAAAGCTAAACAGCAGTCCATTAAAGGGACATTCCTGAGTTTGCTGCATTTTATGATGTTTCCGACTAATGAAATATTTCTACAATTAAACTTACATATTAAATATATTTTCTTGTTTAGAATATCAGTGTTTGTATATGCGATGTGTTTTTGGTTATCTTAATATTTGTAAGAAGCCCAAACTGGATTTTGTCTTCAATAATTTCGTACGTACGAAACAAAAATATTTTAGGAAATAAAATGAAATTTAACCTAGTACAAATATTAGAACGATTAGAAATACGTTTAATAGACAGCCGCTAATATTTCATGCAGAAAAATATATTTAATACGTAATTACAATCGTTAAAAAAGTATCTGTTAGTCGATAACATCTTAAAAATTGTAGCAAACTCAGAAATGTCCCTTTAATTTTTCATCTGGAAATGCTCAAGTATACAACAGGTGTTTTTCTATTGCTACTATTCCACACAGACCACGAATCCCACGAATCGCTACGAATTGTTAAATTTAGGATTTGTGAGGATTCGTGGAATTTTGCAAATTAGAATGGTCTAATTCGTGACGATCTACGATTCAGTTAAGATACAGGTACGATAGAGTTACGAATATTCATGGGATTCGGCTCGATTCGGCTCGAATCGCACGAATATTGTCAAGAATTCACTACGATTTAAAAGAATCGATTACGTATACTGCACGAATGTTAGGAATCAGTTACGAATCAGTTAAGAATATGCCGAATGCATCTAAGAATCAGGTACGATTAAAATTGAATTCGTTACTATTCTTGACAGTTCGTGGGATTTTCCCTCAAGATAGGTATAAAAAGGCCCTCACCCCTGCTTGGGCATCAGTTCCAAAATGGATGTTCAACGTAGAGCAGCTGTAGTACTGGCCCTGGAACTGGAGTATCAACACCAGCTGCTGATAGCTAGAAGAAGACTGCTTCGAAGAAGAAGGAGAAGAGCCCCCAGGTGGTGGGTTAGACCGTGGCTAACACCAGCTAGAAGGCTAGAATATGGTCACTACAACATACTGATGCAGGAGCTGAGGGTGGAAGATGAGAATGCCTTTGCCAACTATGTGAGAATTCCACCCCACATGTTTGATCAACAGGATTAGGCCAGTCATCCAGAGGAGGGACACCCACATGAGACCAGCCCTAGATGCCAGAATGAAACTGACCATGACCCTCAGACACCTGGCTACAGGAGACCGGTATCACACCCTCCAGTATGACTTCCGATGTGGCTACAGCACAGTGGTATGGACTGTGCAGGAAGTCTGTCAGGTCTGTCAGGTCATCATACAGGAGCTGAAGGATGAAGTCATGCCACTGCTAAGGACCCAGGAGGACTGTAAGGCCATTGCCCAGCAGTTCCAAGACCGGTGGAATGTTCCTCATGCCCTGGGGGCCTTGTATGGCAAGCACATAGCCATCAGGAAACCACACAAGTCAGGCAGTGTGTTCTACAACTACAAAGGCTTCTTCTCCGTGGTGCTGCTTGCCCTTGTGGATGCAGATTATAAGTTTATCTGGATAGACACTGGTGGAGAAGGTCATCAATCTGACGGACAGCTGTTTGGTGCTTCAGAACTGAAAGAGTGCATTGATGACACCACCATAAACTTCCCTGACAGCGATCCTCTGCCCAATGATGACAGAGACACACCCTACTACATCCGATTCGTGGTCACAACCTCCAATTCACGAATCCCTGAATGAGTTAAAAATACCTACGATTGCCTACGAACTGATTACGATTCAAAGACGAATCCTAAAATTTATCAATTCGTAGCGATTCGTGGGATTCGTGGTCTGTGTGGAATAGTAGCATATGGAGGAATTGCAGGATGCTCTTCGTGGGGCCCATGATAATTCGATAGGACCGAATGAAATTCATTATCAGTTATTGAAACATTTACCTGAATCATCTTAGATGGTTCCTTTGAATATTTTTAATAACATCTGGATTTCTGGAGACTTTCCTTCTGATTGGAGGAATTATTATTCCTGTTCCTGGGCCTGGTAACGATTCAACCAAATCTACTAGTTATCGCCCTATCGCTTTGGCAAGTTCCATTTGTAAAACCATGGAACGAATGATCCATCGTATACCTGTCTGGTATCTTGAATCCCACAAATTGCTTACTAACGTGTAATGTGGGTTCAGATCTAGACGTAGCACGGTTGATCATCTTGTTAGACTTGAAACGTTTTGTAGGGAAGCTTTCATCCATAACCAGCACTTGGTTTCAGTGTTTTTTGATTTGGAGAAAGCTTACGATACCACGTCGAAGTATGGAATTTTAGACGACCTCTATGGCATGTGCCTTACAGGTCGACTTCCTGTTTTTATATCTCAATTTTTAAAAGATAGATATTTTAAAGGAAGAGACAATTAACTCATTTGGCCTGGTATGCATATTCAACGATATATAATCTCGACTGGTCTATCAGTAGATCTAACAGCATTGAGTGGACTGCCATGTCCAGGTGACATTTCATCTATAAATAACAATTTAAATATCAGCCAATTACACTTCGCCTTTTACAGCGTTATTCGGGAGCATATACATTCTAAAAAATATCGGACGAGACTATTTATGCAATAGGCGAACTGGTTGGTCTATTTCAACATTTAAAAAACAGGGGGAAAAGTGCAGTAATAAACTCTGGATTGCACACTAGTATAAACAGATTTTATGGCTATATCATCATCAGGGTTTTTTTTCGTCTTGAAACGAATTTTATGTAACATTTTATATTGCAATTAGTTTCCGACATACTTCGGAATTCTGACATGATTTTGCAAGTAAGGTTTTTATTGGTTGAATGAAAGGTCAACCGGACATGAGCTCCAACGGGGTGCTGTTAGATCCACAGGTAATAATAATTAACCAGTGGAGCTAATTTTAATTAGATTGCATTATTGCATAATATCAAGTATAATCGTATAGTTAATTAATAAAACAGTTAAATGTGACGTCTATTATATGAACCTTGTAAAAAATGGCGTACATGAGATTATGACTGATTTTCACTCCTTAGATGCCCTTCTTTGAGAAACTGATGGGTACCGGTGCAGTAGCCTCGGGGAAAATCCAGTATTTAAGATGGAGTCCAAGATGGCCGCCACCAAAGAGGAAAATCTGTATCTTGCAACTAAATGTCACAGAGTAACATATAATACTACTTTTTTTTATGTTTTTGGGGTCAAGGAATCAATTTTTCAGGTTATTTTTAACTTTTAAAGTCCAGGTAAGACATTATGGTCAAGTTCAAGGTCATTTATTCTTGAACTTCACAAATTGTAACATGTCTCAACTGAAAAACAGGGCAATCATTTATAAAATACATATCTTCCATGTCATTTTGATAAAACATATTACAAATGACATTAATATCTAAATGCTGATAAATTATATTAAAGACAATGTTCATATGTTGATGCTCATTCCACATTACAAGTCAAGACAATAATTTCCATTTAATGACTATTAGAGGTTCAACATAATCAGTCATCATCTTCTTCCTCTACAAAGTCATCTTCATCATCATCGGTTAACTCATCCACATCTTCATCATCATCGGATAACTCATCCACATCTTCATCCTCTAATACAGGCTTGGTGAAGGGATTATGGCATCCTTGAATAGAATCTGCACACTTACAGAATGTGCTGCAACTTTTGTTGTCATGATGACATGAACAGCGCTTTGATTTGCAAGATTCTTTTGAATCACAGTTGCAACCTATCAACTTCAGTACCAAGTCAGGAGCAATGGATGTGTTTGGAGAGGAGCTGTACTGGCACTAGGGACCTTGTAGTGAGATCCTTCTCCCAAACGTATTCAAATGGTTACACAGAAGGAGGCTCTGAACTGGCTGCAGAGCGCCAGACTGCAGCTTGGTAATGGCTTCTGTTGTTGGAGGAAGAGTTTCAAGTTTGAATCTTCCACTCTGGCACTGTGTCTACCTCTTCCACTTGTAGAATCTTATTTCTGATAGTGTGGTGAATGATGAGATATTCCCATAGCAAGCTCCAATAAATGATGTTCCCTTATTTGCAAGGTCTTCAGTGGTCTCATTGAGATCCCCCAGACATGGAGGGTGATGCCCTTTCTTCAGAGCAGTCAGTGCTGTGTGCTTGCCAATACCATAAGGTTTACTGACTGTGTCACAACATGTTATTGCATGTATTGATAGTATATGGGACATTATGTCAACATTGGTTTTTACAGTTTGGTTTATATCAATGGCTTCAATTTCTGTGCCCCTGCGTGTGCTGTAACCTCACCGTGGTGCAGGGGTGTAACATTCTCTTTGAGAATGGCCAATACAGCACAAATGGAAGTTTAGAGTAAAATTCGGTGTCCGTAAAATTCTGTGATATTTGTATTTGTATTTTTGGCACAGTTCTTTACACTGTTTTTGTTTAAACATTGAATTTTTATATTGATGTTGATCATCACTTTATTTATTTGCATTATCATAGTTTGACACCCAATAGCCGATGTATTTTTCGTGCTGGGGTGTCGTTAAACATTCATTCATTCATTCAATTTCTGTGATATTGGGACCATGAAGATTTGAGCATCAAAATTTAGAGTATGCTTAAAATGAAGAGAAGGACAAAAACATCTGTATCACTGCATTTGACATAAATTGTATGGACTCCATGTTTTCTCACTGTCAACCACATGATGAATAATGGTATTATCTGCTTCTTCTTGTGAGTTACGAAGACCTTCACAGTCCACATCAGTGTTTCTGACAGAATCAACAGGGGGTAGAAAGAAAATGGGTTACGTTTAGGGTTAGAGTTAAAAAAATCATACAATGATGATAAGAGTAATTAATGTTGTCAGAAGGTTAACTTAAAATTAACAATATGCGAACAAAATTGGGTATAGCGCCATACCCATCTTACCCAAGCATAGTGTATGAATATAGAAGAGGGCCTCGTAAGTTGTCAAACTTGTGCCCAACTATTTTGTTCTTTGTACAATAAAATATGTTTGCAACCAACAACCCATCTTACCCTCTAGCAGAAACCCTGCACATGCCCTGGTGAAGCTGCAGTCACTTTAATGGGAATTTCTTTATGGCCAGAGACGATAATATATTGTTGGTCTGATAGGTGACCCTCAACATCATCCATATTTTGTCAGTGATGAGGTCAATCAGCTGAACTTTGTTTTCTACGACTTTGAGAGAAATTGTCTGAGTTGGGAGGGGTGAATTTAGTGTGAGTGTGTACTCTTCGCTAATGGTATCATCAGCTCGTCCTGCTCTCGTACCACCCTAATAATCGCGGTCAGATAATCAGATGCACACCTAACACAGATGGTGTAAGCTGCTGAGTCACATATCGTTCTGTATAACTTTATGCTAGCTGGACTATTCAGATTATCAAAGGCAAAAACGGTCTGTATGCATATCTGCCAGAAAAGAGGTCTCCACTTAGATCCACAGTTGTTTCTGGACAAAAATCCAATTCCAGGTGTGGAGGAGACCAAATTTCTGGGGGTTATCTTTGACAGGAAGCTATCTTTTGTGCCCCATCTTAAATATGTTAAAAAGAAGGGCTTAAAAGCTCTGAATATTTTAAAAGTTATTGGTAATACGGAATGGGGAGCAGACCGCAATGTTATGCTCCGTCTGTATCGATCTCTTGTGAGGTCAAAACTTGATTATGGATGCATTGTGCATGGGTCGGCACGCAAGTCTTAATTGCAGATGCTAGATCCTATACATAACCAGGGACTTGGGCTTTGTCTTGGTGCATTTAGAACATCTCCTGTTGCTTTCCAGCATTAATTTAACTGACACTTTGGAAACTCCTTCATATTTTGTTTTACCACCTTGGTGTATTCCACCACCTAACATTGTGTTTGATCTTGCGCAACTGCAAACAGATCGTACAGATGCTATTGTATACAAACAGTTTTTCATGGAAATTCAAGCCAGGTACCGTGATTACATTCCTCTGTATACAGATGGATCACGGGATGAGAATTATGTGGCTTGTACTACAGTTTTTCCACCAAACGCAATACTTTCCATGAGACTGCCTGACTCAGCATCGATCTTTAGTATTGAAGTTTGGACAGTCATTAAAGCCTTGGAAGAAATAAAGGATTCTAGTGCATCCAAATTTATTATTTTTACCAACTCACTTTCGTGACTCCGAGCTTTGCGCACTATGAAGCTGGACCATCCCTTAATTGGGATGGTCATACGAAAGTGTGTCTTTTTATCTATCCCCTGCGTGTGCATTAACCTCACCGTGGTGCAGGGGTGAACATTCTTTTATAGAATGGCCAATAAATGCACAACTCCTGTATGAGGCGCCTTGTTTGCCGTGAGGTGCAACCCGTGAAAATGGATGATGGGATCCTGGTGATTGAGTTGGGGCATACCTGCGGGTATGACTTCTGACAATACATCACTTTGGCCCGGAGTTCATATAGACGGGTGATCAGGAAGGCCCGACCTGATCAATCGGCTGGTCACGTCAAGCTCGAGGGCATACAACCCTTTGATTTGTTACATTTGTAAAGAACAAACATTGTTTGAATGGTCATATGTTTTGTTGCTCTTGGGGCGGTGGCTAGGGTCAATCAGGTGATTTTTTCTTTCATATTGCCTGAGTATATCAACCATGTATCCCTGGCATGATTGTCTGCTGGTTATCCGCAGCTTCATGTCCCCTTGTTGGACTCGATGGTGGGTGGGGAGCATGATTGATGAATTATATGAACTATATTATGGCTCAAACAACAACACTAACTTTTGATGGGACCCTGAAAAGGGTCCACACCGAAGTTTCGGACTCTTCGTCGTCAGATGAAGAGTCTATGACATTGCATGTTAAGAAATCGAAGGTTATTTCTTTGAAATCTTGGCCAAGGTTTCTTGTCATCGGTTCTTCCGATGATGGGGCCTTGATGAATCTGTCGCCTTTTGCGATACAAAAAGGGCTTGAAGGCTTGGCTGGAGAGCCCAAAAGTGTTAAGAAATTGAGGAATGGCTCATTGTTGATTGAAGTTCAACAGAAGTCTTCTAGAAAATCAAATCAAAAATGCTTTGTAACATTTCCATCAATGTTAGTCCTCATGCTACTCTTAATTCATCAAAAGGAGTAGTTCGGTCTAGAGACTTGGAAGGAGTTAGTGAGGATGAGATTTGCGAAAATCTCTCATCACAAGGTGTGTTGTCAGTCAAGCGGATAAACGTTCGCCGGAATAACGCTCTTGTTCCGACGAATACTTTGATCCTAGTATTTAACACACCTAACCTTCCAGACTCTATTAAGGCAGGGTATTTGCATATACATGTTGTGCCATACATTCCTAACCCTTTACGGTTTTTTTAAATGTCAAAAGTTTGGACACGGACAGAATACATGTCGCAACACATTGACATGTGCTCGTTGTGGTCAATTTGACCATGACAGCAAGGAGTGTCAAAATGATGTGATATGTACCAATTGTAAAGGGAAACACTTTGCGTACTCGCGAGAGTGCCCAAAGTGGAAAGTGGAAAAATAGGTACAGCAGGTGAAAGTAGAAAAACACCTGTCCTTTACTGATGCTAGAAAATTTGTAGATGCTTCCACACACGTGGCATCGGGTAAATCTTATGCCACAGCTGTGAAGGTTTCTACAACCAGTGTAGCTATTCAAACTGACTTGACTTGGCCAAACAGTGAGGATAAATTTAAGAAGATTTCTGATCTTGAAAAGGTGCAAAAGCAAGCTGCAAAAGCTGCTACTAACAAAGTTTCAAAATCTGCCCTGGTGTCTTTGGATTCTGGAAATCCACCAAGAGGCTTATCTTCTGGGGAGCCAGGTCCCAGTAAGCCTCCGCCACGAAAAGACACTAAGAAACACAATAAGAATTCTTTTTCGGGACGATTGAAGAAATATGAAAAGCAGTTGGTTCCAACCAACAATCCATTTGAACCTTTGGCTGATGTGGATGATCAAATGGATACAGTGCCAGATGATCTTCCACAACCACACAGATCTCATAAGCCAAAGATAACTCCCGTACTTCCCCCTAATGGCTAATTCAGTCATTCAGTGGAACTGCCGTGGACTTAGGCCCAATTTTGATGAATTAAGTCTTTTAATTCAAAAACATAATCCTCTTGCAGTGTGTCTTCAGGAAACTTTCTTGAAGGACACTGATCATATTACCATGAGAGGATTTAACCTCTATCACAAATTTCAAGAAACTGAAAACAGAGCATCTGGGGGTTTATCCATTCTTATCAATGAAAACATTCCTCAGAGTATAGTAGCATTAACTACACATTTACAAGCTGTGGCTGTAAAGGTCACGGCTCATAAAACTATAACTCTGTGTTCAGTTTACTTGCCACCTCGTAATCATTTTAATTTTAATCCGAGGGATCTTCAAGGTCTTCTTGACCAGCTCCCTACTCCCTTCATTGTTATGGGAGATTTTAATGGTCACCATACCATGTCTTTGTTCACTTCCATCTTGAAGGACATTGCAGATGAAACTATTCCTAAGACTTCGGCAGTGCCAAAGCGTTTCAATAAACCATGGTTTAATGATACTTGCAAAGATGCATTCAAAGAGCGAAACAGGTTGCTTGAGCGGTTCAAACGTGAACCTACAGCAGACAACCTGGATGCATTTCGTATTGCTAGGGCTAAGGCTCGCAGAGAGATTAGACAGAGTAAGAAAACATCTTGGAGAACTTTTGTCTCCAAGTTGAATTCACAAACATCAGTCAAATCTGTCTGGAATAGGATCCGTAAAATCAAAGGTAAAGAATCCAGTAATACAGTTCATCATTTGTCTGTCAATGATACGGATGTCACGTCTCATCGTGACATTGCTAATGCATTGGCAGACAACTTTTCTCATAACTCATCTTCTGCTTTCAGTACAGATGCTTTTACATCTGTCAGAACTACAGCTGAAAAGCAGTCCATTAATTTTTCATCTAAAAATGCTGAAGTGTACAACAGGCGTTTCTCTATGGAGGAATTGCAGGATGCTCTTCGTAGAGCCCATGATACTTCAGTAGGTCCAGATGAAATTCATTATCAGTTGTTAAAACATTTACCTGAATCATCTTTGATGGTTCTTTTGAATATTTTTAATAACATCTGGATTTCTGGTGACTTTCCTTCTGATTGGAGGAAAGCTATTATCATTCCTATTCCCAAGCCTGGTAAGGATCCAACCAATCCTAATAGCTATCGCCCTATCGCTTTGACAAGTTGCATTTGTAAAACCATGGAACGCATGATCAATCGTAGACTTGTCTGGTATCTTGAATCTCACAATTTGCCCACTAACGTGCAATGTGGGTTCAGATCTAGACGTAGCACGGTTGATCATCTTGTTAGATTTGAAACGTTTTGTAGGGAAGCTTTCATCCACAATCAGCACTTGGTTTCAGTGTTTTTTGATTTGGAGAAAGCTTACGACACCACGTGGAAGTATGGGATTTTAAACGACCTCCATGGCATGGGCCTAAGAGGTCGACTTCCAGTTTTTATATCTCAGTTTTTAAGAGATAGATCTTTTAAAGTCCGGGTGGGGTCGACTTTGTCCGACATTCACCCACAGGAGATGGGTGTGCCTCAAGGTAGTATCCTGTCTGTAACTCTATTTTCTGTGAAAATTAACAGCATCACCCAGTGTTTAACACCTGGTGTCGATTGCTCGTTATATGTCGATGATTTTCAGATTTCCTATAGATCGTCCAATATGAGTATCATTGAACGTAAGTTGCAGCTTTGTTTAAATAAACTTCATCAATGGGCAACTGACAATGGCTTTAGATTCTCAAAGGCAAAAACGGTTTGTATGCATATCTGCCAGAAAAGAGGTCTTCACTTAGATCCACAGTTGTTTTTGGACAAAAATCCAATTCCAGTTGTGGAGGAGACTAAATTTCTGGGGGTTATATTTGACAGGAAGCTATCTTTTGTGCCCCATCTTAAATATGTTAAAAAGAAGGGCTTAAAAGCTCTCAATATTTTAAAAGTTATTGGTAATACGGAATGGGGAGCAGACCGCAAGGTTATGCTCCGTCTGTATAGATCTCTTGTGAGGTCTAAACTTGATTATGGATGCATTGTGTATGGGTCTGCACGCAAGTCTTACTTGCAGATGCTAGATCCTATACACAATCAGGGACTTAGGCTTTGTCTTGGTGCGTTTAGAACATCACCTGTAGAGAGCTTGTACGTTGATGCACATGAACCTTGTTTGGGTGCTAGACGTGCAAAGCTTTCTCTGCAGTATGCTGCCAAGATTAAATCTTTACCAACACATCCAGCTCATGATGCTGTGTTTAACAACAAATATATGAAGTTGTTTGATGCAAGGCTAAATGCTATTCGTACATTTGGTCTTCGCATTAAGCGTTTTTTGTCGCTTTCCAACATTGATTTAACTGACACTTTGGAAACTCCTTCATATTTTGTTTTACCACCATGGTGTATTACACCACCTAAAATTGTGTTTCATCTGGCGCATCTGAAGAAAGATCGTACAGATGCTGTAGTTTATAAACAATTGTTCATGGAAATTCAGGACAAGTACCGTGATTACATTCCTGTGTATACAGATGGATCACGGGATGGGAATTCTGTGGCTTGTGCTACAGTTTTTCCATCAGACACAATACTTTCCATGCGACTACCTGACTCAGCATCGATCTTTAGTGCTGAAGTTTGGGCAGTCATTAAAGCCTTAGAAGAAATAAAGGATTCTAGTGCATCCAAATTTATTATTTTTACTGACTCACTTTCTTGTCTCCAAGCTTTACGTAATATGAAGCTGGACCATCCCTTAATTGGGATGGTGATACGAAAGTGTGTCTTTTTATCTATTGGTAATAAAGACATTGTATTTTGTTGGGTACCCAGCCATGTTGGCATCAGGGGTAATGAAAAGGCAGATTTAGCTGCCAAGTCTGCTTTGGATTTGCCTCATGCCAGGGTTGGTGTACCGTATACTGATTTTAAATATGGTATTAACAAATTTATCTTTTCGATTTGGCAACGTGATTGGGACGGTGAGGTTGCGAACAAGCTTCATGCTATCAAGCCAGTCTTGGGAGAGTGGCAGTCCTCCTATAGACGGTGCAGGAAGGATGAAATAGTTTTGTGTCGTGCCCGCATCGGTCACACTTACTTAACCCATTCATTTATCTTGAAGAAAGATCCTCCACCTCAGTGTGAGCACTGCCAGTGTCTTCTGACTGTGCGACACATTTTGGTGGAGTGTAAGCAGTTGTCAGCAACTCGAAAAGATATATTTGGACAAAGAAATGTGATGGAATCATTTCGATTCCATCCAGAACTTTTATTGCAGTTTTTACGAGATACTGAATTTTATTCTAAATTTTAATTATATCTATCTGTGATATTTGTACGTTTACACAGTCCTTTACACTGTGTTTTTATTTAATTGTTGAATTTTTATATTGATGATGATCATCACACTTTTCTTGCATTTTACCATAGTTTGACACCCAATAGCCGATGTATTTTTCGTGCTGGGGTGTCGTTAAACATTCATTCATTCATTCATTTTATCTATTGCCAATAAAGATGTTACATTTTGTTGGGTGCCCAGCCATGTTGGCATCAAGGGTAATGGAAAGGCAGATTCTGCTGCCAAGTCTGCTTTGGATTTGCCTCATGCCAGGGTTGGTGTACCGTATACTGATTTTAAATATAGTATCAACACATTTATCTTTTCGACTTGGCAACATGATTGGGACGGTGCGGTTGCGAATAATATTCATGCCATCAAGCCGTTCTTGAGAGGGTGGCAGTCCTCCTACAGACAGTGCAGGAAGGACGAGGTAGTCTTTTCTGTCGTGCCCTCATCGGTTATACTCACTTGACCCATTCATTTATCTTGAAGAAAGATCCTCCACCTCAGTGTGAGCAAAGTATGTGTCTTCTGACGGTGCGACACATTTTGGTGGAGTGTAAGCATTTGTCAGCAACTCGAAAAGATTTATTTGGACAACGAAATGTAATGGAATCATTCCGATTCCATCCAGAAATTATCTCACAATATTTTCGTGATACTGACTTTTACACTAAATTTTAAGTTGATCTATTTCTGATATTTGCATTTTTGCAGTTCTTTACAATGTGTTTTATTTGACTATTGCATTTTTATATTGATATTGATAATCACTTCTTTTTTTCTCCATTACCACAGTTTGGCACCCAATAGCCGATGCATTTTTCGTGCGGGGTGTCGTTAAAGGGAAAGTCCTGAGTTTGCTGCATTGTAAGATGTTTCCGACTCATTCTACGATTAAATTCTCATATTAAATATATATTATTGTTTTGTTTACAATGTTAGTGTCTGCATATTCAATGCGTGTTTGGTCGCCTCAATATTTGTAAGAAGCCCAAACTGGATTCTATCTTCAAATAATATTTTAGGAAATAAAATGAAATTTAACCTAGTACAAATAGTAGAATGATCAGAAACACGTTTAACATACAGACACTAATATGCAGAAAACTACATTTGATATGTAGAATCTAATTACAATCGTTAAACAGTCTCTATTAATCGATAACATCTTAACATTTGCAGCAAACTCGTGGATGTCCCTTTAAACATTCATCCATTCATTCCAAATATATTATTGTTACATACTCACTTTCGTGTCCCAAGTTCTACAGTACATGCAATTGGAGCATCCATTAGTTGGAATGGTGATACAAAAGTGTGTCAATTCCCAATAAAAATATTACATTGTGTTGGGTACCCAGCCATATTGGTATTAAGGGTAATGAAAAAGCAGATGTTGCTGCCAAATCTGCTTTGAACTTGCCCCGTGTCCATGTTGGTATCCCCTACAATGATTTTAAATTGCATATTAGCCAATATATCTGTTTTACTTGGCAAGATGATTGGGACGGTGCGGTTGCGAACAAGCTTCATTCTGTCAAGGCAGTCCTGGGAGAGTGGCAGTCATCCTACAGTCGGTGCAGGAAGGATGAAATAGTCTTGTGCCGTGCCCGCATCGACCATACATATTTGACGCATTCATTTATTTTAACGAAGGACACCACACCCCCAACCCCCCACCCCCCCCCCCCCCCCCCCCCCCCCCCCCCCCCCCCCCCCCCCCACCCCCCCACCCCCCCACCCACCCCCCCACCCCCCCACTCCTCCTCAGTGTGAACATTGGCAGTGTACACTGACTGCGCCACATTTTGGTGGAGTGTGATCATCTCAAACCGACGAGAAATTATATATTTCGCAATAGAAATGTTTTGGAATCTTTTAAATTCCATCCAGAATTAATTGTAAAGGTTTTTTTAAAAACACTTCTATACAAAGTTTTAAAATATACTTACCTTGGTTTCATGTATTGTATTATACCCCCCCCCCCCCCCCCCCCCCCGCAGCTCCTTACACTGAGTGTTTTATAAAGGTAGTTTTAGAATTAAGAATTAAAAAGGCTTGTTTAATAGTTTGGCACCGATGGCGCTAGACTATTGAGACATGGTGCCGCACCATGCTAAAACTACCTGGGAAGAAACACTGAATATATATTTATGTACATATATTGCGACGAAGGAGCCCATTTCCATTGTCCAACTTATTAGCAAACCATTCGTCAATTGGAATAGCCCCATAAAACTACTAGATAGGGTTAGCAATCAATGCACCACTTAATCCACATACCAAATTAGTTCATGCAACACTTAGTCTACACACTAAATTAGTTCACACTCACCAGTACTTTGCTGTGGATTCTCCGGAGATATGGCCAGGAATGAATTGAGGTCAAATTGCTTCTCGTATATATTACGCGTATTTAACACAAGGGAGCATTAATATCGTATGACCGTGGTGCAGGGGTGTAACATTCTCTTTGAGAATGGCCAATACAGCACAAAATTGAAGTTTTGAGTAATATTCAGTATCCGTAAAATTCTGTGATATTTGTGTTTTTGCACAGTTCTTTACACTGTTTTTGAATTTTTATATTGATGTTGATCATCACTTTATTTATTTGCATTACCATAGTTTGACACCCAATAGCCGATGTATTTTTCGTGCTGGGGTGTCGTTAAACATTCATTCATTCATTCATTCATTAATATCGTATGTGTATGGCAACAAAAACACGAGCGACGTCTACGTATATTATTTGGTGGGCTGCAATGGCCGAATATAATTTGCTATACAGCGACGGAAAAGCCAATCACATTAGCTGTTTTATTTTCCTTCTCTAGTTTATCTCCATTAGTGGCTGATTTACTTCTGTCCTTGATTGGGAGGAGCTAGAGAGGAAGCCAATACCACAAGATATATTAGTTTTTTTTCTATACATGTATATGCGATCTAACATCTTCTATAATGACGATCTTCTGGGTTTTTCTCCGGATATATATTAAGAGATATCTCCACGGCATATTGTCTTATTATAGTTGATCATTGGTGAATTCGGTGGAGTGATAGACGGTCAGGTGCAACTAACCATTAACCTACATACCTATCACTAACCGTCAACAGGTATATGAATAACACGTATATGTCACTAACCATTGCCCTTTCACATAGCACATAGGTGAGGCGAATTTTAGACCAATGTGTTAGAATCTTAATGTAAGTAGACATAAATTGTTTTAACAGTTAAGATTCAAACACACAGTCAAAACATGTCTTTGGGGGCATTTTGAAAAGTCAACCCAAAAATGAATCGATGAAAGATGATGAGAATAGGGGGGGGGGGGGGGGGGGGGGGGAGAGAAGTTAATTTTGACACAAATTACAACGGAGGTCCGATTTTATGGTGTTTAATGTTCGTGCTTATATCCAACTGAGATTCAATGTCGTTGTCCTGGACACACATGCCATGTTATCTGGACTGTTGTTTGTTGTTACTGGTTAGTGAGAGAGAAGAGGGTGTAGTGGTCTTACACGTACCCATTGAATAATTATAACTCGTCATGGGTGGTAGCCGGTACCGGGATGCGAACCCTGTACCTACAAGCTTTATGTCCGATGACTTAACCACGACACCACCGTGGCCGGCTTTAATGTTAACGTTTGTTTTGTTTAACGACAACACTAGAGCGCATTGATATATTTATCATCGTCTACTGGATATTAAACATTTGTTAATTCTGATATATAGTCTTAGAAAACCAGATAAATTTTTTCATCTGTAGCCGAAGATATTTTATATGTACCATCCCATAGACAGGATAACATATATCACGGTATTTTATACAACAGTCGTGATTCACTGACTGGAACGAGAACTAGCCCTAAAGGTCATCGATGGAGATCGATCCTAGACCGACCGCGCACCAGGCGAACGCATTAGCACTGGGCTGTATCCTGATTCCATGTCTCGCTAGGGCCGCTGTAATAACAAACAACAGGAAGGAAGGAAATGTTTTATTTAACGACACACTCAACACATTTTATTTACGGTTATATGACGTCGGACATGTGGTTGAGGACCACACCGATATTGAGAAAGGAAACCCGCTGTCACCACTCCATGGGCTAATCTTTTGATTAGTAGCAAGATGTCTTTTATACGCACCATCCCACAGACAAGATATTACATGTCACGGCCTTTGATATACCAGTCGTGGTGCAGTGGCTGGAGCGAGAATACAGAACAATGGGTCCACCGACGGGGATCGATCCCAAACCGACCCCATATCAAGCCAGCGATTTACCACTGGGCTACGTCCCGCCCATTACAAGCAACAGATGCTGACCGACAAGATGTGTTGCTTCGAGTCAAGCAAACCCTTGAGTCGGTAGAGGTAGACGGAGTAGCCGTGTGCTGAATAGAGATCTTGAACAAAGTCGGATCCTGCCAAACAATCTATTCATTTATACCTATTTCCATGCGTTTATTATGTTGTTGTTTTTTTGTTGTTTTTTAAATTTATTATAATTTTTTTTTTTTTAAATATTTCTTCCAATCCCTCATTTACATGACAGGCAACTCATGCTGAGGACAAAACATGACTCGTGGACAGCACCAGTACATGACATAATTATTAGATTTTAAGTAAACTTTCATATTAACATATGTAAACTATACAAATCATGTAAACAAAACAACCAAATAATACCACTATGGTTTATAAATGTAATAATAAAAACATGTTATGGTTTCTGACAGGCTAGGTTATAGAAGAGGGATTAAATACGGGAATCAAAATAATAAATATAAATAAATAAATAAATATAACAATAATAATAATAAAAAGAAGAAAAAAAAAAAAAAAAAAAAAAAGAAACAAAACAGAAAAGTGACACATACACAAACACACACACACACACACACATGCTCACTCGCTCACTAACTCACATACACATGTACGTAAACGTAGTTACTGTTAAAAATACCTTTATATTTCTATATATATATATATATACATGTATGTATACGTAGTTACATGTGTATATATAACACTGTATATGTTTATATATATATAATTACATGGTAATTTAAAAAATATTAATTTCCTGTGCAGTCTTGCAAAGTTCTGCGATACTATTTTACTAACATTTCATGTTTTAACGTATGAACTGTTGGTTGTGGGGGAAAGGAAGGTGTAACATACATAAGTAAATAAATAACCGATTACTTGAATTATCAAGTTATGTTTTCAAAGAGAGAATGGTACATGGACCACTTAGTAAAGAATTTATTGATACTGTTGTTACTGAAGTGTATATGTTTTTCTACAATGTATCTTTTTTTAATTTCACATTTAAAATGTGTAATGTCTAGCTGTATCTTTTGGACTTTACATCGATATATAAAATATTTTGCTGAAAGTAATAAGAGATCAAAGACGGTGTCTGTCCTAATGTGCTTCTTATGTCCGAATATAACAAGTTCAAGAGAGAGTTTTAGGTTACTTATATGATTACAAGATGCCAATAACCAATTTAAAAATGTATTCCAGAATTCTTGAACAATATCACATCCCCAAAAGAGATGTATTATAGATTCTTTACTTTTATGACAAAAGCTGCACGCTTCACTATCAACAAGTTTCAACTTATAGGAAATGTGTTAGTAGTCAATATTCTGTGTACTATTCTATATTGGAACCATCTTAACTTTGTTTCCTGCGTGGTTATAAATGGTTTTAGATAAATAGTAGACCAGTTAAGCTCCATGGTGAAATGACATTGCCATTTTGCCATAGCGGTATTTCGATTATCAGAAAACATTAATGTATAATAAAATAATTTGGAGCCTTTCAGGACAGAGCAGAGCTTTACGTTGAACAGGCGAGTCATCTAAAGATATGTTTGTCTCTAGTCGTGTCATTTTCAGTTTCTTTAAGTATGACCTGAGTGAATTAATGACTCCGTAGTATTCTAAGAAACACACATTTAAATCGTATAGTTCATTAAATTCTTTTAATTTATAAAATTCACCTTTTTCATTAACAAAATCGCAAATCTGAGAAATACCCTTTTCTAACCACTTCCGTTTAAACAACGTTTTCTTGTTTATTTTTATATGGGAATTGTAAAAAACTGGTTCTGATAAAAAGTCTACAAACGTTGTTACTTTAATGGCTACAGAGAAATCATAAAAAGCACTAATACAATCCTTCCAAAATAAACTATTTATATTTTTAATGCATAGCTTTGGAAAATAATTTCCAAATAAAGCTAGATTACGAAGTTGCGGGAAACATACAAATAGAATTGTTTTCCATTTAGGATCTCTTGTCTCTAGTTTACGTATCCATGTAATCTTCAAAGCTTTAACATAGCTAAATATATCTATCATTCCAAGACCTCCCTCTTTAACAGGTTTGCACAGAGTTGTTCTTTTTATTTTATCTGGTTTTTGGTTCCATACGAACTTGAACAGTATACTGTTTAATTCTTTCTGAAACGATTCAGACGGATTTGATAATGTTAATAATAAATAGCTACGTTTAGATATTAAAAGTGTCTTTATTACAGCTATTTTACCTAACGGTGTTAATAGTCTTTTCATCCATGTATTTATGATTTGTTTAATTTCAAACAATTTAGACTCATAATTAAGCTTGACCATTTTACTGAGGTCAGTACTAAAAACAATTCCAAGTACTTTAAGAGAAGTAGGGTTCCATTTTAGATCGATATTTTGTAAGTATCTTACAGAGCTATTTCTAAGAGAACCAATCCATATCACTTCAGATTTATTATAATTAATTTTTAGTCCAGATAATTCAGCAAACGTGTTCAATGTATTAATACTTTCTTCCAAAGATGTTCTACTGCCATCAAGTATAAAATCTGTGTCATCAGCGTACTGCGAAATAATATATTCTTTGTTACCTACTGTAATATCTTTAATATTTTTATTTTTTCGTATGAGATCTGCAAGAACTTCTACACAGAGAAGAAATATGTATGGGGATAATGGATCTCCTTGTCTGCATCCTCTATATATTTAAAAGAAGAAGATAGATTTCCGTTAACGATAGCACTCGATTTAATATTTTTATAATAAAATAAAAAAAAAACCATCGTTTAATATGTTCCCCAAATCCAAAAAAATCAAGAGTCTTATGTATAAATGACCATGAGATTGAATCAAATGCTTTTTCACAATCTGTTCGTAATAACATTCCAAGGACATTATTAATTTCGGTATAGTATAACAGGTCATACACGATTCTAATATTGTCTCCAATGTATCGATTTGACATAAAACCAGTTTGATCTTCGTTAATAAAAAAATGGAGTACCCGTTTTAATCTTTCAGATATACAAGCAGATGCTAATTTATAGGTAACATTTAGAAGAGAAATTGGTCGCCAGTTCGTAAGAAAGCGTTTCGGTTTATCATCTTTTGGTATACAAGTGATCACACCTAGTTTCTGCGTAACCGATAATTCCCCATTAATAAATGCATAATTAAAAGATCTAAGGACGAAATAACCTATGTCTTTCCAGAAAAATTTAAAGAATTCCGTAGTAAAGCCGTCAGACCCTGGACTTTTATTATTACTAGTATATTTAAGAGGGTTATGTAGTTCGCCATAAGTTAGCAGACCTTCTAAGGAATCAGCTTGTTCTTTACTAAGTTTATTTAAATCATGATCTGAGAGTAAGTTATTTAAATCTGTATCAACTATCGTATCTTCTTTGGATGAATATAGGTTCTGATAAAAGTTTTTTTGTTTCTTCCATAATATGTTTTTTTATCTGTAACTATTGAGCCATCTTTGTTCTAAATTACAAAAGTAGCTAGTGATTCTTTCACCATCAGTTATCCATTTAGCTCTTGGTCTGATGTAAACACCTTCCATTTTCTTTTGACGCAATAGTATTATCCACATAATTTTAGCTCTTATCTGATGTAAACACATTCCATTTTCTTTTGACGCAATTGTTTCTAAAAACTCTTAATTTTTTTTAATTTGTAAAAATTATATAATATGGGACCATATAAATCTTGACTAATTAAGCGTTTATTGTCTATATTATCTATTATCTTTAAACTGCTCTTCTCGAAATATGTTATGTATATAATCGAGATTGTTATTTAAATATGATGAATACGAAATGGTCTTTCCTCTAATTTCCATAAGTAAAACTTCTAAAAATAGTTGATAGTTAATTTGAAAATCAATTTCCTCCAATGAAATATTTTCTATAGTATCCATGTTATACACTAAAGCTTCATATTGTGATTTAACATTGGAGATAATCTTTTTAATTATCGCTATATACGTTTTATTTTGTAATAATGAGTTATTAAATTTCCAATAGCTATTACGGTGTTCTTTTTCACTGAATTCGAAAGTAAGCCTAATCATGGAATGGTCGGTTCTATACCCACAGTGTATTTTTGAATATGTCACAGCAGAGTACAGAGAGTCTGATATCGGGCTTGTTTTAATGGGGTGTTTCTCCTCCATGTAAAATTTTGAAATTCAGGGTTATGGTCTCTCCAGATATCTATTAAGTCTAAGTTACCTATCATCTTCAGTACTTCATCGCGGGCTTTCGGATTATTAATATTTACATAATTATATGCATCAATATCTGGGTTTAGAACAAGATTCCAGTCTCCACCCAGTACACAGTGTTCATTATTAAATAACTTAATATGTTGGGAAATTAACTTGTAAAAATCAGGATTATCAGAATTGGGACCATATAAATTCACTAATGTTACGCGTTTATTGCAAATAGTTAAGTCCAATATTAATAAATTCCCTGTTGTGTCTCGAAACATGTTATGTACTTTGTAATCGAGATTGTTATTTAAGAGTATTGCAACTCCACGAGACTGGCTTTTATTAGAATTTAAAAAACCCAGTCAAATCCCCATTCTGCGCGTATAAGAATCTCTTTTTCTAGCGTAAAATGTGTGTCTTGAAGAAAGTAGATAGAGAAACGTTTTGATCTCAAAACATTAAAGACATCCTTTCTTTTGTTTACATCCCCCAGTCCCCAGCAGTTCACTGAACAACAAGTAAATCCTCTAGCTATTGTTAAATAAGGCTATAAAATATAGTACTCTACGTAACCAGTAATAATTGGATTTGCACAATATACTACACAGAACACTACATAAAATGTAATAAGAATTACCCTGCAATACAGGCACTTACATGCGCACGCCCATATCATAAACGTACAGACTTTAAACACACGCTTCCATAAAAAAAAAAAAAATCAGGAACACAATAAAAACAAATCTTTAGAGTCAAAGGGAACAACATAAAACTGAAATGATGTCCATGAATTAAGCCCATCCCCAAATACATTTATATATGTCCAGCAACTGAAATAATAATTCTGTATACTTCTACTACTGAAAATGAATAAGGAAAAACCAACACTGTACTATAATTACTATTGTAGCATTATAGATACAACCGTTTCCGACAGACAGCTGGGTTATTATATGTAGTGCACACGTAAAATAATTGTAGGAAAAAGTTCCATGTTAATATAAAACTCCATCTGTGTTACATTGGACACACACACACATAATAATAATAATTCATTAATTAATAAGTAAATAACAGAACAAAAATAATAAATAAACAAATAAGAAAAGGTTTAATAAATAACGATAAATAAATAATATATATATATATATATAATATAATATATATATATATATATATAATAACAGTAATAAATAAAGTGGAAATAATGTAACTAAGAGAAAAAAAGTTAACATATAAATAAATAAATAAATAAATAAATAAAAAGAGCCCTAGGGCGTATTGTACGCCTAGATCACATTATGTATATATGCACAGGAATATGCGTTCCATGCGTTTATTACATACCCATTAAATCTTACTATATAAATACAGTCCTGAATACAAGAATGAAATACATTTTTCCGTATTCAACTCAACTGCCGGAACTATGCCGTATTCAACGCTACTATTTATAGCACATGGTTACCGGGAATGCCCTTAAGCTAGGTACACATAATCTCGTCAGACGGTTTCGTCTAACTGATCCGTCAACGGACGGGAATGATACTTCTTTTTTCAATGAGCGTGTACACGTGCATGCATTAAACGGACCGTTAATCCGTTTAACGCATCCGTCAAACGGAAAGAATGGTCGGGAGCAATAAACCGTCCGTTTGACGGAATGACGTATCCGTGGTATTTATTAAATAACGTAATTTTGGGGGATATCCCTTTAGCACGAGGTTGATTCGAAGGGAAAAAAAGGTGCCCATAATGCCGCGTACAACATTAGGTCATATACGCGCAAATTTGTTGAAGGCGAGAGTAACCAGGTTTTCCTTTATATCCCTCAGCACATATCATACCCCTCGTTCCTTTCGGGTTTTTTTTTTTACCATTGGATGTTCCCAATATCGTCGCCTCATCTTCATACACACTGTAGTGTAGTCAAGGAGAATGACGAGGAGATCACAATCTATCTCTTCCAACGTCTCCATGTTGAAACTAGGTTTGACGCTCACTCGACTAACACTTTTAAACGCATTGATGTATACATGTTCGACGGATCCGTTGCACGGATGCGTTAGACGGAACCGTTTGACGGGCTTATGTGCACCTAGCTATGCTATTTTGTGGAACATTTGAACTGAAAACAGACGAAAACGGTGACGAATATTTACAATTTAATGAGCGCGATACGAAAACTAGATACGGCAACACTACTCACCAACGAGCTTTTAATCAAAGATTAAGGTCGACGACAGTCACTTTTTGGACCCTTGTTTTGGCTTCGTATACAATAAATAAAACATATCCAACGGTAATTTGGTGATATGATATATTTGACAAAGGGTACTTTTTATTTCTTTCATCTGTTAAAAGTTAAAATTAATGTTTTGTCCCGAATTGTGAAAAAAAAAAAAAAAAAAAATAGTGACCTGTAAAGAGCGTTGCCTGCTTGTTATAAGAATATGATAGGGGTCACGGTTAGTGGAGTAGTTTTTATTTTAATTGACGAAACATTTTAATAGTATAGCTAATTTTGAATTTAAATGACGTCAATATTTCAGTGACGTCAGTTTGCATCTCCTTACAATAACCATAAACTGGGTACATGACGTTTCCTTTTTTAAGAATATTGGAAAAATCCCAATAAAAAATTGATATTGATTTTTTTTTTAACAATACTTATGTACCTGAATGTGTTTGAACAAAATCTTGTGATAAAAAAGTGTACTTTTTACGACATATCGCTTTCTAGTGAAAGTAGGTAAGATATCCTATATTCATTGTGTACGAAGCCAAAACAAGGGTGCGAAAAGTGACTGTGGTCAACTTTAGCATCAATGACGTCGCATGTCCCGTCTCCTCACGTATAAAACTTGGATGAACTGACAACCGGATTATTCAGTGGAGCGATGATTTATGGAGACACATTTAATATAAACTTCAACTTTTCAGAAACGAGTAATTCCATGAGCATCAATAAAAGAAAACACACCGATGACGAAACAGAGATTGAGTGAATAATTCTTTATATTTTTCTTCGTAGATAAAAATGGGGCGATGAACGTTTTGTCACGTATTACGAGCAAATTAAATATTGCATTATTCGTGAATTTTAGCTATTACATTGTCTTTAAAAGGCATTTCAAACAATATCATTAAAATTTTAGGAACTTTTCACCCATTCTTTCTTATTTCTGTTTATTGTTTAAATATAACTATATTCTTATGTCTAATAAGTGGTGGTTCATCGGTCCGCGTAGTAACACAGCTGACCTAGTTGTGTAAATTGAGAAATCCCCGTCATTAGCTAGCAGTGTTACAATTTTTAACTATTATTTGGAAACAAAATTCCAGTTCAGGGTATGTAATAAATACAAAACTACATATCGTCGCGTGAGAGCCAGAAGGACGTAAGTGTATCACAATTCATTTCTAAAAAGCCGAGATAATGAAGTAAAACCTCTGGTTTTGTTGTGCATTTTGGTGATCTCGCAGGGTTATGTTGTGTGTCCAGTGAACTCTCCAGGTTCCGTTGTGTGTCCAGTGTTCTCTCCAAGTTCTATCGTGTGTTCAGTCATCTCTCCAGGTTATGTTGTGTGTCCAGTCATCTCTCCAGGTTCTAATGTGTGTTCAGTGATCTCTCCAGGTTATGTTGTGTGTGCCCAGTGATCCTTCCAGGTTCTGTTGTGTGTTGGGTGTACTCTCTGGATTCTGTTGTGTATTCAGTGCACACTCCTGGTTTTGTTGTGCACTTAGTGATCTCTCCAGGTTCTATTGTGTGTCCAGTGTTCTCTCCAAGTTCTGTCGTGTGTTCAGTCATCTCTCCAGGCTCTGTTGTGTGTCCAGTGATCTCTCCAGGTTCTAATGTGTGTTCAGTGATTTCTCCAGGTTCTGTTGTGTGTCCAGTGATCCTTCCAGGTTCTGTTGTGTGTTGGGTGTTATCTCTGGATTATGTTATGTATTCAATGCACCCTCCTGGTTTTGTTGTGTACTTAGTGATCTCTCCAGGTTCTTTTGTGTGTCCTGTGATCTTTCCAGGTTCTGTTTTGTTTCCAGTGATCTATCCAGGTTCTAGTGTGTGTTTAGTGATCTATCCAGGTTCCGTTGTGTGTCCAGTGATTTCTCCAAGTTCTGTTGTGTGTTCAGTGATCTCTCCTGGTTATGTTGTGTTCAGTGATCTCTTCAGGTTCTACTGTGTTCAGAGATCCCTCCAGGTTATGTATGATGTGTGTTCAGTGATATCTACACACTATGTTATGTGCAGTGTTCTCTCCATGTTTTATTGAGTTTTAATTGATCAATCCTCCGGTTTCTGTTGTGCGTGCTAAATTATTGTATGGGTCTGTTGTGAGTGATATGTCATATTCAAGTTATCTTATGTGTGCCATGTAATGATCATGGTATGTTGTATGTGTGTTCTGTCATTTTCTTCTTCAGGTTCTGTTGTGCGTACTATGTCACGTTCAGGTCCTGCTGTGTGTGCCACGTCATGTTCAGGTTTTGTTGTGAGTTCTATATTATGTTCAGGTTCTGTTGTCAGTGCTATGTCATGTTCAGGTTCTGTCTCAAGTGACTGGATAAAGACCGTGGCATGTGCTGTTCTGTCTATGGGGAAGTGCATATAAAAGACACCTTGCTGCATTAGGAAAAATGTAGCGGGTTTCCTCTGATGACTGCCAAATGCTTTACCTTCAATTGCCGATGATTAATTAATATATGTGCTCTAGTGGTGTCGTTAAACAAAAGAAATAAACTGTCGCAAGTGCTATGTCCCGTTCCTTTTCTATGGCGATTATTTTTTCATGTTCAACTTTTTGATGTGTTATGTGCCTGGGGCAAGATGTAGTCCAGTGGTAAAGCGTTCGCTCGATGCGCGGTCGGTGTAGAATCGATCCCCGTCGGTGGGCCCTTTGGGCTATTATTCGTTTCAGCCAGCGCACCACGACTGGTATATCAAAGGTCGTGGTATGTACTACCCTGTCTGTAGGATGGTGCATATAAAAGTGCCCTTGCTGCTAGTCGAAAAGAGTAGTCTATGAAGTGGCTACAGCGGGTTTCCTGTCTCAATATTTATGTGGTCCTTGGCCATATGTCTGACGCCATGTAACCGTAAATAAAATGTGTTGAGTGCGTCGTTAAATAAAACATTTCTTCTCTGCATCGATGTGCCAAGTTCTGTTGTGTGTGCCTAATATCATTTTCCAGGTCCTGTTGTGTGAGCTATGTCATGTTCATATCCTGTTGTGTGTGACATGTAATGCTCAGCTTATGTTGTGTTTGCTATGTCATGTTGCGCTAATGTTTTGGTGTGTGGTAGGTCACGTGACAAGATAGTGGGAAGTTGACTCGATACGTGCTCCCTAAAGTTTTAGAATGTTTATTTATTTTAACTTAGTTGTGGGTTTTAATTACTGCTAGTTTATATCGTCGCATTACACAAGACAAACCTATGAAAAAGACCGGGCAAGGGAACAAACAGAAGGGTTTTAAACCACAATCGAAACAGAAAATGGACAAGATGGCGTCAATGGCTACTCCACCACCTGGTTCGTCTAACCAAGCTTCAAGTAATCCTTTATTATCTCGCTCACCTGAGTATGGCAACCCGGCTTATTAACTTCAGCCTGTCCTACCGGGTCAACTACAACAACCGCATCAGTGCATCCCACCATGGACAAACCAGGTATTTTAAAAACTTCATGAAATATGAAATACACTTGCATTTATATCACAAAAGACTGATACAATAGAAGGGATTGAAAAACGTTTATAAGCTAGCGAGTTAAACGTAAACGACTTTAAAGCTCAGTTGCAGAACAGTAATACGAAAATCGCCGAACTAGAAACATCCATAAACTTTGTTCATGTTAGTTTTGAAGAAGCCAAGGCGGAAAGTCATAAAATGGCAGACACTGTTAACAACCTGAAAGCAGAGTTAAGCCAGATTCGAAAAGGTTTTGTCGATGTGAATAGCTTTCAACAGGACTGTGAAGATCGTTACGAAAGTGTCTTAGGTATCCAAACTCGATCAGTGAGGAATAACCTAATTTTTAATGGTATTGAATAGGACAATGAGGACACGGAGCAGAGTTTAAACACGTTTCTTAAAGACCAAATGAAACTTGAAAATACATATCAGTTCGACCGTGTACACCGACTCAGCAGAAAATTAAAGGGACATTCCCGAGTTTGCTGCAATTTTTAAGATGTTATCGACTAACAAACACTTTTTAACAATTGTAATTACATATCAAATATATTTCCCTGCATAATATAAGTAGTATAAGGGCCTATCCGCCCCCATGACCTACTTTCCGTGACCTTGACCTTGGTGCAGGCGTCGTCATAGTCTGACTTTGGCATAGCTGTTCAGGTGTGTGACCCTGATAACACCCCGCCCGTGTCCCTGACCGACTTAGGTTGGTACTGATGTCCTTGGACTGGCCCTGACCGATTTGTTTGGCATTGACCGACTTAGAGGGCAGTGACTGGTATACCTGGGCAGGTGTGCGACCTTGGTGTAAGTCATAGCCGTGACGTACTTGGTGTGTGACTATTGTCCTTGACCTAGTTATGACTAGCCATGAGTAATGTAGGCTCGTATTTGGATATACAAAGCTGTCTTTTCGTTGCAACTTCATTCGCTCTCCAAAAAGCCTATAGACGAGATCTACGTCCAGTTTGCTACAGAAGTATTCACATTTTTGCGGCTTGCTGTATTTCGAAAGAAGAAGATGGCATCGGGACATTCATCAATCACTACTCAATGTCCTGAACAGGGTGAAAAATCGCGATGTGAACTAGAAATTGGGCAAAATGTCTACGTCATGGCCCAACCATGGAACCAAGAACTTTTGATACACATCCGGAAATTCGACAGTAATAAAGGGAAAACTTTCCCCACCAAACGAGGCATCACCCTTACCCTGAAACACTGGGTTGAACTGTCTACGTATACCGGTCAAATTGATGAAACCATAGCTGCTTTAAAGGAAAGTAAAGAAGAGAAATTGTTTCACCATATTGGTGCCAACATGTATGTGAGCGTGGACAAATACATTGCCGGGGTGGACATTCAGCAGTGGTGGTGGTGTGTGGACACAGTGAAGCCATCAGGGAAAGGAATTTTCCTTTCCCTTCAACAATGGAGTAAACTGAAAGACTGTTTCGAAATGATGAGTGACTTTGTACCAGAGCTGAACTCGATTGTACCCTGCGCCATGCAAGACGACCATCAAAAACAGATGGGCTTCCTGCAGTGCAGTTTCTGTAACCCTAACGAGTGTCATCAGTGGTAAACGAGTGTGACAAACATTTTGTTTTGGAGGACCTCGAAGATACAAAGAATGAATTTGTGATTTACACTTCATTTGCTTTGTGACTGTGTTTGAGAACAGACGTGTTTTATGATCTTGACATTCATGTGGCTTGTTGCACTCTATCTGTAACGAAGACGATGGCATCGGGATATTCGAGTGACATTAGTAGCAGCGGCAGCAGCAGCAGAGACGAATACGACGTCTTGATCTGCAAGTGTTCCGAAAGTCACACAATTTACTGTAATAGAAATGGAAAAGAGGAGATCATGGATCGAAGTGAAGAGAATGCTGATGGTACAGATGGCGAAATCAAAGAACCTACAGATCGAGCGGGTGCTACCCGTGAACTCCAAACAGATGTTGACTATGAAGATGGTGAAATCAAAGAACCCACAGATCAAACGGACGCTGCTCGAGAATATAAAACGGACTCTGCTCTCCACGATGATGATACCTACGACGCAATGACGAATGGGATGGCTTTCGAAACATTATCTGTTCTGTCATCATCCCGAAATGAGATATTAATATGCCCAGATGCTGACGTATGCTCGGTGGCCCATACAATTACGTCAAAAACCAAACGAACTTGCCAAGGCCGGTTTCTACTACACGGGAGACCACGATGCCATCACCTGTTACTGTTGCGGACTTCGCGCCTACCGATGGCAGAGAATGGACGATCCAGTGATGGAACATTACAGACTCTCTCCAAGATGTCCTTATATAAACAACCTGTTCAGACATTAAATGTTTTAGACACTTTTGTGCTATGTTTTCATGTTGTATGTTGTGAATAAAACCGTGAATAACAGGTTTTGCTTTCTTATTTATGTCCTGGGTCCATGAGTGTGTCTCTGGACGTGTCCCTATGGTAGTAACACTGGTAAAGGGTAATATTTTGGTAACGATGTTTTTTGGGAGCTCGCACGATGAGATTTGTGCTTGGGAGGAGGGACCCTGGTCATACGTATCACACACATTCAAACATTCCTGTACCATATCTTTATGCGTCATAAGGTATGTAAGTAAAATAGTTTTGGAAAACTCGTCATTTGAGGTAGAACTTTCAGAGGAGCAACATGTCAGACCAGTACAATTTATATGTACCCGACGTCGATAAGTGGACCCGTTTCTATAAACTGCAGGCACAAGGTAAACTTCAACCTCACTTCGAAATTCAACGTGGTGGGGAAAGTCAGATCATGTACATTGTGGATCGATGTCTAGAACTCTACGATCCCACGTGGAAAAAAGAAAAAGAGGAACAGAACAAGTCCCCGACACCCAAAGTCGTCATGGTCTCTCCAACACAAGTGGTACAGCAAGCCAAAGTCGATCTGAAAC
Source organism: Gigantopelta aegis (assembly GCF_016097555.1). NCBI lineage: Eukaryota > Metazoa > Mollusca > Gastropoda > Neomphalida > Peltospiridae > Gigantopelta > Gigantopelta aegis. Next base: position 11,293,936 of record NC_054703.1, read on the forward strand.
GGAAACAACAACAACAACAACAAAGTGGTACGGGTTGGAAAGCCCCGAAACTGCAGAAGCATTTCTAAATTAGCTATAAAAGGAACTATGTGGGTCAGATATCGTCAGATTGCTACATCCCTTCACCATGATCGTGTCGGGACCCACGTCGTGTGGAAAGACATTTTTGGTATACAAATTGTTGAGAGATGGTAAAATCCAGCTGCCTCCCCAGCGCATCATCTGGCTCTACAAACGATGGCAACCCCTCTATGTATGATCAAAAAGGTTGCTCGAGTGAAATTTGTTCAAGGTATACCTGATAATTTGGAAAAGGATCGTTATTTGGATCCCAGAGTCAGAAATCTCATCGTGTTGGACGACCTGATGTGTATGGCTAATAAAGACCCAAGGATCACCGACCTGTTCACAGAAGGAAGTCATCACAGAAACTTATCCGTCATCGCTATCAACCAGAACCTGTATCACAGCAAGGACCCGACACAGAGAAGAAACTGCCATTATCTAGCGCTGTTCAACAACCCCATCGACAAGCAGCAAGTTCTGACTTTGGCACGGCAGATGTATCCGGAAAACACTAGTTATTTCATGCATCAGTTTGAGTAAGCTACCCACAGGCCCTACGGACATCTCTTGGTGGACTTGAAACCGACCACACCCGAACATTGGCGTCTTCGGCCTAATGGTTTAGAGACGAGGCCGTCCGAATGGTATAAAAGCACGAGCGTAACGGCGAATGTCTCAGAAGACGTGCAACCACTGTCGAAGAAAGAGCTCTACCTGCAAATTATGCAAAGGGGCGCATTCAAGAGAAAACTACCAGGCATACCCGCCTACGAAAGTGACGACGAAGAAGAAGATGATGAAGTAGAACCCTATCTGAAAAATGTCAAGAAAATGCAGTCTTGTGATACGTGTGGTCTGGTCTTTAAAGACGGAAGCGACTTGCAGCGACACGTGAAAACGTGCGAAAAGGGAAATGGAGAGCCGTCGCCCGACCTAGAAAACGAAGGCATTCGTCTCACGGTGGAACGTGAATTCGACATCAATCGTGACTATCTCCAAAGATGCCATTGAAAGAAACATGAAGATATTGCAATGGAAGTTATTTAAAGACACGTACTCTCGCTTTCTGACATATATGCATTACTTTGACAAAGGTCCCAACACCAGGAAAATTTTACAGTTTGTGAATCCAGACAAAGATGTGAGACCACAGATTCGTTCTAAATTATATCAGTATCGTTCATGGATCGGCGAATATTTGGATGAACAAGACGACGACGATACCGACGATGAGGAGGACGACGATGATGAAGAGAAATGAACACTCAGTATTCACATGTCGCCATTAAGGCCTCTCGGTGTAACCCAATGTGTGTCCATTTCATGTGTAGTTGTCTCTAGAGAGACCAGTGATTGAAATTTAGAAATAAAAAAATGAAAAACCAAACCATTGCGTTTGTTTTTTGTGTTTTTTACTCTATGACTAGATTTGTGATTGGATATTTCTACCGCTACTTTATAGTAGCAAGAGCTGTGTGTGCAAGACAGAACATATCACGACCTTTGATATACCAGACATAATACACTGGTTGGCTATAGCTTAATGGGCCACCGACGGGGATCGATCCTAGATCGACCACTGTATTTACCCATTTGGTAATTAAAAAGCCCTGTAAAAAGGCTCGTACTCTAGGGAAATACTTGTGTTTAAAATGCAGTTAAAAGATCATAGGTTAGATTGGAGGGTTGAGTTGCAGTCACGCGTTCTTTCTTCAAAGCAGTGGGTTGGGGATGTTTCACACACACACACACACACACACACACACACACACACACACACACACACACACACACATTCCTTTCTTCCCTTAACACACATCCCTTTCTTCTCCTTAACAAATATTCCTTTCTTCTCCTTAACGCATATGCCGTTCTTCTTAACAAAGATTCCTTTCTTCGAGACAAATATGTCTTTCTTTCCCTATAACTAAAACAAAATACTAAAAATAAATATTTGTATTCAATTAATCTTTATTTTACGAGGAAGGAAATGTTTTATTTACTCAACGCATTTTATTTACGGTTATACGGACATATGGTTAAGGACCACACAGATATTGATTGAGGAAAGAAAGAAATGTTTTATTTAACGACGCACGCAATACATTTTATTTACGGGTTATATGGCGTCAGACATATGGTTAAGGACCACACAGATTTTGAGAGGAAATCCGCTGTCGCCACTACATGGGCTACTCTTCCGATTAGCAGCAAGGGATCCTACACTATCCCACAGGCAGGATAGCACATACCACGGTCGTTGTCCAGTTGTGGAGCACTGGCTGGATATAGATCCCCGACCTACCGCACATCAAGGGAACACTGAGCTACGTCCCGTCCACACAGGGTTATTAGAGGATGCTTGTATTGGGTTCTGCTTGAACATAATAAATAAATAAACAAATAAATAAATAAAATAAAAACAAATAAATAAATAAACTAATAATAGAAAGAAAAAAATTTCTACAACATGAGATACGAACGACGTACCTTTCGCGCTCAAGTCGACTACGCCAACGACCTAGATATTAGCAAAGCTTGTCATTTAAACCATATATGTGTGGGTGTGTGTGCGCTCGCGGGATGAAGCGACGAAATAGGTCAGTTCATAATAATCTTGTGAATGCGCTATCACATAGTGTAGAACGATAATTCATTTTTTCACCTATTTCAATCATTTCGTCTTTCTGCCAGACTTTGAGAACGTAACTTCTAGAAGTTCCATAGAGTATTTTATTTAGAGACTGACAACACAAGATACCATCACTTGCCGGAAGTAAACAGTGATAACCATTCATCATTGAGCGCGCTAAAATTAAATACACTACCTCGCGTCGGGCAGTCCTTAGAAGTGGTAGGTTAACGACACCACTAGAGCATCTCGATTTATTAATCATCGGCTACTGGATGTGAAACATACTTCTGACAGTTTTAGAGAGGAAACCCCTGCACTTTCCCATTAGTAGCAATTTGGGATCCTACACCATCCCTGTCAAGGATAGGCGATGAGTCACACCAAGTACGTCAAGGCTATGACTTACACCAAGGGCGCACACCTGCCCAGGTATACCAGGCACTGCCTTCTAAGTCGGTCAATGCTAAACAAATCGGTCAGGGCCAGTCCAAGGACATCAGTACCAACCTAAGTCGGTCAGGGCCAGTCCAAGGACATCAGTACCAACATAAGTCGGTCAGGGACACGGGCGAGCGTTCACACCACTATGACTCACACCAAGGCCAGACACCAAGGTCAAGGTCACGGAAAGTAGGTCATGGGGGCGGATAGGCCCTTATACTACTAATATATTAGTGGCTATATATTAAACGTGTTTCTGATCGTTCTAATTATTGTACTAGCTTAAATTTCATTTTATTTCCTAAAATATTGGTTTTCGTTTGTGCTTCTTACAAATATTAAGACGACCAGAAACTCATTAAATATACAGACACTGATATTCTAAACAAGAAAATATATTTCATATGTAAGTTTAATCGTAGAAATATTTTATTAGTCGGAAACATCTTACAATGCAGCAAACTCAGGAATGTCCCTTTAACAAACCCAACCAGACCTCGACCTATTGTTGGCAAGTTTGAAAGGTATAAAGACCGAGAAACCGTTAGGAGACGCGCTAGAGTTTTGAAGGGAACTCATTTTGGTGTTGATGAACAATTTCCAAGAGAAATTGTTGAACGTAGAAAGAGTTTGTGGCCAAAATTTAATGAAACAAGACGACAAGAAGTTCGTGCATCTCTAGTCGTGGATAACATAACTGGTTCAACAAAGGCTATGGTTTGGGCTATCCTGCCTGTGGGAAGCGCAAATAAAAGATCCCTTGCTGCTAATCGAAAAAAAAGAATAGCCCATGAAGTGGCGACAGCGGGTTTCCTCTCAAAATCTGTGTGGTCCTTAACCATATGTCTGACGCCATATAACCGTAAAAATGAAATGTGTTGAACGCGTCGTTAAATAAAACATTTCTTTCTTTCTTTCTCTAGTCCCCTGCGCGTGCTGTAACCTCACCGTGGTGCAGGGGTGTAACATTCTCTTTGAGAATGGCCAATACAGCACAAATTGAAGTTTAGAGTAAAATTCGGTGTCCGTAAAATTCTGTGATATTTGTATTTGTATTTTTGCACAGTTCTTTACACTGTTTTTGTTTAAACCTTGAATTTTTATATTGATGTTGATCATCACTTTATTTATTTGCATTACCATAGTTTGACACCCAATAGCCGATGTATTTTTCGTGCTGGGGTGTCGTTAAACATTCATTCATTCATTCATTCATTCTTTCTCTAGTCGTGGATAAACGTTTTATTGAAGGCACACATTGGTAATCCAGACGACACAGCTCGAGACTGACACACCACTGCCAACACTTACAGCCCAGTACACGAAAACCCCAACAAGCGCGATCGTAACTACTCACCGAGGGAACAGCGTCGCTAGGACAGCCGGAGGATCGACGCCGGCAACACAAAACTATATTAAACTGTGAGACAGAGAGAGCCAAACCCCGTGACTATGTAAATATGGTATATATAAAAATGTATGTGGTTTAAAAAATTATTAGCAAATTTGATATTTTATGTTTAGTGGAAACAAAGGTTGATGACATTGATATTGTTGACATACCAGGTTAAACAATATAGAGAAATAATAGAAAACTGAAAAATTATGTAAAATCTGGGGGCATATGCCTAGCCATTAGGAATAATTTAATAACAGAAGTGAATGTTCATCTTGTGGTTTGAACTCATATAGTATATAGTAAATGGAAGAGTTGATGAAAAGTTACTTGTAAAGGTGTCAGTGTTGTTGATTATGCCATAGCCGCCTTCTGTGTGTTAGCGACAATGACGAAATTTAAGGTGCTTGATTTTGAACCATTGTTTTCATAGCCCATTAATTATCACTTTGAATGTTTTAACAACGAATCAACAAGAAAATACCAGCGAACAGAGATTAAAGCCACGCAAATGAAACAGACATCTGGCAGACGACTTCAATGAGCATGTAAACAGACAAACTATCAACACTATTATTTTAGATCTAGATGAGCTCAGTGAACACTTCTCTCAAGAACAACTTAACGTCACAGTGGACAACATTAGTCAACTATTTCTGGAAACTGCAGTGAATGCGTTTGGTTACACACATAAGAATGCTAGACCCAAGCACAGAAACAAGAAAGCGTGGTTCGGCAGCTAGTGTAAAACATTCATAAGAAAATATATGGAAGCCACAACAAATAAAAACAACAGCAAACAAACAACTTCTTTTAAATCCAAGCAAACAGTATAATAATATAATATTGAAACATTTAAGAAAATATAACTGGAAAACAGATCAGAAAGTTAACGATCTCAGTCGAAATGACACACAAGCCTTTTGGAAACTTTAAAAAAAAAAACCGGATTGTAACCTGCCGCCTTTAGAAACATTACATCAATATTTTAAAGACGCAAACAGCAGTGAAGACTTTATTCCTGAACCAGATTTCTCTATCGATTTTGAAAACAACAGTGTTAAATGAACCTGTTTCAGAAAAAGAAATCCTCACTGTGGTAAAAACTCTTGAGAATGATAAAGTCCCAGGTTTAGACAGTATAATAAATGAACATATTAAACAAACTATTGATTGTTTGATACCTCTATATGTGAAACGTTTCAATTTAGTTTTTTGAAAATGGCATTTTCCCTGATTCAAGGTTAATTAGTATAATTAAGCCAATTTATAAAAGTGGTGACAAAAAATAAGCCGGAGAATTATAGACCTATCACATTACTTAGTTGTTTTGGAAAACTATTTACTGCTGTATTAAACAATAGGCTGAAACTATATATTGAAACAAATAGCATACTATCTGAAGTTCAGGCTGGTTTCAGAATCGATTATTCTACCAGTGACCACATGTTTACATTATATGGACTTATTGAATTAATGAAAGCTCGAGACTGAGAGAGAAAAAAATAACAACTATTTGTACATTCCTAGATTTTAGTAACGCATTTGCTTCTGTATGGAGAGCCGGACTTCGGGCAAAACTAATTGAAAATGGTATAAATGGTAAATGTTTTAAGGTAATATACAACATGTATCAGAACATTAAATATTGTGTTAGTGCACATAACGGATTATTTCCCCTGCTGTGTTGGCGTTATACAAGGTGAACATTTGTCTCCCTTATTATTCTCGTTGTTTCTTAATGATGTAGAAGATGTTTTTAAAAATAATGACTGCCAAGGTATCAACATAGATGAAATGCATGGCCAGTCTTTACTACACACAGCTATTGTACTTTTTGTTTACTCTATGCCGACGATACGGTACTGCTTGCGGATAATTATGAGGATATGCAGAAATTACTTAATTCTTTTGATTCATATTGTACCAAATGGAGACTTTCAGTGAACTGTAATAAGACTAAAGTTTTAATTTTTAGTGGAAATAAGAACAACTATAAAAAGTAATTTTTTCTTGGGAAATCCAAACTTGATAACGTAGAGGGTTACACATTATTTAGGTGTTATATTCCACAAATCAAATACATTTACTAAGGCAAGAAATATGCAATATGAACAAGGAAAGAAGGCCATATATTTTATTCTGAGACAAGGTAGATACCAAACAATGTCTATACAATGCCAGCTCAAACTATTGGACTGTATGGTGTTACCTATTCTTCTATAGGGAAGTGAAGTATGAGGTTTTGAGAGTTTATTCTCTTTGGAAAAGTTATGTAACCAATATTTGAAACTGTTATCACCTGTATGAAAATCTACTCCACTGTACATGTTATATCGAGAACTTGGACGTTATCAAGTACATATAAATGTGAAAATAAGAATGACTACGTTTAGGTACCGATTAATTACTGGGAAACAATCACAATTATCATTATTAATCTACAAATTACTTTTGAGCGATTTTATAAATGCTGTTTATAATCATAAATGGATTGTTTTTGTTAAATCAATCCTAGACGATATCGGTTGTACATATATGTGGTTAACCCAGTGTAATGGTATCGCATGCGTTTCATTGCTTAAGTCATACATCTCCAGAAAACGTATTGATAATTTTTTACAAGCATGGTATACTTATATTGATAACTCCTCAAAGGCTTCAAATTATAAACTATTGAAACATACTGTTGAATTTGAGACATATTTAACACTATTAGAAAGAAAGCATTGGTACCCTCTTTTGCGGTTTAGACTGATTACTGGACTTTGTCATGAATAACTACAATTGCGTTTGCACGTGCAGTATTGCTAATACACAATGCCTACATGTAGGGCAATCCTGTAAATCTTCAAAGGCGGAACGTGCTATGATATTTTTCGTTTTAACAACCTGCACAACCAAGGCGGGTTTCTTTTTAGCAATATCTTTTACCTCCGCATCATTTGTTTAACTTTCAGACAGATTTTAGTCAACATGTTTGGCGGCTCGTATGACGGTCGTGTAATCTCTATATCTGCCCCAGCTAGTCTTAGCAGCACTGGAAGTTTGACTGCCCCACTCTACAAATTAGGGTGCACTCCTTTTAATGGTTTGTCGCAATTACTTTGTGGGGCGGGACGTAGCCCAGTGGTAAAGCACTCGCTTGATGCGCAGTCTGTTTGGGATCGATCCCCAACGGTCTTATTTCTCGTTTCAGCCAGTACACCACGACTGGTGTATCAATGACCGTGGTATGTGCGATCCTGTCTGTGGGATGGTGCATATAAAATATTCCTTGATACTAATGGACAAATGTAGCGGCTTTCTTTTTGTGAGACTATTTGTCAAAATTACCAAATGTTTGACATCCAATAGCCCATGATTACTAAATTAATGTGTTCTACTGGTGTTAAACTAAACAAACTTGATTTTAACATTTACTTTGTTTTCATTGGTACACTCTCGTTTAATATGTCATGTCTTGAAAAAGAATCTTCCACCTCATTGTGAGCACTGTCAGTGTACTCTGACGGAACGCTACATTTTGGTGGAGTGTAAGCACCTGAAAGAAACTAGAAAAGTTATTTTGGTCAAAAACATGTGATGGAACCATTTTGAATCCATGCAGAATTTGTATTACAATTTCTACGTTATATTGACTTTATTCTAAATTTTAATATTATCTACCTGTGATATTTTTAATTTTCGCACAGTTCTTTACACTGTATTTTTATTTAACTCTTGGAATTTTTATATTGATGTTGATTATCACTTAATGTTGTAGATTTACCATAGTTTGGCACCCAATATCCTATGTATTTTATACGTACTGGGTCGTTGTTAAACATCTATTCTATTCTATTCGATCATATGATTGTGAGGATTCGTAATCACCAGGTGAATATCCTTTTCGTTTAAAGTTTGTTTTGTTAACGCCACCTCGGGTATTGATGCCAAACATTTTGTAATTTTGGCATATAGTCTTAGAGAGGAAATACGCTACATTTGTTACGTTAGTAGCAATGTATCTTTTATAAACACATCCCGTAGACAGGATAACACACACCATGACCTTTGATCTTAGTCGTGGTGCGTTAGCTAGAACGAGAAGTAGCCCACTGGACCCACCGACGGGAATCGATCGTAACTGACTGCGCATCGTGCGAGTGCTTTACCACTGGGCTACACCCCGCCCCTATTATCTTTCGTTGACGAGAACAACAAATGTAGTACCCATAAGTCAAGCACACGGAAGGCGCATGCAGTGGCGAAACACACACACACACACACACACACACACATATATATATATATATATATATATATATACATATATATATATATATATATATATATATATACATATATATACTACTACGGCTGCGAGACTGTATCTCATTTGATACTAATCTATACTTATTTCCGTGCTTGTATCCAATTACGGTTCGGTGAAAACCACTTTCTTCTCCTGATCGTCTGGTGGAATTGTGGGAATGGAAAGACGAGTCTATATTTTTAAAGGTATACAGGACGCTTCGGTTAATTACGGTATATTGTCTCAGGTCGAAACGCCATTGGAAATCCTCGTGTGGCCAATGCACGTCACAATCAATGGGGTTTCCATAACAGTCATCGTGTATCTTACTATAGTGGGAAGATGAAATGTCACAATAACTTAATAATTGCGACCACTATATCTATAGTCCAGACCAGTATTTGGTTGAACACTGAAATTTAACCTAACTTGATAATAATTGCCATTGGCTGTCAAAAGCTAGTGAGCCACTTACACGGACATATGGCACCCACGTGCTTGGAGATTCGTAGGCCCTATAGTGTGTAATATGTACTGTGTACAGTCATTAGAAATATAGTGATGTAAATAAGCGGTGTCGCATCGCAATCTGCGATAATTAGAAATTATAGGCCTACATGATCCTGATTAAATCAATTTGTTTGTATCTCGTTTTTGAATGAGAAGTATTCCGCCCCTCTCCTAAGAGAGTTGCGGTTTTCTAGGTCGGAAGGCCTAACTGCGATATTTGTGTAACGACTGCATTCAGCGATAGGCCGTGACCTTGTTTCCCTTTGCGTATGGCCCAAACAAGCACCCGCCGCCATTGCGTAGCAAAAGCATTTCCCCGCGTTCCCTGGCATGTTGTTGTCTTGTTTTTGGTCTTTTTTTTTGAGAAAATTTATATTAATAGTATTTCAGGCGGCCTTTGTTTTAAGCATGAATTCTGACGATAGTTTAAGGTATGTAGAGGCGTTTTAAGTTGCAAAACACTGGGGGGGGGGGGGGGGGGGGGGGGGGGGGGGGGGGGGGGGGGGGCAAAGCAATTTATTTTTCTTTACGTCCCAATTTTAGTGAATTTGATCATCAGTCATACCAGGTTAGGTCAGGAAAGTGACTTTCAGATGTATAGTTCCACTTCATGGTTCATTACTTGTTGTGGTGGGGTGGCATGCATGTCTCAATGACCCAGAACGCTATGCCAGCGTGGTTGGGCCACCCACGCTGGATTTGTTGAAGGGTAGACGCTAGACTAATATGGACCACTGCCGAAGACGTATGAGCTGGGCCAAACTACTTGTCATCCCCGCCGCGAGCTAGTGTCTTGGAAGCAGTCCTTACTAACCGGATACCGCTGCATTCACCTTTGTGTGTAAACGTCTTTGTCTCTGAGTTGGCATCAGCACCTAAGTCATTTTCTTTCATGTTCTCTTTTTTAATAACTTTGTCGGCTAGTCAGCAAAATGTACACGAATATGCAAGCCACAATAGAAGTTGTTCATATTGGAAACTGACACCTGTTCAACTGTCGACAAACTCTCCGAATTTGAGTAACATGTTGGCAAAATGTCTTCACGGTAATACTTTAGTAGCTCGTGGAATTTCTTTTCTGTTGCTGCACGGTCGGACATTATATTTGACAAAATTTCGTTGCCGACATTTGTACTGGCACATTCACTGATATCTTCATCTATGTTTTTCAATGTTTCTAAACAGTTTTCAGAACTCTTATTCCTCATGTCTTTCAAACCTAAAACCCAAGTCTTGTCTGTTGAATCCCTAATTGAAAATACCTCATAACAGTATCCATATTTTCGAGTTTCATCTGATTGCAATGTTGTGTCTTTTACATTTCTAAGTTTTTTCAGACATTTGCATATATGATATACTAGCTCTCTGGTCCCCAGTTATTTTAATTGTGGTCACTGATGGTAAATGTGATACACAGAGCTGAGATACATGTTTTATGTTCCTACCCCTTTCACACAATAAATTCATTACACAAAGTTGCATTACAGTAGTGTAACATTTCTTATCTTCATCATAATTAATCAAGTAATGATTCTGTGTATGTACTATTTTCCTTAAGCAGCTTGTTTTCATCTCTTAGAGTGCTGCATTCATTATTACGTTTCTCACTAACAATATTGAACTTGGTCCTCTGAAATTCAATATCACTTTTTAGTTTACTGTTCTCACTTTCTAACTTCTTAAGACATTTTTGCTTTGTATCTATTTTCTGTTGCAAGCATTTTGCATTTTTCCTGAGATCACTTCCATAATATTTATCCCACCTTGCCCTTTTCTTTCCAATAACATATTGTTTCAATGTGCAGTGTTCCTTCTTACTTGACTATTTTTGGATTCAATAGTTTGTATTTCGTTATCCTTAAAGTCAAGTCCGGATCTCAAATGTTCAATTGTGGAATTTAAATATTCAACTTCTGCTTTATGAAAAAACTCTGTAAATGTTTCTGTCTCTGTCGTTTCAGTAATAACAATTGTGCTACGTCTCGCCCCCAGGAAGATTGATATAACTTAGAATGTAGAGGATGACATGTTGGAATAATCCTCCACTGGATCTGTATCGGCATATATTTTACTTGGTTTTATGAATGTTTAAATTCAGATCATTCATTCATTCATTCATGCATTCATTCATCAATGTTTGCAGTTTTTTAATATAAATATTTACTAATTCATATCTGTTTGCATAAGTATTTGGTCACCCATTCATTAATTTTTGCTGCTTTCTTATAAGTTATTAATCATTCATTAATTTACTTTTTCTCTTTTTTTTAAAAGAACTATTTGATCATTGATTCAATCATTGTCCAGGGCCGTAGCTAGCGGGCGGGTGTGTGTTGGGGGGGGGGGGGAGGGGGTGTCTAAAAAAAGAGAATTTTTTTTATACAAACTTAAAGAAAATTAGCTTCTCAACCGTTTAAGGAGATTTAGACTATTAACTACTCAGCCCCCCCCCCCCACCCCCACCCCCCAGCAAAAAAGAGCCTAGCTACGGCCCTGTTGTCGCTGCTTTCATATAAGTAATTAATAAAACACACCACGAAAGTCAATATTGTTGATTCTTGAAAATGAAGACAAATATAACGTAGACAGTCAAGGATCCATTTTCGCCTGAGGAACGTTGCGTGTTGTCCGTTAATTATAACAGGAATACTATACCTGCTTTTTGTTCTTTATTTTTATCAGTAAAGACAAAATAGGTAGACATGACATTTATGCTCGAAGAGGCGGGATTTAACTCAGTCGGTTGAGTGTTCGCTTGACGTGCTTGCGTCGCAGGATCGAACCGCCTCGGTGGATCCATTCAACTGATTGGGTTTTTTCTCGTTCCAACCAGTGCACCACAACTGGACAAATACCGTGTCATGTGTTTTACTGTATGTGGGAAAGTGCATTAAAAAGATCCCTTGCTGCATTAGAAAAATAATGTAGCGGGTTCCCTCTGATGACTACGAGTCAGAATTACCAAATGACATCCAATAACCGATGATTAATTAATCGATGAACGTTTTATGCACGAAATCCATGACATTTCAAGGGTGGAAGTTACTGCCAGATGTGTGTGTGTGTGTGTGTGTGTGTGTGTGTGTGTGTGTGTGTATATATATATATATATATATATATATGTATGTATGTATGTGTGTGTGTGTGTGTGTGTGTGTGTGTGTGTGTGTGTGTGTGTGTGTGTGTGTGTGTGTGTGTGTAAATTTAACTATATAATTGTTTATGTTGATGTTGTTCATCACTTCATGTTTGCATTTACCCTAAAAGAACACTGGCCTATAATTATTTACAATGTCTATCACTACGCAAGCATGTGTGCGCGTCTGATTAGCACATTGTGGTAGTAATTACAATAATGCGACATTACATTACTTTATTCTAATTGTATTTTGTTATTGCCTTTATTATTCTATTGTTTTTGTATTATACTACTGTCTCTATTACTGTATTGCATTTGTATTAATACCATTGTTCTACTGTCTCCTGTAAACCCTATCTTGTCACTACAGTTTATATATCATGTCCCTCATATGCCGTTGTGTAACGGCCTGAGCGTAATAAAGTTATGTTCTGTTCTGTTCTGATAGCCAGAGATTAATTAATCAATCTACCCCAGTGGTATCGTAAACATTTTTTTTTCTGTAAATGTATACAGTTAGTGATTAACTGAATAAAGTAAACTAAAGTAAAGTTTATTTTATTTAACGACGCCACTAGAGCACATTGATTTTTTATCTTATCATCGGCTATTGGACGTCAAACATATGGTCATTCTGACAGAGTTTTTTTAGAGGAAACCAGCTGTAGCCACATAGGCTATTCTTTTACGACAGGCAGCAAGGGATATTTTATTTGCGCTTCACACAGGCAGGATAGCACAAACCATGGCCTTTGTTGAACCAGTTATGGATCACTGGTCGGTGCAAGTGGTTTACACCTACCAACTGAACATTGCGGAACACTCACTCAGGGTTTGGAGTCGGTATCTGGATTAAAATTCCCATGCCTCGATTGGGATCCGAACCCAGTACCTACCAGCTTGTAGACCGATGACCTAACCACGACGCCACCGAGGCCGGTTTAACTGAATAAATGCAGAGAACAACAGATGTTCCAATTGCCTGCTTAGTCTCCTCGTATCGTTAGACATTATACGTTAACCGTGTTCGATGTCCAATACAGAAGAACAGCTTCTTTGATTGGTCGCGTTTCTTAGATATATAACCAGTCTTTATACTCGTGAGTATGGATTTACTCTGTTTTTGTTTTCTTTGTTTTTTTCTTTGGGGGGGGGGGGGGGGGGGTGGCTGCGGTGAGCGTGTATTCTTAATTGAGATGTAACAGGTACAAAACTGCTGAAACTTTTTGTCAATTCAGATTTTTATTTTTTCATGCGCTTTTGCTTTTGTTTGTTTAATTTGTGTTCTTTGTAGGTTTGTCATATTAAGAGTTTTTGTCTACAACACTCAGTATTTTGATGGTGTGTGTGTGTGTGTGTGTGTGTGTGTGTGTGTGTGTGTGTGTGTGTGTGAAAAGTGCAGTTCGTAGCATTGTAAACACCATGGTGACTTTGGATGCACCGAAATGGGCATTCTAAACAATAAAATGTAAGTATGTCTGAGTTCAGTTATCAAAAACGGCTCTAATGGTGCAAAATTCATCAATGTGTTTAAAAATAGGGACTGTCTCTTTAAAGTTTGACTGTTTCGTGTCCATGCATCTTGTATAGCATTGGCATGAATTCCTCGTTAATCTTTATTCTTCGCCAAGATAATTGGTGATGATCTGTGTCATCAATAATACACCAAAGCTATATAAGATGTTAAATGTGAAATAGCAGCTGTAACATGCATGCCGATCATTAATCTTTAAAGGAATATTCCTGAGTTTGCGAAATAACGGTTATGAAGGCGAGCACGTCTATGGTTTTCCCGATCCATCTTCACAGACTCCTGTTTCACTTTATTGCATCTTTATACATAATCGACCGGCCTCGGTGTCGTCATGGTTAGGCCATCGGTCTACAGGCTGGTAGGTACTGGGTTCGGATCCCAGTCGAGGCAAGACTTAATGGGTAGGTGTAAACCACTTGCACCGACCAGTGGTCCATAACTGTTTCAACCGAGACCATGGTTTGTGCTATCCTGCCTGAGGGAAGCGCAAATAAAAGTTGTAGGTTTGTAGATTAACTAAATGCGTTGTCTATGTTCACGGATAGAAACTAGGTTCTGCTATTTTAATGGAACAGAGGGCTTAAAGCCTTTACATGCTCAGATGTAGGTATAGACCCAGTTACTCGAGAGCTAGTCAAAACATTTGGACGGTTATAATCGCTGTCTGCCCAAATCTCTCTCTCTCTCTCTCTCTCTCTCTCTCTCTCTCTCTCTCTCTCTCTCTCTCTCTCTCTCTCTCTCTCGAACGGCAGAGTACATTGGCTACTGTAAATAACAATAAATACAAAAATTAAAAAATTAAAACAAAAATCACTCACAAACGTCCTGATGTTTCTTTCCTGAGTAACTACTAGTCCAGGTTTAAACGTCAAGTTGAAGAATATATGTATACAAGTAAGAAATGAAGCAAATGTTTATGTGCACAGTAAAACGGGAGTGGTGTCTACTTACTCTATCAAATGATATACAGAAACCGAAGAACCAATTGGGAAAGCTGTTCTTTTTTATACAAGTGCAGATACATTATTCACCGACTAACGAGCCAACCACAGAACGTGTCTTTCTGGGTCTGTCCACTTGAATGTGTCTCTTACCCGTAGCCACTACAAAGCCAATCGAATAAGCTGCAGTCATGTTTTTGTCCAATTAAAGGTGATGCATGTTACATTTTTCTCAGGAGAAATATTTTAATTTGAAACGAAGGGCTGGAGGATCCGTTGTAATAAATTGACGTAACGTTGTGAAATAAAACGGATGCAGGCTGCATTTCATTCCAGGCAGTACATATCTTATCCGAACATTTACTGAAGTATTAATAGGGACACAAGGCCCTGGCTATCCAGAGACCGGTTCCGGGATGGACATGCCTGAAACTTATTGATATAGGGGCATATTAAAAAGATTCAAGTAAAGTCAACACATTTTATTTACGATTATATGGCGTCAGACTATGCATACATTGAGAGAGGAAACCCGCTATCGTCACTCCATGGGTTACTCTTTTCGATGAGCAGCAAGGTATTTTTTATATGTACCATCCTACCGACAGGATTGTACATACTACGGTCCCTGTTACACCAGTTGTGAAGCACTGGCTGGAACGAGAAATGGCCCAGTGGGCCCACCGATGGGAATCGATCATAGATCGATCGCGCATCAGGCGAGCGCTGCACCACTGAGCTACGTACCGCACCGAAGGATTAAAGGGACATTCCCGAGTTTGCTACAATTTTAAAGATGTTATTGATTAACAGGAAGGAAAGAAATGTTTTAATGACGCACTCAACACATTTTATTTACGGTTATATGGCGTCAGTCGTATGGTTAAGGACCACACAGATATTGAAGAAACATCTATTGAAGTATTAATAGGGACAAGGCCCTGGCTATCCAAATACAGTATCCGGGATGGACATGCCTGAAACCTTAGTGATATAGGGGCATGTTAAAAATATTCAAGCCAAGTCAAAACATTTTATTTACGATTATATGGCGTCAGACTATGCATACATTGAGAGAGGAAACCCGCTATCGCCACTTCATGGGCTACTCTTTTCGATTGGTTAGCAAGGGATCTTTTATATGCGCTTCCATATGCACCATCCCATAGACAAAATAACACATACCATGGCATTTGATGTACCAGTCGTGTTATCGATTAACAGATACTGCTTAACTATTGTAATTACATATCAAATATATTTTTCTGCATACAATATTAGTGACTGTATATTAAACGTGTTTCTGGTCGTTCGTACTAGGTTACATTTCATTTTATTTCCTAATATATTTCGAACGTACGAAATTATTTGAAGACAAAATCCAGTTTGGGCTTCTTACAAATATTAAAACGACCAGAAACACATTGAATATACAGTTATTGATATTCTAAACAATAACATATATTTAATATATAAGTTTAATCGTAGATGCATTTTATTAGTCGAAAACATCTTACAATGCAGAAAACTCAGTTATGTCTCTTTAATAGAAAGAAAGAAGAAAGAAGTGTTTTATTTAACGACGCACTCAACACATTTTATTTACGGTTATATGGCGTCAGACATATGGTTAAGGACCACACAGAATTTTAGAGGAAACCCGCTGTCGCCACTACATGGGCTACTCTTCCGATTGGCAGCAAGGGATCTTTTATTTGCGCTTCCCACAGGCAGGATAACACAAACCATGGCCTTTGTTGAACCAGTTACGGATCACTGGTCGGTGCAAGTGGTTTACACCTACCCATTGGGCCTTGTGGATCGCTCACTCAGGGTTTAGAGCCGGTATCTGGATTACAAATCCCATGCCTCGACTGGCATCCGAACCCAGTACCTTCCAGCCTGTAGACCAATGGCCTAACCACGACGCCGGTAAAAAAGACATTATAGATGCTAATTTAGACAAACCCTTGATTAATCTGGCGGCTTCTAATTGCACGTTTTCATTATTGCCTTCCACGACTGAAGAACACCCATCCCATACTTCCGATGTATAGTCTAATACCGGGCGGCTAAAAGTTACATATGTTCAATAATGTGTGTCTCTTTAACAAATATTTGTATTTCCTAAGTGCAGAATTCATTACCGGGGCCGATTTACATGTACAGATATTATTAATATGTATTGTCCACTTGACATTTGCTGAACGGTTAAACCTAAATGTTTATGAGTTGTGTAACAACGCTAGCTTTATTTGGATTGAACGACACAAGTCATTTTTTACCATTCCTGAAGCTTTAACAAGTTTGATTTAAGGTTGTTTTCAATAAATGAGATGTCGTTAGATGAAGATGTTATGTTGGTATAGTCAGCAAATAGTCTCGTTACTCAGTTCAGGTTATTCGCAATATCATTAATATTTAAAATAATATTGCGGAACACTCACTCAGGGTTTGGAGTCGGTATCTGGATTAAAAATCCCATGCCTCGACTGGGATCCGAACCCAGTACCTACCAGCCTGTAGACCGATGGCCTGCCACGACGCCACCGAGGCCGGTCCTCTTTAATAGAGTCAGAAATCAGAAAAAAAGTCAGTGAAAGTTTCCCACGTGCTAAAATTTTCTGTTTATTACCCGACTGAAAAGACATTTCCTAATATAGGGGCTATTATTTCTGAATACATATCGAGCTCTGAAAGCATCGCACATTTTTTATCGATAAACATTACATTTTTATTCAGAAAGATGATCATTTTAAGTCATATTAGCTTCACATCATGATCTGTATGTTGAGTGTTTCCATTAGCAACCAAAGTTTGAGCAGAAAATCACACTACCATTTTCTCTCTCTTTTTGTACTGTTTAATGAAAAGAGCTATATGTATTATTGATATTTGAAGAAAGTAGACATAAGACGCAAATCAATATTATAGTTGGGTTGTAAGAAGGCGAAAAGTAATAAATGTGAAAATGTACTTTGTTCGACAATTTTATGTTTAAAACCATAATGGTTTTTGCTCGTTTCGTGTTTCTTCCATTTTAAGTAACAACTGATGTCATATTAGATACGCCATTAGCCTAATATGATATATATATATATATATATATATATATATATATATATATATATATATATATATATATATATATATATCCGACCAAAAATCATCATTATTGTGACGTTTTAAAGGTACTTTCCTGAGTTTGCTGCAATTTTTAAGATGTTATCGACTAACAGAGACTTTTTAACGATTGTAATTACATATCAAATAAATTGTCCTGCATAATATATTAGTGGCTGTTTATTAAACGTAATTCTGATCGTTCTAATATTTGTATTAGGTCAAATGTCATGTTATTTACTAAAATATATTTGAAATTATGTGAAGACAAAATCCAGTTTGGGCTTTAATCGTACAAATATTTTATAAGTCGAAACAATCTTAAAATGTAGCAAACTCGGGAATGTCCCTTTAAGCCCTTCTTTTTCACATACTGTCAATGAGGAACAGAAGATAGCCTCCTGTCAAAAATAACCCCCAGAAATTTCGTCTCCTCCACAACTGGAACTGGAGTTTTGTCCAGAAAAAGCCGAGGATCTAAATGGTGACCTCTTTTCTGGCAGATATGCATACAGACGGTTTTTGACTTTGAGAATCGAAATCCATGTCAGTTGCCCATTGTTGAAGTTTATTCAAACACAGCTGCAACTGACGTTCAATGATACTCATATTGGACGACCTGTAGCAAATCTGAAAATCGTCCACATATAACGAGCTACCAACGGCAGGTTTTAAAAACTGGCTGATGCTGTTCATTTTCACGGAAAATAAAATTACTGACATGATGCTACCTTGAGGCACACCCATCTCTTTTGAGTGAAAATCGGATAACGTAGATCCCACTCGTACCTTGAAAGACCTATTCTGTTAGAAACTTGAGATGAATTCAGGCATACAGTGTCTTAGGCCCATCATGGTATTATAACCTTTCTCAAGGTAAAAAAAGACCGATACCAAATGCTGGTTATGGATAAAAGCATCCCTACAAAACGTTTCAAATCTAACAAGATGATCGACCGTGCTACGTCTAGGCCTGAAGCCACATTGCACGTTAGTAAGCAATTTGTGGGGCTCAAGATACCAGACAAGTCAACGATTGATAATTCTTTCCATGGTTTTACAAATGCAACTTATCAAAGCAATAGAACAATAACTGGTAGGATTTGTTAGATCTTTACCAGGCTTAGGAATAGGAATGACAATGGCTTTCCTCCAGTCAGAAGGAAAGTCACCCGAAATCCAGATTTCACAAATTTCTCCAAGATGAGTTCTTACTCTGTCTGATAGCTTTACGAGCCTTTGCCCGAGCAGTGCGATAACTATTCAGGTTATCCCCGGTAGGATCGCGTTTGAACTTCTCGAGGGTCCTGTTTCGCTCTTTGATTGCATCTTTGCATGTCTCATTGAACCATGGTTTATTGAAACGCTTCGGTACGGCCGAATTCTTAGGAATAGTTTCCTCTGCAATATCTTTCAAGATGGAGGTGAACAAAGACATGGAATCATCGGTACCAATCACGGCCGTGTCTTGCAGTCGAGTGCTGCATAAATGCCGAAATTGATCCCAATTAACTTCCATCTCTGAACCCTTTCAAGTGATGGAGGCCCATCAGTCTCCAAAATAATTGGAAAGTGGTCACTACCACAAGGGTCTGGACAAACTTTCCAGGAGAAACCAAAACAAAAGTGACGGACTACAAAGGGTTAAATAAATAGATGTCAAAGAACCACTTGCAAGATGGAAGTATGTATGACTTTTATCATTAAGTAATATTAAGTCATTTTTGAGAATTAAAGGGACATTCCCGAGTTTGCTACATTTTAAGATTGTTCCGACTTATAAAATATTTGTACGATTAAACTTACATATTAAATATATTGTATTGTTTAGAATATCATTCTCTGTATATTCAAGGTAATTCTGGTTGTCTTAATTTTTGTAAGAAGCCCAAACTGGATTTTGTCTTCAAATAATTTCGTACGTACGAACAAATATATTTTAGGACATAACATGAAATTTAACCTAGTACAAATATTAGAACAATCAGAAACACGTTTAATAAACAGCCACTAATATATTATGCAGGAAAATGTATTTGATATGTAATTACAATCGTTAAAAAGTCTCTGTTAGTCGATAACATCTTTAAAAATGCAGCAAACTCAGGAATGTCCCTTTAAGTCTTCTAATTGTTTACCTCTAGTATTTATGTCATCGCATCCCCACAAAGTGTGGTGAGTATTAAAATCTCCCATGATAATAAAGGGAGTAGGGAGTTGATCAATAAGACCTTGAAAGTCCCTAGTGTTAAAATTGTAATCGTTTCGAGGGGGTAAATAAACTGAACAGAGAGTAATAGTTTTATGAGTCGTGACATTTACAGCCACAGCTTGTAAATTTGACATTAATATGACTTCATAAACGCCCCCAGACGCTCTATTTTTCAATTTCTTGACATTTATGGTAGATTAAATCCTCTGATGTTAATACTGTCAGTATCATTCAGGAAAGTTTCCTGAAGACACACTGCAAGAGGATTATACTTTTGAATTAGAAGACTTAATTCATCAAAATTGGGCCTAAGCCCACGACAGTTCCACTGGATAACGTTATTTTCCATCGGGAGGAAGTATGGGTTTTTTCTTTGGCTTTGCTGGTGGTCTTTGTGACTGGCAATGATCTGAGGATGAAATCTCCATATCATCATCACCGATATCAGCCAAAGTTTCACAGATATTGATAAGTCGAGACCGAACGTAGTTCGATCTCTTTCAGCCTACCAGACAGTATTTCTGTAGATTTATGTGTGCCATTTCCTGTCTTAGGGAGACTAGTGCTCGACCTATTTGGTGGATTTTTAAAATCCAGTGACACTTATGTTTGAATTTTCTTTTTATGGGGTGTAATTTCTTTGTTTTTGTGCTGCTTTTTGCACCTGTTTTTGCGCCTTCTGAATATCGGTCTGTTTCTTGTACATGGCTTCATTACAATGCCAGGTGAGGTCTGTGTTGACTGCAACACTTATAGTGGCGACGTTTGCAGCACCTGCAGCTGCATATGACTTGTCAGCCACTGTCGGTGTTGCTGTCTCCACCAACCTCCTAGCATCCGTGAAGGATAGTTTATTTTGTACCTTTACCTGTTAACTCGTTTTTCCAGCTTCCACCGCGAAGACTCTCGCGAGTCAGCACAGTGGTTGCCCTTGCAGTTGAGATAACGTATATCGTTCTTACATGGCTTGTTGTCATGGTCAGACCACAACGAGCACATGTAAGTTCTCCACGACATGTGTTCTGACCATGGCCAAACCTCTGGCATTTGAAGCAACGCAAGAGGTTTGGAATAAAGGGTTCAACAGGAATATTAATGTAACCGGCTTTGACAGATTGAGGAAGGGTAGGGATGTTAAAGGTGAATGAATGAATGAATGTTCAACGACACCCCAACACGAAAAATACGTCGGCTATTGGGTGTCCTAACTGTAGTAGATGCGACGGAGTTTGTCAATATGTACTAAGCTCTGGAAACCCAATTTAAAAAAAAACCCACCTGTATTTCTGTTTTCGTCCAACTAATTAGTTAAAAAATGTTTTTTGTTTGGTTGTTAATGCTAGCGTCAGACTACCAAAAGCCAACAGAAAGTTGGCCAACTCGAAAGTTGTGTGTGATTTCCCCTACTTCAGACTTCCGACGGGTGCTATGTTGTCGAAGTTTGTCAATATGAATTAAGCTCCGGAATCCAAATCAAATAAGCTGTGTTTCTGTTTTCGTCCAGCTAAACAGTTCAACATTTTTTTTATGCTAGGGTTAGACTACCAACTGCCAGCAAAAAGTTGGCCAATTCGATGGTTGTGTTGTGATTTCCCCTACTTTAGACTTACGACGGATGCGTTGTTGTCGGAGTTTGTCAACAGGTGCGCTGTCACGATCCATTTTGTCGCCGGCGAAAAAATTGTCACACCTGCCAGACAATTGTGTCGCCTTTTAACCATTTTGGCTACACATGCATTCGAAGCCCATTTTGTAGCTCTTATTAACTCTTTGGTAAAATTGATCAACATATTATTTTTTGCATCCGAAATGTCTTACTTAACGACGCACTCAAAACATGTTATTTATGGTTACATGGCGTCAGATATATTGTTACGGTCCACACAAATATTGAGAGAGGAAACCCGCTGTCGCCACTTCATGGGGTACTGTTTTCGATTATTAGCGAGGAATCTTTTATATGCACCATCCCACAGACAGGATAACACATACCATGGCCTTTGATATACCTGTGTAATAGAATTGAGGCGTCCGTGCCACCCCACCCCACCCCACCCCCCCCCCCCCCCCCCAAAAAAAAAAAAAAAAAAAAAACCCCAACAAAACCAGCATGCAATCAGTCACGTACTCCAAAGTTACAGCTACACTGCGTAAAGAAACACATTTAGACTAATGTCACGGGGATTCTATAATACCCGTAACTGAATAAAACACGATTGTCCAAATATCTCTCCTAACTGTATATCTATTAGATCTCTCTGTAACGGGCGGTTATACCCTAATGTGGCTCGTCTAGGTATGATCAGAGATAAGATCTTATATAAAGTATATATGATTAGAGCACGTTTAGTTCACTAGAAAACACAACAAAAACACAATACACTTTGGAATCTGTATTAACCTACGCTGACAAATGTACTGCCGCAGTAGTTAATTAATAACAACAATAATAACAACCCAGAACTGATCACTTAATTAGTTAATCTCTAGGTGTCTAGTTTACACAATATGCTAATCACTTCACCGTGACACAACACCCCCATGTGTGATAATTGAGAAACGCTAACACACACACGTGCGATAATGGAGAAACGCTTCCAGGGGAACTTAATTAATAAAGGAATTACAACACTATTCCTAACTGGTTAATTTTTAATTAACCCTAACTACTCATTCAATAACCTTGTAATACAGAATTAATACTGGTACCTATCACAATAAAGACAATAACCTACAGTTTACCTAGGTCCTCTAGGATGACTGGCTAAGCTTTATATATATATATATATATATATATATATATATATATATATATATATATATATATATATATATATATATATATATATATATATATATATATCAGAACGGTGAGCCTACAGAATACTGCGTCAGATGACCGGCAGCACCGTCTAAATAATATTGGTATAATACAGTATTAAAATATTTAAAGTCACATCAATCACATCAATGTTATACACAGAGCAGAACATATATATTTACCAAAGTCCCGTCTGAACTAATATAGATCGTTCAGTGGACGACGACCGTTCCCCTGGATACTTCTAAAATGTTTCTCCTCGATATATCTAAATCCTAGCTATGTATTCAAAACTCAGAGACAGCGAAAATCGCCTGGGGGTACAAGGCGGTACCTCACGTATCATGTGTATTTTCCACAACCACCACGCCGGCATATTTTTCTCTGATCGTCAGACTGGCTGTCGCCATCCGCGAGCAATCCCCTGGCCATAAACAGCACTACCGGAGATATTACGTAACTACTAGCCACATGGCCTCCACACCTGCGCTGGGTGTGTATTAGAAAAGCTCGATGACCGTCGCGCAAAGGTATCACGTAACAAGTTGCCCATCTGGGCTTAAGTGCAATTTGGAACTGCACACGGCCCTCTAAAACAATTAATATCGCCACAGGCGAAAACAAAATTAAGAGCATGTACCGTCACAACTAATAATACACTAACAAACTAAATATACACACATACGTATTTTTCCACACACATTTGTGACGACACCACACATTCATGGTACGCTGTTTTTATACATAACTGTATAAATAATATTTCCATACACTTACCTTTCTAAAAGAAAAGAAAGAAATGCTTTATTTAACGACGCACTCAACAGATTTTATTTTACGGTTATATGGTGTCAGACATATGGTTAAGGACCACACAGATTTTGAGAGGAAACCCGCTGTCGCCACTTCATGGGCTACTCTTTCCGATTAGCAGCAAGGGATCTTTTATTTGCGCTTCCCACGGGCAGGATAGCACAAACCAATGGCCTTTGTTGAACTAGTTATGGATCACTGGTCGGTGCAAGTGGTTTACACCTACCCATTGAGCCTTGCGGAGCACTCACTCAGGGTTTGGAGTCGGTATCTGGATTAAAAATCCCATGCCTCGACTGGGATCCGAACCCAGTACCTACCAGCCTGTTGACCGATGGCCTAACCACGACGCCGGCACCGAGGCCGGTCTCTTACCTTTCTATGACACCCAATAGCCGATGTGCATTTTTATGCTGGGGTGTCGTTAAACATTAATGCGTTCATTCTTTACATTATTAATCATCGGTCAATGGATGTCAAACGTTTGGTATTCAGCGGAAACTCGTGACAGGTGTATTATTATTACCTTACATTAGCAGCATGGACTCCTTTTTCTTTCTTTTCTTTTTTATACTCTTTTCCCACAGACAGAACATCGTGGTCATCCTGCGATGTCCCATGGTACAACATTAAGGAAGGAAAAAAAAGTTTGATTTAACGACGCACTCAACACATTTTATTTACGGTTATATGGCGTCGGACATATCGTTAAGGACCACACAGATATTGAGAGAGGAAACCCGCTGTCGCCACTTCATGGTCTAGTCTTTTCGAATAGCAGCAAGGGAGTTTTATATGCACCATTCCACAGACAGGATAACACATACCACGGCCTTTGATATACCAGTCGTGGACGACTGATTGGAAAGGAAAATAGCTCAATGGGCCCACCGACGGGGGCAGATCCCAGGCCAACCGCGCATCAAGCGAACGCGTTCAAAGTACATGGAATGCAGTGTCCAATTTCAAAAGATTTCAACTCCTTAACCACCTACATTAGTGCTAAAGGACACAGTTGATTCAGTTCGGTCAGTTTTTATATAATTATAATATGTGTCATAAAATATGAACGCGTTTGTTTGTTATGAATGTCATACTTACTTTTTAGTTCATTATGAATGTTTGTTTCGTTAAAGGGACATTCCTGAGTTTACTGCATTTTAAGATGTTTGCGACTAATAACATATTTCTACGATTAAACTTGCATATTAAATATATTTTCTTGTTTAGAATATCAGTGACTGTATATTCAATAGTTGTTTTTTTTGGGTGTTTTTTCGTCGTCTTGCTATTTATAAGAAGCCCAAACTGGATTTTGTGTTCAAACAATTCCGTACGTACGAAAACAAATATTTTAGGAAATTAAATGAAAGTTAACCTAGTGCAAATATTAGAACGATCAAAAACACGTTTAATATACAACCACTAATATTTATGCCAAAAAAAAAATATATATTTGATATGTAATTACAATCGTTAAAACGTCTCTGTTAGTCGATAACATATTAAACATTGCAGCAAACTCAGGAAGGTCCCCTTATCCGTGCTAAAACTACTGCAGTTCAGCTACCCAAGGTATACATATGTTAGCATATATAGTACATGTCCTTTGTGACAACAATGAATACCACCCATAGTTCACACCGTACTATCTCTATGTATTATGGTACACATGCAATCATTGTTTAGATGCAACTATTTTTGTTTTTAATATGGCCATGCCTGAATAGCTCCAATGAATATTCATGCACATTTTTAACATCCGCAACACGGCTTTTATTGGCCACACGTTCTTATTGAGAAATAAGACATGATATGGCCAATGTTAATATCTGGCACATCATTGGCAATTTAATATCCTTGTATGATGTGGGTTCAGGAAATTTAAAATTAGTTTTTGTTGTTCTAACTTCGGCTCTTTCGTGTCCAACACCATTCAGTGACATATAATCAACAATTCCTGCAACAATATAAATACACATATATTAACAATATGCATAGACATGTACAAATAATTATAACAAATGTATATTTCTATCACTATCACATACAAAAAAACAAGTGCGATGGCCTACGTCCAATCTTTATGATCAGAGGATCACTCAGCTATATGAAGACACAGCACGCCATTCAGACGTTCAAACGTTTAAACACGCATCTAAGCTTGTTTGTTAAATGTATCAATAATTTAAATTATATTTCTAATATTCAACGTAATAACAAGGGGCAGGATGCAGCCCAGTGGTAATGAGCTCGCTTGATGCGCGGTCAGTTTGGGATCGATCCCCGTCAGTGATCACAATGGGCTGTCTACTCTCAGCCATTGCCCCACGACTGGTATATCATAGGCCGTGGTATGTGCTTTCTTGTTTGTGGAATGGTGCATATAAAAGATCCCTTGCTACTAGTGGAAAAATGTAGCGGGTTTCCTCTCTAAGACTACTGTGAAAATTAACAACTGTTTGACATCTAATACCTGATCATTAATAAAGCAGTGTGCTCTAGT
This sequence comes from Gigantopelta aegis, assembly GCF_016097555.1. Lineage (NCBI taxonomy): Eukaryota > Metazoa > Mollusca > Gastropoda > Neomphalida > Peltospiridae > Gigantopelta > Gigantopelta aegis. Next base: position 11,320,370 of record NC_054703.1, read on the forward strand.
TGTGTCGTTAAACGAAAAAACGTTTACCTAAATAAAGACATGTAAAGTCTGTTTTGTTTAACGACACCACTGTAGCACATTGATTAGTTAATCGTCGGCTATTGGACGTCTGACTCGTAGACATCAAGAGAAACTCGCTACATTTTTCCTAATGCAGCAAGGGATCTTTTATAAATCGTGCACACTTTACCATCATAGACAGCAAAGCACATACCACAGTCAAGAAAAATAGTTATAGAAAAATTATAAACCTTAGAGATTAGTTTCATTTGAAAGTCTAAACAAAGATTTGAACATACCTGTAGAACACCTTAAAGGGACATTCCTGAGTTTGCTGCATTGCAAGATGTTTCCGACTAATAAAATATTTCTACGATAAAACTTACATATTAAATATATTTTCTTGTTTAGAATATCAGTGTTTGTATAGTCAATGTGTTTCTGGTCATATCGATATTTGTAAGAAGCCCAAACGGGATTTTCTCTTCAAATAATTTCGTACGTACGAAAAAATAGTTTTTAGGAAATAAAATGAAATGTAACCTAATACAAATATTAGAACGGTCAGAAACACGTTTAATATATAGTCACTAATATGATATGCAGAAAAATATATTTGATATGTAATTACAATCGTTAATAAATCTCGGTTAGTCGATAACATCTTAAAAATTGCAGCAAACTCAGGAATGTCCCTTTAAGACGTTTGTCGTCCTTTCAGTTCAGTGAACATGGATATAGATACATGGAAAGAAGGGCATGCATGTAACATTGTGCTTTCGGGTAATGACAAAACAATGCTGTTGCATGTCAATGTACAAAAAAAACAACCCCACCAAACAAACAAACAAAAACAAAAACAACCCACAAAAAACAAAAAAACAAAAACCCACGTGTTTTTCGATGACACGTTACAAATTTTCAAGGGCTGTATATTGCACTCCCAACTGAGTTTGAAGCATTAAAGGGACATTCCTGAGTTGGCTGCATGTTTTAAGATATTATCGACTAACAGAGACCTTGGGACGACGGAATACATATCAAATATATTTTGCATAAATATTAGTGGTTATTAAAAGTGGTGGAGTTTAAAATATTGAAAAAGGTAATTTATTTTATTTTCCTAAAAAGATTTTTTTGTGCGACGAAAATTATTTTGAAGACAAAACCAGTTTGGGCTTCTTACAAATATTAAGACGCCAGAAAAACATGAAATACGACCTTAATTCTAAACAAGGAAAATATTTTTAATATGTAAGTTTAATCGTAGAAAATTTTATTTGTGGAAACATCTTTCAAGGAGCAAAACTCGGGAAGTCCCTTTAAGACTAAACTTTGCCTAAAGAAGAAAAATGTATGTTTTGGTTTCCAGGTGTGGACTTCCCTCTTCTTTGGGGTTTC
>NC_054703.1:11321970-11349470 GCF_016097555.1 Gigantopelta aegis
TAAAAACATATAGAGGGTGGTACATATAGAGGGGGTTCTCTAAGATTTTCCAGTCAGTGCACCACTACTGGCTATAACAAAGGTCGTGGTATGTGCTATCCTGTCCTAAAGGCGCATACCCTAGTTTCAGCACGTGAAAATAGGCACTTATGTTTAGTTAATCTACAAAACTGTAACACAGAGTGAAACTAGTCTGTGACCTTGACACAATAAAATACCATTATAAAGTTTGAACTTGACTCCGTAACCGTTGTTTTTTTTTTGTTTTTTTTAGTTTGTTGGGGGGGGGGGGGGGTTCTGGTTTCTTGGTTGTTTTGGGGTTTTTTTCTCAGACGCACGTGCGTTTTTAAAAACATGAAGCATGTGGTTTGCAACATTAAGAACACCAGGATGAGCAAGCACACTTTCGGATGTACGAAAATGGATAACTAAGCTATGACATTTTAGCAATGAATACAATAAATACAATGCAAGACTATATTTATTGCAACCATGGCACGTTTACACTGGTTACATAAAACTAGCTGCAATACATGTAGAGCTGTAGACCTGGTTCTCACAATATGAAAAAAAAGGGTTATCCAAGAAGACCATGGGATCACGTCATCAACAAAAATATCTTTAAAAAGCAAACCCCTAAAAAAAACCCCCAAAAACCCCACAAACTCCCTCAAAAACATAAAACAAATAACAGAAAAACTCTCCCCCCCCACCCCCCCCCCCCCCCCCAAAAAAAAAAAAAAAAAAATCCTTCTAAAAATCAAACACACATGCATATAAGAATAACAACTTTCTTGTGTAGGGACGTCAATAATTCAGACGGTATGCCACATTTGAGTGGAACAAAACACCAAATTCGGGCAAAAATTATCCAGCTATTCGGGCAAAATGTGCTAACCTGAGACCTTTTTGACCATTTATTTTCATCATTCTTACACCAAAATTAGTTGTAATCCATGTAAATATGCGTAGTGATTTGTTTGCAACCCCATCTAGCTGTTTGACAAATATGGGAGTCCGTACGCCGATGTAATAAAGGGACCGGTCTCACTCACTGTGGGCATGACTATTTCATAAGAGCAAATGTCTTCACTAATATTTGTTACCAATCGTGTACACTATGGAATCGACGTTTCATAAAGTGTGGAATTAGCAGTAATGGCAGACAAACGAGTGTCGTGTGGAACTGATGTTGAACCAGTCGATGTTTTATTCCACTTCATATACAAGCACTTAAAGGGACATTCCTCAGTTTGCTGCAATGTTTAAGATGTTATCGACGTTTTAACGATTGTAATTACATACCAAATTATGGTAAATATATTTTTCTGCATAATATATTAGTGGCTCCATATTAAAAGTGTTTCTAATCGTTCTAATATGTGCACTAGGTTAAATTTTATTTTATTTCCTACAATATATTTTTTGAAGACAAAATCTAGTTTGGGCTTCTTACAAATATTAAGAAGACCAGAAACAATTTTAATATACAGCCACTAATATTGTTTGCTGAAAATTACAATGTAATTACAATCGTTAAAAAGTCTCTTTTAGGCAATACATTCTTTAAAAAACTGCAGCAAACTCAGGAATGTCCCTTTAGGTTTTCTTTTTATAATCAGTGTTTTGCAGTTTTTGTTCACTTCAGATGAAAAGTTTCGTAATCACAGACAGTGGAACGTCTAGGGTAGTGGCTGTTGGAACAGCGGAAATAGCTGGCTATTAGATACGTGTTAATGTAATAACTAATACTTGTTGCCAATCCCGTAAACTATGGAATCAGCGTTTCTGAACGTATGGTATTCAGGGGTAGCATTAAGGATTTTTTTCCCAGTGGACGCATTTGCTCCTGAATAGGCTCATTTCCATGAGTCCATTCTCAAAATCCATGACTCCATTTTCTTTCGGAAATAATAGCTTAAGAGCACGTTTCCAAAGCTTCAATTAAGACGGAAAACATCAGTTATATTTAACAGTTGTGCAGTCAACAAAACTGATTCCATCATGTACCAGTTGGCATGAAAAAAAAAGAATAAAAGAAAATGTACTGTCTGAACTGGGATTCGATCCAGCAACCTACAGCACCTCCTAACTCAGCAAACGAAGGAAGGAAATTTGTTTTATTTAACGACGCCCTCAACACATTTTATTTAGTTATATGACATCAGACACATAGTTAAGGACCACGCAGATATTGAGAGAAAAAACCCCACTGTCACAACTTCATGGACTACTCTTTTCGATTAACAGCAAGGAATCGTTTATATGCACCATCCCACAGGCAGGGTAATACATACCACGGCCTTTGATATATCAGTCGTGGTTCACTGGCTGGAACGAGAAACAGCCCAATGGGCCCACCGAAAATGATCGATCTCAGACCGACCGCGCATCGAGCGAGCACTTTACCACTGGGCTACGTCCAGCACCTAACAGCAAATGAACCTCGCTCCAGGTCCCTTGACACCTGCATGGAAGTCAATACTCAAAATGTCCGCGTAATGACCCGGGAGCGTGGTAATGGTTTTACCTGTAAATGGATATATGACTGGCACACAGGTGCATAATTACTAGGCCTATAGTTTGACCAGAAGGAAATGTTTGGTGTCTTCTCTCAATAAAAAAAGGAAATATAGGTCTGTTTATCGACACACCGAAACGCATTCCATAGTGTGTCCGTGCTTCACGCAGTTGCCCCGTACACGTGCATGGGGTGTCATTCCCGATTTTGACAATTTCCAGGAAGATCGATAAATCACTGTGCAACATTATTTCTGTGAATGTTGTTCATTCTGTTGATCATACAGCTGTTATTGTTTTGTTTTTAGTCTTTTTTCTTTCTTTTTTTAATTTGCGATTTACAGATAAAAAACGTCAACTTTAAAATTTCACTTCTGACCCCAATCGTCCTTCAAGATCTTTGGTGGTCATAAGTCCTACTGTAATGTTTGTACCGGTTGTAATGTTTGCTCAGTTAATTCACTATTATCATATAACTATTCTTCATAGCTAATACATTTTACAATTTTGGCAATTGTAAATTTTTATTAGAGTTCCCTTACTTTATATATACACACAAAAATATATATATATATATATATATATACAGGGTTCGAACTTAACGGTCGCCCGATCGCCCCTGGCGACTGAAAACGACGACGGGCGACTGAAAACCCACGGTAAAGTTGCCCGCCTGGCGACCGATTTTTTTTTTTTTTTTGAAATCAATAATTAATAAATAAATAAAAGTATTATTCGGGCAAGTGAAAATAGATCCCGGCAAGTGAAAGTGCTGTCACCACTTGCCCGGATGCCAACTCAAAAACAAAGTTAAGCGCAGACACTGTACACACACACACACACACACACACACACACACACACAAAATCCATAGTGAAATAACGTTCAGTTATTCTCAATATCTTGAGGGGCAATACAATATCGTTACAAAGCGATACATATTCAGAATCAATATGACGTCAACGGTGACACAAATCCTAGCCCATTCTTCCTGCAGTGCATGTGACAGTTGCGGAAGCGTCTGAGGCTTCGGGTCACAATGGCGTACACAACTGTCCAGTTCGTCCCATAGATGTTCATTAGGGTTGGGATCTGGTGATCTTGATGGCCATGGCAGCACGTTAAAGTTCTCATTCTGTAGGAAATCCATTGTTACACGTGTCGTATGCGGCCTGGCATTGTCCTGCTGAAATAGTTATCTCTGTCGATCCAAAATGGGAAGCATGTGACGGCGAAGAATTTCATCCCAGTAGCGAACAGCTGTCAGGTTGCCTTGTAGGAACACAAGTTCACTTCTGTCGGTTTATGAGATGGCTCCCGACACCATGACACTCCCGCAACCGAATCTGTAAACTTTTGCGACGCACTTGTTGCAGAACGTTCATTACGGCGTCCGTAAACACGTTGTAGTCCATCACATCGCTGTAGAAGGAACCGTTACTCGTCGCTGAACCATACTCGCCGCCAGTTTCCCAAGTTCCATCCCTGTGCATTCATGCACCAGCGAACACGTAAATGTCGATGTTGACGTCGCAGGACGGGGTCACCATACGGTCTCCTAACCCGTAAACCAGCTTCTCGAAGTCGTTTGCGGATGGTTTGTGCAGGCACCCTTCTCAAACCAGGTATGCGTCTAGCAGTGTTCGTTAACGTGGCAGTTCGGGGACGCAAGTGCAGAACCCGGATGTAGCTATCTTGTGCTGCAGTTGTTATGCAATGTCTTCCACTTCTGGGCCGGTCTTCAGCTGATTGAAACTGCTGGTACCTGTCCCAGAGACGTGAAATAGTGCTCCGATGGACGTTCATGTGGCGTGCGACTGCTGACTGCGATTCACCTAACTGGAGGCGGCCTATAGCAATCTTTCGATTCGGCTTAGCCTTGGCATCTTGTAACACGTCTACGTCGAAATGGAAATGAGGCATCATTGCGAGCATTGCAGCATTGTAAAAACAAAGTGAGATTTTCACGGGCAACTGTCCCCCCCCTCCTCCCCCTCCTCCCCCATCCCCCTCCCCCTCCCCTCTCCCCCCCCCCGGTGGGTACGACCCTGGTTCCATATATATATATATATATATATATATATATATATATATATAGATATATATATATACCTGACACAATTAAGCCAGTACTCTGGAATATGGAATATTCGAATATAAACTGGCAACACCAAAACTAATTAATAAAGAATCACTACTAAATATGGAATATGTGTTGCATGTCTAGTATTAAAAGTCATTAGCTGAAATGATAGCCAACGGAACATTTTCTGTAGTAGTTGTTGAACCAGTTAAAGTGGGTACATTCTGGCGTTGTTCATTCCAATCCATACACTGACGTTTAACTTTTATTTTCAAAATAGATCGATAGTTCTTTGCACTTCCAATCAAAATAATAAAAAAAATTCTGTCCGAAATTTAGCAAGAAGATTATATTAAACACAGACCACAACTTATTGGCCAATGTTAGGGTTCTTTTGCCAGTAATTCGAGAAACGTAGAAATACTTTCCAATACTGAGATTGGTAATAAAGTTGCAAAGGCAAGTATGGAGATTAATACCAGGGGGCCTGTTGAACCGTCTTTAGTAGAATCTGTCCTGGCCCTTAAGAAGGTGTTGCGAAACTCGTTGCTTCGTGTGATGTGGACGATTAGTATAATGTTAAGAACCAGGATAACAACACAAGGTAACATGGACGACATGACGAGTCGGAGAAAAGTAAAATAATAATTAAGTTCTTCAGATGGCGTGCATCCATGATCTCCCAAGTGCAATAGGACAAAGACGGGAACATTGAGCAAGATGGAAACAGCAAGCATACAGGAGCAGACGATAATCGCTATGTTTCTGGAACAAATGTTTACTCGCGTTAATGTCAATGACTGTCGGCAACTCAAAGTTGCTTGCAACTATCCCGAGCAAACCGGCCTCGGTGGCGTCGTGGCAGGCCATCAGTCTACAGGCTGGTAGGTACTGGGTTCGGATCCCAGTCGAGGCATGGAATTTTTAATCCAGATACCGACTCCAAACCCTGAGTGAGTGCTCCGCAAGGCTCAATGGGTAGGTGTAAACCACTTGCACCGACCAGTGATCCATAACTAGTTCAACAAAGGCCATGGTTTGTGCTATCCTGCCTGTGGGAAGCGCAAATAAAATATCCCTTGCTGCCTGTCGTAAAAGAGTAGCCTATGTGGCGACAGCGGGTTTCCTCTAAAACAATATGTGTGGTCCTTAACCATATGTCTGACGCCATATAACCGTAAATAAAATGTGTTGAGTGCGTCATTAAATAAAACACTTCTTTCTTTCTTTCTATCCCGAGCAAAGACTTAGCTTGATTATATAATATTTCGTATTATATATCTAAGAAACGCTGCCTATCAAAGAGGCATCATGAGCATCAGCAACGTATTGTGTCTAACTATAACGATACGAGAAGACTAAGCAGCCAATTGGAAAGGCTGTTGATCTGTATTTGTTCGGTTAAAACACTATAGTCCGTTCCATCATTATATAAACACACAGGCACGCACGCACGCAGGCACACACACACATATACATACATACATATTATAAGACTAACAGGGCATACAATTTGGCACGAACGATTATGTCGTTCTTCTGCCGTTTATGCAAAACCAATCGACATAAATGACGGATTATTCGACAAAAGTTGTAATCGCTCATCCGAAAATCAAAACAAGCATGTGTTGGCTAATATCATCAATGTTTTGGAAAACTGCGCGCAGTGGGATATCACTGACCTAGATGTACGTCATATGTGCTTGATGGTAATGTCCTAACCAGCTTTCAAAGAAAAAATTGTTTTATTTAACGACGTACTCAACACATTTTATTTACGGTTATATGGCGTCAGACCAAAACCAAAACAAATTAAAAATAAAACAGAAGAACTAATTGAATTAAGAAAACAGAAACTAAACTAAACTAAACTAAACTAAATGGGGAAATAGATATACACGCACACACACACACAGAAAAAGAGAGAAACACACACACGCACATGCATATATATATATATATATATATATACATATACATACATATACATATACATATACATATACATATACATATACATATACATATACATATACATATACATATACATATACATATATACATATACATATATACATATCCACATATACATACATATACATACATATACATACATATACATAGATATATATATATATATATATATATATATATATATATATATATATATATATATATATATATATATATATATATATATACGTGGTGTGCACAGAATGGGTGTTACTTGCATCAGGGTGAAAAAAATACAACAACAGTCAAATCAATTATTTACTATTCTGAATATTTATATTTTGCAATATATCTCTACCCTGTTACACCACGGAAAGTACCTATATTGTTAATGCATATATTTCTACATTGCAATACCATGTCGTGCATTTTGTATTTATATATGTATCAACAAATGTATTCGTATTGTTTATATCCTCCTGGAAACCATTTTCCAACTCAGATTATGTGCATGTGTATGTTCGTCTTGCGTCATTGCAGAGTGTAATAAAGTTCTGTTCTGTTGTATGTCAGAATTAACAGATGGTTGACATCCAGTACTTAGTCATTCAGCTGCCAAGTCTGCTGTGGGTGTGTCTCATGCCAGGGTTGGTGTGCCTTATGTATAGGGGAATGTCCAAGTAACTCTCCATTCCTGAACAATAATGGAAACACCACTAAATAATACTTTTATGGGTTTTTGTGGGTTAATTAAGTAGGGTTTGATCACTCCATTACTGAAAAATAATGCAGCGTTGAGACAGTACTGTGACATCGCAGGTGTATTTTAAACTGAATTGTTGTTGTTGTAGTTGTTGTTGCACGTTACCGGCCTCGGTGGTGTCGTCATTAAGCTATCGGACATAAGGCTGGTAGGTACAGAGTTCGCTTCCTGGCACCGGCTCCCACTCGGAGCGAGTTTTAATGCCTCATTGTAGGACCACTACACCCTCTTCTCCCTCACTCAGCATGCACAACTAATTCACTGTCCTGGTCAGACAGCCCAGATAGCTGAGGTGTGTGCCCAGAACAGCGTGCTTGGACCTTGGTTGGATATAGGCACGAAAATAAGTTGAAATGAAATGTGTCTCTGTCTATGTCTGAAGAGTTGGTGACTAGAGTTTGTATGTGGGGGCTGATGAATGTAGGCAACTGTTCTGACATTCCAGTGGAATTTTGTGAAGTAAACGCATTCATTTCAATCTTGCTATAATCGTTTCAGTCATCTTCTTGTCATTTGAAAGTCTCAAGGGGCGAGGCGCAGCCCAGTGGTACATCGCTTGCTTGATGCGCGGTCGGACTGGGATTGATCCCTGTCAGTGGGCCCATTGGGCTATTTCTCGCTCTAGCCAGTGCACCACGACTGGTACATCAAAGGCCGTGGTATGTGCAATCCTGTCTTTGGGATGGTGCATATAAAAGATCCATTGATACTAATGGAAATAGTTTGACATCCAATAGAATGATGAATAAATCAATGTGCTCTAGTGGTGTCGTCCAACAAACAAACTTGGTTTAAGTCGCGTTGCACTGTGCAGAGCTCTAACTTAAGAATGTGTCTTCCACCGTCGGCAATTTTGAGTCTGCCCATGGCAATATCTATCTATCTATCTATCTATCTATCTATCTATCTATGTATGCACGTGCCACAATAGGTAGTACTCCATCAAATAGCATCTCGGCTGGGTCAAAGTTGGACGATCGCAGAACTTTTAATAGAAGAATTAATGCCGTGGGTCCTGCCACTGAATCATGAGTTCAGTGTTATCAGCTAGTCCTTCCGGTGTCACGAGTTCAGTATTGTCAGCTAGTTAATGTGGTATCAATAATTCAGTATTGTCAGCTAGTCCACCTGGTATCACCTGTTCAGTATTGTCAGGTAGTCTATCTGGTATCAAGAGTTCCGTTCAGTATTGTCAGCTAGTCCATGTGGTATCATGAGTTCAGCATTGCCAATTAGTCCATCTGGTATCAAGCGTTAAGTATCGACAGCTAGTCCATCTGGTATCACAAATTCAGTAGTGTCAGCTAGTCCATCTGGTATTAAAAATTCAGTTTTGGCAGCTAGTTCATCTGGTATAATGAGTTCAGTATTATGAGCTAGTCCATCTGGCCCCGTGCTTATAAACCTTAAAGTCTAAACATTAATAAAGTAAAGACTTTAACGTCATGACAACGGCATTCAAATAGCATTACGTTAAAGTCTGGACTTAATTGAAGTCTAGACTTTAAGTTTTATAAGCACGGGCCCTGGTATCACGAGTTCAGTTGTATCAGCTAGTTCATCTGGCATCACGAGTTCAGTGTTGTCAGCTAGTCCATCTGGTATCACTATTTCAATACTGTCAGCTAGTCCATCTGGTATCAGAAATTCTGTATTACCAGCTAGTCCATCTGGTATCCAGAAGTTAGTATTGCGAGCTGAACCAAAGTAATGTATATGTATATGTATATGTATATGTATATGTATATGTATATGTATATGTATATGTATATGTATATATGTATATGCATGTATATATCTATCTATATATCTATCTATCTATCTATCTATCTATCTATCTATCTATCTATCTATCTATCTATATATATATATATATATATATATATATATATATATATATATATATATATATATATATATACATACATACATACATACATACATACATACATACATACATACATACATATATACATATATACATACATATATATATATATATATATATATATATATATATATATATATATATATATACATATATATACATACATATATATATACATACATATGGGCACACGTTACTACATACATACTATTTATATATATATATATATATATATATATATATACATACATACATACATTGAAAAGTGTTTTATATTAATAACGAGAATGATAAGCAGAGGGTGATAGATGAGAAAGATGATCATGTGTGAGCCGCTTTGACGGGATTTGAACACACTGCGTCTGCTTGATTGTCCAGCAGCTTATCCACGGAGCTCACTTAAGTATATAAATATCCCCGTCACTACGTCTTAGCACCTTTTATTACATAACCATTAAATCTTACTATATAAATACATTCCTGGAACAAAAATTAAAAACACTATGCCGTATTCAACACTACTATTTACGTGGTTACCGGGAATGCCCTTAGCAATAGTAAACAAAGTTTACTTGAATACCTATTTAGTTATTTGAACTGAAAACAGACGAAAACGGTGACGAACATTTACAATTTAATGAGCGCAATACCAAAACTAGAGACGGGAACACTAGGCCCTACTCTCCAACGAGCTTTTAATCCACGATTATGGTCGACGACAGTCACTTTTTGGACCCTTGTTTTGGCTTCGTACACAATACATAAAGCAAATCCAACGGTAATTTTGTGATATGATATATTTGATAAAAGGTACTTTTTATTTATTTCATCTTTTAAAACTTAAAATTAATATTTTGTCCAGAATTATCAAAAATAAACAAATACCGATCTGTAAACAGCGTTGTCTGCTTGTTATAGGAATTTGACGGGGGTCAAGGTTAGTAGACTATTTTTTATTTTATTGTGGCGAAGCATTCTAATAATATAGCTAATTTTGAATTTAAATGACGTCAGTATTCCAATGACGTCACTTTGCATCTCCTTACAATGACCATAAACTGGATACATGACGTTTCCTTTTTAAGAATATTGGAAAAATTCCAATGCAAAATTACCTATTGAATTAAAAATAAATTAACATTACTAATGCACCTGAATGTGTTTAAACAAAATCTTGTGGATTTCTAATAAAATTACAGTAAGATATGCTATATTTATTGTGTACGAAGCCAAATCAAGGGTGCGACAAGTGACTGTCGTCGACGTTAGCAACAATGACGTTGCATGCACTGTCTCCCCACGATGAAAACTTGGATGAACTGACAACCAGATTATTCAGTGGAGCGATGGTTTATGGAGTCACTTTGAATATAAACTTCAACTTTTCAGCAAAGAGTAATTCCATGAACATTAATAAAAGAAAACACACCAATGACGACACAGACATTGAGTTAACAATAATTCTTGACATTTTTCTTCGTTGATAAAACTGGCGCGCTGAACGTTTTGTGACGTATTACGAGCAAATTAAATATTACATTGTTCGTGAATTTTAGCTATTACATTGCCTTTAAAAAGGCATTTCAAACAATATTAAACTTATGGGCAACGTTTCACTCATTCTTTTTTATTTCTGCTTATTGTTTAGATAGAACTATATTCCTATGTAATAATTGGTGGTTCATCAGTCCGCGTAGTAACACAGCTGACCTAGTTGTGTAAATTGAGAAATCCCCGTCACTAGCTAGCAGTGTTATAATTTTAAAACTATTATTTGGAAACAAAATTCCAATTTAGGGTATGTAATAAATAGAAAATTACATATATGTAGTTTTCTGATTTCTTTATTCCACTCGTGTATTTCCTGCCAGAAACCCCACTGCCTGGGGGCTTCCTACAGGAAATACACTCGTGGAATACAGAAATCAGAAAATCATATATATATGTAATTTTGTCTATTTACACACACACACACACACACACACATGACATTTAAATTTATCGCCATCACACTCTTAATAGATTAACAGTTTTCACCGTCCCAGTGTGAGATATTACGTGATATGTGTGTCCTGTCTGTGGGAAACTGCATATAAAATAGTCCTTGCTACTAATGGAAAAGTGTACTTTAAGAATTACCAATTACCATCTACAATAGACAGACAAAAACGAAAAGAAATTATAAATGAAACAACTCATAAAATCATACGTATTTAAAACTTTTGAATTTATATACACACAACGCCAGCAGATACTATACACAGAATACGTTTCACATTTATTCTTCTAATTTAATGATAATACAAACCATATTTCAATATGATAGTTTGCTACAGAAATGATTCCGACTATATTTCTACGTAAATTTACATATTAAATATATTTCTCGTTTACAAAAAATGTGTTTCTCTCGTTAGTCGATAACATCTTTAAAATTGCAGCAAACTTGGGAATGTCCCTTTAAAACAAAATAAAACGTATAGTTATTCATCCTAGGATGCGGTGGTGTTGGGATATACAATTGTAACAAATTACATTCCGACAAATCGAAATCCCTCACCAAAGCTTAATATTATGGAGAATTAAGGTTTGTTTTGTTTAACGACACCACTAGAGCACATTGATTAATTAACCTTCGGCTAATGGATGTCAAACGTTTGGTAATTCTGACACGTAGTCATCAAAGGAAACCCACTATATTTTCCCCAATGCAGCAAGGGATATTTTATGTGCACTTTCCCACAGACAAGAACGCACATACCACGGTCTTTGACAGTTATTATGGAGAGAGTCATAGCTCAGTTAAACAGACGTGTCACTGATTTTAATGATGTGTTTGTCCGCCGTTAGCTCAACATAACGCTGGTTAGACTTCGCTGTATGGAGGTAAAGTAAACGTTGAACTATGTGTTCTAAGTTTGGCTATTCGCGTTCCAGCGCACTTTGCATTGCCGGGCTGTTGGTTAAAGTTAAACTTTGTTTTTTGTTTAATGACACCACTAGAGCACATTGATTTATTAATTATCGGCTATTGAATGTCAAACATTTCGTCATTTCCACATATAGTCTTAAAGAGAAAACACGTTACATTTTTGCTTTCCATTAGTAGGAAAGGGTCCTTTATATACACCACCCCACAGACAGGATAGCACATACCATGGCCTTTGATATATCAGTTGTGGTACACTGGTTAGAACGAGAAATAGCCCAATGAACCCACCAACGGGGATCGATCCTAAACCGATCGTGAATCAAACCAGCGCGTTATCACTGGGCTACTGGTTATATCTTTATCTCCTATGTACTGTTGGTGCACTGCTTTGAATGTCCAAATGAATTTTCAAAATGCATATCGCGTGTTTACGTTGAACTGAGCCTAACCATTTAAAGCTGCAATGTCTGGTTTCAATCGTATACAATCAAGTTCTAAGTGCAAATACAAGCATAACTGCAATTTTAATTCACTCGCGAGTTGTCGTCATTAACGCATATCATCAAATGCTTACTACCCGGTTAGAACAATTCTCGCCATTTTGTAATACCGATCGGATTCTAGCAGCCAATTTCAGCAGACACGCATGGCGACGTTCTAAAGACCAGGCTCATACGCCTTTTATAATGTGCGTTGTGGTGTGGGCTATACGAAACTAGTTGGACATCCTATATTACCGTAGTGCAGACGGATTTTTAAAGTGATACTTCAGATATTATAAAAGTGCTTTAAAAAAAGGGTTAAGTTGAATTTATACGGATATTGGTAACAATAAGACTGTGAACATGAGTCTTGGTTGTTATTTTGTTTTTGTATTGTTATTATATAAAGATACTCTTTTAAACTCTAAAATTCTTAAGTTGTAGTTAATAATAAAAATTAGCATAACAGTGTGTTTGAAAGTGTGTGAAATACAGGTAACAATCGAAAGTCCGGTGTTTAGATCGTCGCCATGAGTGTCTGCTGAAATTGGCTGCTAGAATCCGCTCGTTTTTTGTAATGCAAGAATAGCCGTTCCGTACTATTTTTAGCCCAGAGGGAGCCCGGCAAAAGTATCCCACTTTCAAAATACTGGGTTTATTTTTAACTTAGAAAAGCCAGTGTAGTGAAACCAATTCGGAGTACGGCGTCTTATATGCACCAAACGTAATGGGAGTTTCTGTTCTAAATGCTTAAATAATAAAAATATACCAGCCAATGTAGTTTTAACTATGTGCAATGTCCGAAATGCATGTGAAGGTTTAGCTATTCGCGTTACAGTACCGGCTCGCACCAAGGGCGAGTTTTAACGACTCAATTGTTAGGTGCAAGACCACTACATCCTCTTCTCTCATTAACCACTAACATCTCGCCCACTGTCTTGAAGACAGCCCAGATAGATGAGGTATGTGTCCATGACAGTGTGCTTGGACCTTAATTGGATATAAGTACGAAAATAAGTTGAAATGAAATGTTTCAGGGTTTGTTCTGTGTTTTTTTTTCAATGGCTATCATTCAGCGTTTGAATCAGTACATGTAGCCACTAGCCACCTGCATACTTTAGTTTAATCGCGCAGCCTTGGTGGTATATATCCTGTAACGCCTAACTGATTATAACTTGTGTTGGGTGAAATACTTTTCAAAACGTCATTGCATAGCATGTACACACATCTCTCTCTCTCTCTCTCTCTCTCTCTCTCTCTCTCTCTCTCTCTCTCTCTCTCTCTCTCTCTCTCTCTCTCTCTCTCTCCCCCCTCTCTCTCTCTCTCTCTCTCTCTCTCTCTCTCTCTCTCTCTCTCTCTCTCTCTCTCTCTCTCTCGTTTTCCTCTCTATCCTCTGTTTGTATCACTCTCTCCTCTCTCCCCGTCTCTCTATCCCCTCTCTATCTCTTCTGTACATACCTCTCCCGTCCTCTCGTTCTCTTTTCTCTCTCTCTCTCTCTCTCTCTCTCTCTCTCTCTCTCTCTCTCTCTCTCTCTCTCTCTCTCTCTCTCTCTCTCTCTCTCTCTCTCTCTCTCTCCCCGGCTATTTTAATATTTTCTTTTCTTTATTGAATGTCTTTTTGTCGATGTTGTGCCTACACTCAATCATGCCCTACAGACACACCCACCAACAGATTGCCTGCAGACAAGCTGAGGGCTAATGGTTAGTTGTTGGTCGATAGTGAGAGAGAGAGTTGCGAAACCAGTACCTACCAGCCTCATACACAAACAGCAGAAGGCATGTTATTATTAAAGTATCGTATATGTAACAAGTAAACAGTGTTGGTTATATTTATCTTGCCACATAATGGTGCAATTAATGTTACATAATTATTCAATTAATCGTTAAAACACACATTGGATGGAAGCCTGTAACCGGGAGAGAACCCAGCACCTAACAGTCTTGTGCCCGCTGGCTTTTGCACCACACGATAGAAGCCAACACACGGTTGGTTAAGATAAAACACGAACACGTCAATGATGCATATATCTTTACTCATCCTACGTTCAACGACAGCAAGCGACGCCAACGTTAACGAACAATCTGGTTGGCTTCCGATGTGGGCATGTGATTTGACGAGAAGCGCAGAAACCAGTCTGGTGAGCGATTCTATGCTCTATTTGGCTACAGCAGAAAATCACGTGACATCTCGTAGGCGCTATTAAACAATGCTATCGAATCTCGTTATTTCTTTCTTAGTTACCTTAATCCAGAAAATTAAAACTTTAAGAAAATGTCTTGCTTTTATTATTTCCTATTTTCCTATTTTCTAAGTAATTACTTCAACAAAGTCCCCAAAGATTTAATAACATACTAATAATTTTCTGTTTCTTTTTCTTCTCATCATCTTTTTTTTTTCATTTCGTTTGCCGTTGTGTATTTATGTGTATCTTTCTTCGAAGTAATTATCTATCAAATTTCTATAGCTTTAAATACGTATGGAATACGTTTTTCTGCAGTTTGCTAATAACCATTTGTTTGGATTACCAGGGTCTAATACAAGCCTATGAAAGCAGTCACAGATGACATATATTATAAAACATCACATCCATTGTTACTACATAAAGGGTAAAGAACACAACCAACTTCCAATAAGACAAATTCAATCTCTAGTAATATAACGAATTCCTAAACAAACAAACCAGTGGTGTGGTCGGAAATATAACAAGGGGTGGTGGCTGGTGTTTTGGGGCGGATAATACACCATAAGCTGCTATTACCACTGTTGTCTTCATTTCTATTGTTGTCTGTCCAAACTTTAACACGGACCGCAGAGTTTAACTATATTGCAGCAATGAAAACACGATGCATTGTCTGGAATATTTTTATTATTTAAGCATTTAGAACAGAAAATCCCATTACGTTTGGTGCATACGCCGTACTCCGAATTGGTTTCGCTAAGCTGGATTCCCGCCCCGGGGTTGGCCACTGGCGATGTCAGAGGTCAAACCCGTGGTGGGCGTGCCTGAACCTTAATTGGATAGGGGCACGTTAAACGAGTTCCCATCCCATCCCACTACACTGGCTTTTCTAAGTTAAAAATAAACCCAGTATTTTGAAAGTAGGACACTTTTGCCGGGCTCCCTCTGGGCTAAAAATAGTACGGTTGGGCTATTGTTGCATTACAAAAACCGAGCAGATTCTAGCAGCCAATTTCAGCAGACACTCATGGCGACGTTCTAAGCACCGGACTCATACGCCTTTCGATTGTTACCTGTATTTCACACACTTTTAAACACACTGTTATGCTAATTTTTATTATTCACTACAACTTAAGAATTTTAGAGTTTTAAAGAGTATCTTTATATAATAACAACACAAAAACAAAATAACAACCAAGACTCATTTTCACAGTCTTATTGTTACTAATATCCGTATAAATACAACTTAACCGTTTTATTAAGCACTTTTATAATATCTGAAGTATCACTTTAAAAATCCGTTTGTACTACGGTAATATAGGATGTCCAACTAGTTTCGTATAGCCCACACCACAACACAAATTATAAAAGGCGTATGAGTCCGGTGTTTAGAACTTCGCCATGCGTGTCTGCTGAAATTGGCTGCTAGAATCCGCTCGGTATTACAAAATGGCGGAAATTGTTCTAACTGGGTAGTAAGCATTTGACGATATGCGTTAATGACGACAACTCGCGAGTGAATTAAAAGTGCAGTTATGCTTGTATTTGAACTTAGAACTTGACTGTATACGATTGAAACCAGACATTGCAGCTTTAAGCAACGGTAACCAAGCACATACGGAATATACATTTAATGCCATTCAGCTATACACTTCGTTGTTATCCATTTCGATATTCTTTCATTTTCTTTTTTTTACCCCCCCCCCCCCCCCCCGAACTTCCCACCTCCCACCTCCCCCGCCATCTTTTTTCTTACTTTGTTTTCGAAAATTAAAGTACATGATGGTTCGTACAGAATAGCCCAATGGAGATCGATCCCAAACCGACCGCGCATCGAGCGAGCGCTTTACCACTGGGCTATGTATCGCCCGTGGTTCGTATAGATGCTACTAAAAGATACGCAACACGCCGTTAGGTAATGGGGTTTTTTTTGTAGTTTTTTGTATTTTATTTAAGACTATGGTTGCTTGCTTCTTTTAGTCGTGGTCAAAATATCTATAATAATTGTCAGTTACATGTATAATGTTGTTGACGTTTTTAGGGGTTCATGGGTTTTTTTGCGGATTTTTTTGTTGTTTTTGATGAGGGCTCCTAAAAAGCATGATGTAACCAAAAAACACTACAGAAGACATACTCATGATATTGTCAGTCAATGCGCTCGTGTTTTTATCGTATCTCTCATGTCATATATACGATTTTATCCATTAGCGCTGTCTAGAAGTTAGCACTTACGTGCTAGAAGATATCTTTCAAATATGATGCTGTTTGTGACACAAATTAGGAAATGATAGCAATAAACTGCTGTATCTTGTACAATTGTAATAGCCATTCTCTTACTCTTTAAAAAGAAAATCCCTCCATATCCCTCTCTTTATCAGACATAAACAAACACAAAGAAGAAACATGTCCATTGCAACACAACGCGTGTCCATTCCGAATTAGTAGTCCACTGTTTTCGTCTTTAACAATGGAATGAATAAATGTTTAACGAAAGTAAAGTTTGTTTTGTTTAACGACACTAGTAGAGCACATTGAGTTATTAATAATCGGCTATTGGACACAGAATAGAGTGGGTTCAGCATCATTGCAATCTATGTTTCCTTCAGTAATCGTTGTTACTACCCGATGATCAAATATTCTAGTACTGAGTACAAAGTGGTGATGGTACCACCCCAATGGATTTATGACAATATGCAGTCTGGATTTGTTCGTCCATTCAAGTATATTCCTGTCTTTGAGACAACCGTGGGACATGATGCAGCCCAGCGATACAGCACTCGGTCCCATTGGGCTACGTTTCGTTTCAACTGGTATATCAAAGACCGTGGGATGTGCTATCCTGTCTGTGTTATGGTGCGTATAAAAGATTCCTTGCTACCAATGAAAAATTGTTTGACATCCAATAGCAGATGATTAATATATCAATGTGCTCTAGTGGTTTGGTTAAACAAAACAAACTTTATTTTACTTTCATATAATTTTCTGAATACGAGCCTACTCCACACCGGCACACGTCTGCACACAGGTCTGTTTTTTGTTTTATTAATGTATGCGTTTTTTTGGAGTGACATCAAAACAATAACTTCGATTGATATAGGGGCGGGACGAAGGTCAGTACTACGCTTGTAGTATCTTAAATGCTGATTTGTATCGCTGTGGACTAGTTACAGATCCACCCTGAAAATGTGGGTATCATTACGAGAGCAACTTCCATTACTTCTTTCAGTGTGAATTTTATACCCAGCAAAGACAACATCTATTAGACTCTTTAAGTGCATTTGTACCAATAAACCTCCAGTTGGTACTAAACGGTAGAACCACATTAAGTGACGACACAAAAAGCTAATATTTCATTATGTTCAAAAATACATTAAACAAACAGAAAGATTCAATAAATAAAATATGGTTTAATAAATGATTAGATAAATAAATTATGACTTGATAGAATTATATCAAAATGTGCGGAATTTATTGACCATCCCACGCCAAAGCCGCGCTGTCTGATTAGAAAGATAAACTACTTTAGTTTTCCCTTTTTTATTTTATTTTTTATTATTATGTTTTTAGCACTTTAGCACTTTGTTCACACTACAAATCTATTTTGCTTAATATTCTGTGTATTAACTTTGTTCTGAATATTTATTGTAGTCTTTCTTCCGGTTTCACTTTATCTGCACTATTAATTTGTCTTGCTTGATGTTTTGTGTATTTACTTTGTTTCAAATCTTTGTACTAATAGTAGTCGCCTATAATGTTATAATATTTGTAATTAGGGGAGGGCCTCGTCGGTTGAATGACTTGTGCCCAATCCTTTTTTATATTATATGAAATAACATAAGTTTCAAACAAACATAGCTCTATGGCACAATGCTCACCTGAAGCGCGATAAGTCTAGGATCGATTCCCGTCCGTGGACTATTTCTCGTTCCAGCCAGTTCTCCACAACTGGTGTAATAAAGGCCGTGATATGTATGATCCTGTCTGTGGTATAGTACATATAAAATATTATTTGCTGCTAATTGAAACGAGTAGCCCATGGAATGGCGACTGCGGGTTTCTTCTGTCAATATGTGCGTGGTCCTTAACCACATGCACGACGTCATATAACCGTAAATAAGTGTTGAGTATGTCGTTAAATAAAACATGTCCTTCCTTTCTTCGACTGATATATCAGTAATTGTGAGTCCGTATTGTGTATCATCCATTTTCCGTGTTTCGCTTTTGCTCTACACAACAACAAAAAAACACCCCAAAACAAACAGGGATTACAGTCGTAACTCGTATGATATATAGCTATGGTATTGTGGGAAAGATAGTGTGAGGGTCCCGTTTTATAAGGGATATAGCCTTCCAGGCCAAATGTCTAGAGCTTCTAAATACAAGCTGGTAGATATCATGAAACATCGATGGAACAAAGGACATGTTCCAGTTGTCTTAACCGCACTGAAAACGAGTGTCACGTACTGCCCATTATACGCTGACATAACGTTACAGCTACTCAGACACTGCATAACTTTACGTTTTAATTATGATGAGTGCACCGACATGCAGAACATGTGCTTTATCTTGTTATGTCCCGATATTTGTATCTTAGGTGTCGAAACCTGCCATAGCATTATTAAATATCGAAAAATCCCTTTTATTTACTATTATATACTATTAGATGTATGTATAATATTTTAACTGCATACGCCTTATTGTTTTATTTATGTTGCCATTATTTCAAATGTACTGTATTGGGTTGTTTATATTTATTTGCCGTTTAGATACTTTTAGCGAACAGTCTCCCATAACTCTGTATATTGTGGCTCGTTACAATTTTATAATTTGTATTGCTTGAATTTATATGCTAAATTGTATTCTGTTGTAATGAGGTGATACTTTAATAAGCTGTCTGTCTGTCCGTCTACAAGTCGGTAGTGAATGAAGTAAATGCGGGATTGCAACAAAAACGAGGGAATAGTTGGGTTGTTGTTGTTGGTTTTTCTTTCCTTTTTAAATTTAATTTTATTCCCAGATAACTTGCCACACAAGGCTTCCATAACACAACACCGTGTCGTAATTTCTATTCTCATAATGTGCCTGTTTTTTGTTAGTGGTGTTTATTTCGTATTTATTTGTTTCCCCCCTGTAAGTCACCCTCTTCATTCTTATTAGGTACGACACTTCTGATATATATTGTCATTTGCAATTAATGTGTAGTTGTTAATTTAAAAAAAGAGAAAAGCCCTGCACCTTTAATGGACTAAATCGGAGCATACTCAGGGGAATTAGAAAACCGATTGACATGTTAAAGGGACACGCCCTAGTTACGGCTAGTTGTTAACCATTACGGCGTTGTTTTTCGCTATTAAAGGGACACGCCCTAGTTACGGCTAGTTGTTAACCATTACGGCGTTGTTTTTCGCTATTAAAGGGACACGCCCTAGTTACGGCTAGTTGTTAACCATTACGGCGTTGTTTTTCGCTATTAAAGGGACACGCCCTAGTTACGGCTAGTTGTTAACCATTACGGCGTTGTTTTTCGCTATTAAAGGGACACACCCTAGTTACGGCTAGTTGTTAACCATTACGGCGTTGTTTTTCGCTATTAAACCCATTTTTTTTTTCACAAATAAAATTGCACTTTACTTACCGTTTATTATTTAGAATATACATTTCCATTCACCTGAAGTGTTTTTTGGTAATCCTGGTAATCCTGGTGTTTGTAATACCACAAAATGCATTTTTCGTATTTCTAAAAAAACGGACGCACGTTTGAGAAAAAACCGTTGAGCAGACAAGGTCTAATCTATTTTTAGACGGGATATCATTTTGGTTCGGTTTGTTTTCTCGTGCACGGTTCGCGCAATCAACATCCGATTTGTTGTTGTTCATTTGTGAGATTTTTCTTCACAGTTCGTGAACATTTTCAGTAACAATAAAGTTCAGACAAGTAAGTATCTCAATACAAAACGCTACAAACCCTTAAAACCAATAATTTTGCTAAGTCCTACGATATCTGGAGAGAGGATACAACCAGGACAGAACAGTTGGAACATGTCCAGGAGAGGTGAAAAGAACGCACCCCAAGTCTGTGAAATTTGTCGTGACGTAGGCATTGTTGTGCTTCGAGCGACATCTACCAGTGACATCAGAATACAAACTTTCAAAATTATTTCAAGCAATTGGGACATGGGGATTCCCATGGTATTTATCGATATAAAACCTGCTTTTTCACTCCATTTGATAAAAACGTGATCTAAGTGTGTTACAGGTTTGTAGATTAACCAAATTATAATTTATTTTCGCTGGATGGAACTAGGGTGTGCGGCTTTAAGAAGGTAACTATTAGTAAGGCGTGTTCTTAAACACGAAGCAGTCATTCATTGGTCAACAAGTATCAGTCAGGTAAAGCCAGTTGGGTTGTACTCATTTAATGTATAGGGATGTCAACATGTTGTAATAGTTATACTGAAGCAAAAAAGAAACTTAACTTCATTACAAAGATACGAGTATTAAGACACTGTGTTTTAAAGTAACCAAGTTGGCAAAGTGTGTGTTGTCTAGCTGTTGACATCAGTTTTCATTCACACAATAGCCAGTATTCCGAAATCGTACACGCACCTCTTTGAGGATTGTCTGTTATTTCGTTTACGTTCATCGAGGTATGAACAACAAAAAATCATCCGCAAACTATATGAATCGGCGAAACCGTTCTCACACAGTTTGCAGATGATTTTTTGTTGTTGTTGTTGTTCATACCCAGATGAACATAAAAGAAATAACATATAATACTTATAATTAAATTTGAATCATATTTGCTAATAATAAAACTAATACTTCATAATTTATTTTGATTTATTTTTGGTCAATAAACAAAGAAGCTCAATAAGACAACTTGCCCATATAAAATGACGTCATCAGATATGACGTTCTATGATGACGTAATTTTTACGTTCATCGAGTAATGAACAAACTCCCGTAGATACGTCTGGACCAATGGGATGACGTTATGTTATAATGAGACGGAAAATTAACTATTTAGGTATGGAGGACATGTTTGTCCTATTACAGGTGCGAATACCTGTGTACTGTTAAGTTTCAGAAATTGTTATAACCAAAAGTAGATTGACACACATGACCTATTCAAGCATAGCGGCAGTTGACTGAAGACGCTTATATGAAGTCAAATCGCTTACTTACACATCTAAGGCGTAGCAGCCCACTACATTATATGCATATTTGTGGAAAGCCACGTATGGTCCTTGTTGAGCACAACGTTGAATGCTCATATACATCTTGATGCATCCACTCCACCAATACCACATTCACACTGATAGAAACACACACAAAAATCTCATTAAAATTTGCGTGAAATAACAGAGATTGCAGTCTATCGAATATCGACTGGGAGCCATATTTCCTTCCTTCCTTTTTTTTTAAATGTTTAAAAAAATTTTAATTTTTTGTTTGTTTGTTTTATGACACATTCATTTCCTTTCAACTTAGTTTTGTGTTTTTATCCAATTAAGGTTCAAGCAGGATGTCCTGGGCAAACAGGTCAGCTGTCTGATCTGTCGGTCCAGGACAATGGGTTAGATGTTAGTGGTTAGTTTTAGAGAAGAGGCTGTAGTGGTCTTACATCTACCCACTGAGTCGTTAAAACTCGCTCTGTATGGGAGTCGGTACCGGGCTGCGAACCCACAACATACCAGTCTTATGTCCGATGGCTTAACCGCGACACCACCGAGGCCGGTTGACTTCTGCACTCCTTGTGGAGTTAGAGGAGTTCACACTTGTCACAAACTGTAAATGACCATGTGACGTTTGGGTATCGCAACTCGATACGTCATGGGGCCTACTGTCCAAATACAGTGTTGGGAAATTCACACTTTGGTGCTGTTTATAATATAACAGAATTCTGTTCTTCGTTAATTTCTTAATTCGTTGCTACCGGCCTCGGTGGTGTCGTGGTTATGCCACTGGATATAAGGCTGGTAGGTACAGAGTTCGCACACCGGTACCGGCGAGTTGTAATGCCTCAATGGGTAGTTGTAGTACCACTACACCCTCTCTCTCTCTCTCTCTCTCTCTCTCTCTCTCTCTCTCTCTCTCTCTCTCTCTCTCGTTTTCCTCTCTATCCTCTGTTTGTTTCTCTCTCCTCTCTCCCCGTCTCTCTATCCCCCTCTCTATCTCGTCTGTACATACCTCTCCCGTCCTCTCGTTCTCTTATCTCTCTCTGTCTCTGTGTCTGTCTGTCTGTCTCTCTCTCTCTCTCTCTCTCTCTCTCTCTCTCTCTCTCTCTCTCTCTCTCTCTCTCTCTCTCTCTCTCTCTCTCTCTCTCTCTCCCTCTCCCCCACTAACCACTAATAAAGAATCCAATGTCCTGGACAGACAGATCAGATAGCTGAAGTGTGTGTGCCGAGGACAGCGTGCTTGAAACTAAATTGGATATAAGGGCGGGACGTAGCCCAGTAGTAAAACGTTCGCTTGATGCGCAGTCTGTCTGGGATCGATCCCCGTCGTCGAGCCCATTGGACTATTTCTCGTTCCAGCCAGTCGACAACGACTGGTATATCAAAGTCCGTGGTATGTGCTATTCGGATGGTGCATAAAAAATATTCCTTGCTGCTAATGGAAAAATGTAGCGGGTTTCCTCTCTATGATTGTGTCAAAATGACCATATGTTTGACATCCAATAGCCGATGATTAATAAATCAATGTGCTCTAGTGGTGTCGTTAAACAAAACAAACTTATTCTTAATAGTGCATTTTCTGTACCGAATTTTTATTTTTATCTTTTTTTTTTTTTTTTTTGCTTTAGTATACACAGGATAGTCAATTACACAAAAGCTGTGCCATTTAGCCAACTTATTTTCGTGCTTATATCCAATTATGGTTCAAGCACGCTGTCCTGGGCACACACCTCAGCTATCTGGACTGTCTGTCCAGGACAGTGGGTTAGTTGTTAGTTGGTTAGTGATTAGTGAGAGAGAAGAGGGTGTAGTGGCCTTACACCTACCCATTGAACCCTTAAGAACTCGCTCTGGGTGGGAGCCGGTACCGGGCTGCGAACCCTGTACCTACCAGCCTGTAGTCCGATGACTTAACCACTGCACCACCCAGGCCGGTCTTTAGCTTGCGTGTTCCCTATACTTCAGTGCCGTAGTAACAATAAGATAATGAAACTATTCACTGGATTAGTCCAATTAGTATATGTCTATACTCGCAATCAGGAACGGCGGAAGGAAATATTCATTTCTGACTGAGATCGAAGATGCAAAGCAACGTTTCTTGGGAATTAGGGGATATGCTCCCCTTTACACTTTTAAAAACTAGATGTTCTGAAATACAATTCCCTGTATTCTACAAGTAAAATGCATATCTGCTTTAAGATTTACTACTAATAATATTTTTGATTCAGAATTATTAGGTGAGGGGGTGGGGCTAGATCCCCCAGCCACCTTGCTCCGACATGCCTGCTGGCAATGGAATTAAACTGTGCAGTGTATATTAGGAAACGTATATATGTTAATATTTGCCTATACTAGGAAATTGAAATATCAATTCATAATAGTCTTAATATGGTTTAATATATCAAGCATCCAACATTCAGTCAGTACGCACACACATGACCGTGGCCGTGCTACGAATTGTATTAAAGTATTTTCTGTTAAATACAACACCCAGACTAATGCACGTCCACCAGTGTGTAATGTGTGTGTGTGTGTGTGTGTGTGTGTGTGTGTATATATATATGTGTGTGTGTGTGTGCGTGCGTACGTGTATGTTTGTTTGCCTGTATGTATGCGTGAAAAAGTTAAAGTTTGCTTTGTTTAACGGCACCAGTAGAGCACTTTGGTTAATCACTGGCTACTGGATGTCAAACATTTGATTGTTTGACATATAGTCTTAGAGAGAAAACCCGCTGTATTTTTGTATTTGAAACAAGATATCGTTTATATGTAAGATCTCCTATACCATTGCCTTTGATATACCAGACGTGGTGGTGCACTGGCTGGGACGAGATATAGTCCAATGGGACCACCGACGGGGTTCGATCCCAAACCGAACGCGCATCAGGCGAGCGCTTCACCATTGGACTACGTGCCTCATCTTTTGTGTGTGTATGTGTGTGTCTGTGTGTGTGAGTGTCTGGATGTGCGTCTGTGTGTGTGTGTGTGTGTGTGTGTGTGTGTGTCTATGTGTGTGAGTGTGTGTGTGTGTGTGTGTGCGTGTGTGTGTGTGTGTGTGTGTGTGATAAATATAGGTTAGTCCCCCGCCATGCTGCTCTAACTAAGCAACAACCTCATCACTTATTTCAAAAGCACATTCGCCTTGCCGATTATAATTCCTAACATTTTCGGGAAAAAACAGGCATATTTCTTCGTATCCAGGCCTTATAAAACATCTAAGCAGATAGTTCGCTATCAATTGCTAGCTAGAGATCAGCTTCCGAAACCCAGTATCATTTATATTGTTAGTCTAAGCTATTTGCGGGAGTGTGGGGTTGTCAAGAGCTGTATACAGCACGTCTGCTGGAGTGTGGGGTTGTTAAGAACTGGACACACTACGTCTGGGGGAGTGTGGGGTTGTTAAGAGTTGCACACGGTACATCTGTGGGAGTGTGGGGTTATTAAGAGCTGTACAAAGTACGTCTGTAGGAGTGTCGGGTTGTTAAGGGCTGTACACAGTACGTATGTGGGAGTGTCGGGTTGTTAAGAGCTGTACACAGTACGTCTTTGGGAGTGTGGGATTGTTAAGGTCTGTACACAGTACGTCTGTGGGAGTGTGGATATTTTAAGGACTGTACACAGTACGTCTGTAGGAGTATTGAGATGTTAAGGGCTGTACACAGTACGTCAGTGGGAGTGTGGACATGCTAGGGCTGTACACAGTACGTTTGTGGGAGTGTGGAGATGTTAAGAGCTGTACACAGTGCATCTGCGGGAGTGTGGGGATGTTAAGAGCTGTACACAGCACGTCTGTGGGAGTGTGGGGTTGTTAAGGGTTGTACACAGTACGTCTGTGGGAGTGTGGGGTTGTTAAGAGCTGTACACAGCACGTCTGTGGGAGTGTGGGGTTGTTAAGAGCTGTACACAGCACGTCTGTGGGAGTGTGGGGTTGTTAAGGGTTGTACACAGTACGTCTGTGGGAGTGTGGGGTTGTTAAGAGCTGTACACAATACTTCTGTGGGAGTATGTTGTTGTTAATAGCTGTACACAATACATCTGTGGGAGTGTGGGGTTGTTAAGGGCTGTGCACAATACGTCTGTGGGAGTGTGGAGATGTTAGGGGCTGTACACAGTGCGTCTGTGGGAGTGTAGAACTATTAAAAGCTGTACACAGTACGTCTGTGGGAGTGTGGGGTTGTTAAGAGCTGTATACAGTGCGTCTGTGGGAGTGCGGAGATGTTAAGGGTTGTACACAGCATGTCTGTGGGAGTGTAGACATATTAAAAGCTGTACACAGTACGACTGTGGGAGTGTGGGGTTGTTAAGAGCTGTACACAGTACGTCTGTGGGAGTGTGGGGTTGTTAAGAGCTGTACACAGCACGTCTGTGGGAGTGTGGGGTTGTTAAGGGTTGTACACAGTACGTCTGTGGGAGTGTGGGGTTGTTAAGAGCTGTACACAATACTTCTGTGGGAGTATGTTGTTGTTAATAGCTGTACACAATACATCTGTGGGAGTGTGGGGTTGTTAAGGGCTGTGCACAATACGTCTGTGGGAGTGTGGAGATGTTAAGGGCTGTACACAGTGCGTCTGTGGGAGTGTAGAACTATTAAAAGCTGTACACAGTACGTCTGTGGGAGTGTGGGGTTGTTAAGAGCTGCATACAGTGCGTCTGTGGGAGTGCGGAGATGTTAAGGGTTGTACACAGCATGTCTGTGGGAGTGTAGACATATTAAAAGCTGTACACAGTACGACTGTGGGAGTGTGGGGTTGTTAAGAGCTGTATAGAATGCGTCTTTTGGAGTGTGGAGATGTTAAGGGCTGTACGCAATACGTCTGTGGGAGTGTGGCATTGTTAAGGACTGTACACAGTACGTCTGTGGGAGTGTGGGGTTGTTAGCAGCTGTAAACAGTACGTCTGTGGGAGTGTGGGGTTGTTAAGCGCTGCACACAGTACGTCAGGGTGAGTGCGGGGTTGTTAGAAGCTGTACACAATACGTCTGTGGGAGTGTGGGGTTGTTAAGGACTGTACACAGTACGTCTGTGGGAGTGTGGGGTTGTTAGCAGCTGTACACGGTACGTCTGTGGGAGTGTGGGGTTGTTCAGGACTGTACACAGTACGTATGCGGAAGTGTGGGGTTGTTAAGGACTGTACACAGTACGTCTGTGCGAGTGTGGGGTTGTTAGAAGCTGTACACAGTACGTCTGTGGGAGTATGGGGTTGTTAAGGACTGTACACAGTACGTCTGTGGGAGTGTGGCGTTGTTAAGAGCTGTACACATTACGTCTGTCAGAGTGTGAGGTTGTTAAGGACTGTACACAGTACGTCTGTGGAAGTGTGGGGTTGTTAAGGACTGTACATAGTACGTCTGTGGGAGTGTGGGGTTGTTCAGGACTGTACACAGTACGTATGCGGAAGTGTGGGGTTGTTAAGGACTGTACACAGTACGTCTGTGCGAGTGTGGGGTTGTTAGAAGCTGTACACAGTACGGCTGTGGGAGTATGTGGTTGTTAAGGACTGTACACAGTACGTCTGTGGGAGT
>NC_054703.1:11354470-11366970 GCF_016097555.1 Gigantopelta aegis
CCTTGCCTGAATGCTGAAAAAAAACTACATATAAAAGATCCTTTGCTGCTAATGGAAACTAAAAATCTAGCGGTGTAACGCCGCATATAAAAGCGCAACTGTGAGAGTTACGCGGTGATTTTTCAACGCATAAAGCACACGATGAGCTATATGCTGCAGCGTCCGCTGAAATAAAGCGCAATTAGCTAAAAACCACAGACATGTGTTTGGTCCCGCAATTTCCTCACTTTGTTTATATGGAATATATAATATATCGGCAAATATATATACGAACGTTTTATATATATTCTGTTTAAATCGTTTAAATTTAGCTTAGTCGTTGAAAGCGCTCAAACCGATGACTGAAGACGGTTTCGTCGACATTCGATACGTTTTTGTAATTATTGACTGTTGTTGTTGTTGCTGCTGCTGCTGCTGCTCCCTCTCTTCCTCCTGCTGCTACTACTTCTGCTGTTACTGGTGCCGCTTTCACTACTACGGCTACTACAGGGTTGAAAATTAACATTCGCCCGGCGGCCTGTGGCGACATTTCCTGGCTAAGGGCGACTAAGAAATTTACAAAGGTAGTCCGTTGATCGATTTTAGGGTCTGGCGAGTATGATACTAGTTGAAAAAGAAACACACTTACACTGAATCGAATGAGACAAAACACACTACAGGTCTGGCAGCAGAAAACATAGGTGATGTTCCAAAATAATAAATACAGATAAAATTCATATAAAAACAAATTAATTTGTTAAGTCTTAAACCCATACCATCTCAAATAACATTTTATTGGGGGGAAAAGTTCCGTGTAAATTAACACAAAAATTATATAAAATTACCATCAAACTGCATAGGTTAACTATTTTTTTCTGATACAGGTTTTAAGGCAATTGATGGCACATCCAAGATAATCTGAATGATAAAACCGTAATATATGACCAAGGCCGTATCTCCGCGCAAAGCAGAGACGAATAGTGGCAACATAGTGGATGATTCTCTATCTAGTGCCTCGTCTGTAGGAGAACAGCTACCCCCGAGGACATCATTTACTGGGAATTTCACCCCTCTTGTATCGCCACAAAGTTTATTCCGTCCCTCTTGCATCGCCACAAAGAGGGCTGCCATTCCCAGACTGCTTTACTAAAAGAAACGCGCAGTTCTACCTTTAGTCTCTTTGTACTGCATTATCTTTTACTTCAGAGAAAACGCAAGTCAAGCAGCATACCTTGGGTGTTCTACCATTTTGTTTTCACCATCGGTATTAAAAATGATATTTAATATGTATAATTTAATGGTATTTTGTAAAGTAATATTTTTATTTATACTGAATTTCTTTTTCAATTTGATTTGAGTTGAGATGGGTTTATAATTTAATGACATGGTTTTATATGAATTTTAACTTTATTCATTATGAAGTTAAACACCAATTCATCGGTTTTCTTTTGACGCAAACGGACTATACAGCGAACACATGGTTATTATTTTTAAAGAATGTCTAGTTTTGATTTTGGCTCTTTAGTTAAATTTCAGTGTGATAACTGGGGGGCTAGTTGAATTTGAGAAGGGCCAGTAAGATTTTTCTTCAACTGGCCCTGCTGATAACCATGGTTTTCGTGTTAATTTTCAACCCTGCTACTACTGCTGCTGCCGCCGCCGCCGCTACTACTACTACTGCTACTACCACCACCACCACAACAACCACTGCAGCTGCTACAGTAGTAGTAGTAGCAACAGCAGCAGCAGTAGCAACAGTAGTAGTAGTAGTAGTATTAGTAGTAGTAGTAGTAGTCGTAGTAGTGGTAGTAGTAGTAGTAGTAGTAGTAGTAGTAACAGCAGTGCTTAGCAGCAGTAGAAGTAGCGATGGAAGTACCAGATGCAACAGAAGTAGTAATAACAGCAGCACCAATTGTAGCAATAACAAACACGTGATCAGTAACAGCAGCAGTTAAACTAGCAGTAGTGGTAGCAGCAACGGTATTGTCTTCAACTGACCCTGCTGGCGACCATGATTTTCAACCCTGCTACAACTGCTGCTGCTGCTTCCGTCGCCGCTATTACTACTACTACTACTACCACCACAACAACCACTGCTGCTGCTACAGTAGTAATAGTAGTAGTAGTGGCAGCAGCAGCAGTAGCAACAGTAGTAGTAGTAGTAGTAGTAGTAGTAACAGCAGTGCTCTGCAGCAGCAGTAGCAGTAGCGATGGAAGTACCAGATGCAACAGAAGTAGTAGTAGCAGCAGCATCAACTGCAACAGTAAAAACAACAGCAGCAGTTAAACTAGCAGTAGTGGTAACAGCAGCGGTAGCAGCAGCGGTAGTACCAACAGCAACGCTGGTAGTAGTAGTTCTGGATCTGGTGCGATTTCTTCCGTCTTGATAAACACTTGTTTAATGATCTTTCGTTACACAAACTAGTTGGAAACAGGACATACTCATTGCAGTTGGGCCTAGGATCCCCAAACTTGACAAAAAGGTTGGTCATGACCGGTAGAGGAACCCTGTCGATTTTGAGGTCGCTAGGTCAAAGTCACTGTGACCTTTGGCAGTTAAACGGGTTCCGATCAATAACTTGAGAACGATTGGACCTAGGATTATCAAACTTGATATAAAGGTTGACCAGTAAACGACCCCCTATCAAGTTTGATGTCGCTAGGTGAAAAAGGTCAAGGACACGGTGACTTTGAGAAGTAAAGCGCTTTCTGATCAATAACTTACATGTAAGAACCTTTGAATTAAGAATCTTCATTTACTCTGTATGCCATTTCGCCGCATGCAGCTATATCTTGGTGTGTGCTATATGCGTACGCATAACGCTCACAGTTGTGTTATATGTGGCGCGCTATATGCGGCGTTACACAGCGGGTTTCCTCTAATGACTACAAGTCAAAATTACTAATTGTTTGACATCCAATAGCCGATGATTAATTAATCAATGTGCTCTTTAACTTTCTTTGTTTCGCAATATAGTTCAACATCCTACATTCTATCCTAGAAATACTACTTGGTAAAACTCTGCCATTGATGTTGTTATTATAAACCGCCATTATATATATATATATATTATATATATATATATATATATATATATATATATACTCATGTATGTCGATGATATTGACGATTCATTTAATTACAGGTGATAATTTCAAGACGACCTCTAAAGATGTCAACTACAAGTCTGCAACCATCATCTCTTAATCAAACAACCAGCTTTGTCGAGACTTCTGCTGCTTTTGTCAACCTTACATATGGAAACAATTCTGTCGGTGGTCACGAACGTCAACGGTGGACAGATTTCGAAATGTATAGATACAGTTTTTGGAGCATTGTGCTGTTCATTGTTGTGACGGGCGTAATCGGGAACGTCCTGCAATTCATTATGATGGGAGACACGAAACTGAATTACCTTTCGTATTCCGTATACTTAAAATTTCTGTCTGTTTCTGACAGCTTGTTGCTAATCATAAACCTCCTCAATGAAACGAATAAAGTGTTTCCCTTACAGTACGCTATACCAGTATACATCGGTATACTATCGTTCGCCTTAAGAGTTATTGCAATGGTATTATCGCCATGGTTAGTAGTTGGACTTACACTTGATAGATACATATGTATCTGTTTCCCACTGAAGCGACAGATACTCTGTACCAGAAAGAAAGCCATTGTCGTCTGTTCTGCCATGCTTGCTATTTCTGGTGTGCTAATTATGCCCTTTCCTGTTTCAACGGAAGTGGTTAAAAATAGATGTTTTCCCCCAGAAGGAATTACGTTTTATTATAATGGCATACTATTGCTATTTTCGTCCATTTTGCCCTGCATGTTTATTCTAGTATTGAACATCCTTATCATTACTCAAATCCAACGAAGTCGCTACTTCAGAAGCAATTTTACAAGATCGACTAGTCATTCAGCTAGGCGTCGGCAAGACAATTCGACACGCCCTCTGGTGTTAGTTTCTGTCCTGGCTTTTGTGACCTTGGTACCAGTGGTAGTTGCAAAGGCTGTTCATAGTTTACTACAACTACTGGACAGAAATTTGAATGATAATGTCTTGAACTATAACGTTAGGACAATCCTTTTCATGATCTACCTTCTGAATTTTGGCCAGAATTTTTATATTCTGATTGCAAGTTGGTCTAACTATAGAGAAATCATTAGAACACGGCTGGCTTGCTGCAGTTTGAAATGGAAACTACGAAGACAACAGAGTCAATCTGTGGTGACACAGAGTTCTCATACGAGCGGTTCTGGATCTGGTAGTGCTGGTTTATCACTGGTGTCTATTCGGGAGTGAATGCTACTCATGACTTGAACATGTTGAGCTAGCCCATCTTGATATCAATGACTGAATAGTCCATCTGGTATCACAAGTTCAACATTTTAGCTATCCCGTCTGCTATCAATGACAGTGCACCTGGTATCACGAGTTGAACAGTTTGAGTTAGCCCGCCTGGTATAAACAATTTAATGATTTAATAGTCCATCCGGTATTACAATAGGAACATGTTGAGATAGCCCGTCTGGTATCAAAGATTGAATGATTTAATAGTCCATCTGATATTACACTATAAACATGTTGAGATAGCCCGTCTGGTGTCACGAGATGAACATTATGAGCTAGCCCGCCTTGTATCAATGATTGGATAGTCCATTCGGTATCATAAGATGAATATTTTTAGCTAGCCAGGTCTGGTATCAATGATTGAATAGTCCATCCGGTATCATAAGATGAATATTTTTAGCTAGCCAGGTCTGGTATCAATGACTGAATAGTCCATCCGGTATCATAAGATGAATATTTTTAGCTAGCCAGGTCTGGTATCAATGCTTGGATAGTCCATTCGGTATCATAAGATGAATATTTTTAGCTAGCCAGGTCTGGTATCAATGATTGAATAGTCCATCCGGTATCATAAGATGAATATTTTTAGCTAGCCAGGTCTGGTATCAATGATAGTGTATCTGGTATCAAGAGTATCATGAGTTGAGCAATAAAACATACATTCACGTATTTATATGGAAGCACACAGAGGCTCGCATACTACAATTTTAATTCCTAATAAATGATATTAACGATACCGAAAGAAACGAGGGCAATAGCCTCTATGCATTAACCTGGTTAATAATGGTATTGCAAGGTATTTAGATAATGTGTTGCTGCCATTTGCTTACAATCCAATAAGACATGTATATCTGAGCGTAACTTTTTCAAATAGTTACTTGCAATACGTGACGTCAAACTAATTTATGCTAATCGTGATGACGTCATATCACCGATGGCGGCGACTTTAGTACTGTGATTTACTAAAAAATAAATTAAAATGTTATTTTATAAATGTTATAGGATAAATATAATTCACTACTCGTGTTTTTGTAATGTGTAAAATATCAACCTCGTCTAGTTAATCGGTATTTGTCTCGGCAGAACCTCGACAAATGCCGAATGAAATAGACTCGGTTGATATTTTCCATATTACAAATAGTCGTGACCAAACCTCTATGTATTCGCAACACGTAGCTCACTAAATAAATTTAGTATTGACTTTTTTAAATACTGCTATTAAAAATCAAAATCAAGATCGATCTTATTAACACGCTTTTGCAGTCGTATTATCATTAAATCACCTTTCATACATTAGTGTTTACATTTTGCGTCGTGCCACATACTGATGCAATTAACGTTACAGGTACAATGTTCTGTTGTACAACTGAACAATCCTATATATGCATACGTAGTTTGTTGTGTTTTCGTTGATCACCTAATATCGTAAAGATCGAAATATATGTATATGCAGTTTGAGGTGTTTGCGTTGACCAACTGATATCGTAAGATCGTCAATTATGTATATGTAGTTTTTAGTGTTTTCGTTGGTCACTTAATATCGTAAAGATCGCATGGCATGTATATATAGTTTTCGGTGTTTTCGTTGATCACTTAATATCGTAAATATCGCCATGTATGTATATATAGTTTTGGGTGTTTTCCTTGATCACCTAATTAAATATCGTAAAAATCGCCATGGTAGTAACACTTATATAAAACTCACTCTAAACGGGGTGTTTATGTGATGAGTTAAGTTATCTTCTCTCACACTAACCACTAATCACTAAAACCTAACCCACTGCCCTGGATAGATAGCTCAGATGTGTGCCCAGTTAATACGTAGGTAACGTAATGCCACATCAACTGCTAATTTTAATGTAAACGTACAACACATTTGTGAGAAAACTCTTTGCCGTATGCCACAAAAAATATAACAACTCCATGCATACTGAGTTTAATTCCGAAAATACCACAAAGAGAATGTCATTACTCGTAAACATTTTGCAAGGAATAAATAAATAAATACATTGATATATATTTAAAAAAAAATGAAAAGACAGAAGCGCCTTTAAACGTCCTCTCTCTCTCTCTCCCTCTCTCTCTCTCTCTCTCTCTCTCTCTCTCTCTCTCTCTCTCTCTCTCTCTCTCTCTCTCTCTCTCTCTCTCTCTCTCTCTCTCTCTCTCTCTCTCTCTCTCTCTCTCTCTCTCTCTCTCTCTCTCTCTGTATATGTTGTGTGATTAATATATCATATTGCGATATAGCATTACAAATGACCGTTACATATAACGATAGCTAGTGTACTGTGTATTATTGGAGATGCTTTGTTCAATAATAAAATTAAAAAAATTAAAATGTGTTATTGTTTTGCGGACAGAGTTTGTATCATGCATGTGGAATTTTAGATTGGAAGTCGATCTTCATAACGAGTTGTACTTTGGAATCATTTATATATAAGAACAACAGTTTGTTTTGTTTAAGGACACAACTAGAGCACCTTGATTTATATTAAACATCGGCTATTGGATGTCAAATATTTGGTAATTTTATCATATAGTCTTAGATACTTTGACGTTATAACAAACATACATTTCTTAAAACAGACAATATGTGTCCAGTACAATGCTATTTTCAAAGACAAATCAACTGGCAGTGCATGCTAATTTATAAACTCGGGAAATTTGGATGTCAAATATATTAATAATAATGTTTGGCTTCCATATTCCTGTAGCTGATAGGACGATTGACACAATCTGTGGCGATCAACTTGGTATGCACTATTCTGTGTATGGGAATGTCTATAGAACATTTTGATATGAATTTCAGCATTATTTATTATTGAATCGTTCCAACCAGACCCCCACGGCTCGTATTTCAAAGGCCGAGGTATGTGCTCTCCTGTCTGTGGGATGGTCCATATAAAGGATTTCGTGCTACAAATGGACCAATATAGCGCGTTTCCTTTCTGTAGTACATCCCACAGGGAACGCCTGTTTTAAAACTATGAAATTTACTACAAGTTATTTATTTTTGAGCCGATTGATTTGTATATTGCACACACAAAAACAGTGTTGTCTTTTTTATTTCCAAAACGCTTTTAATGTTCTTGTTATTTCAAACCAAACTGAAATTATTTACAAACAACCCCCCCCCCCCCCCCCCCCCCCCCCACCCCCACCCACACACCCACACACATTTTTATAGAAAGATGGGACGGACTATAAATCTATATATCAGAATGACCAAATATTTGACATCAAATATCCAATGATTAAAGTTAAAAGGTTTGTTTCTGTTGTTAAACGACACCACTAGAGCACATTGATTTATTAATCATCGGCTATTGGATGTCAAACATTTAGTATGTTTGACATTAGAGAGGAAACCAGCTACATTTTTATGTGCACCAGCCCACATGCATGATAGCACATGCCAGTCTTTTATATAGCAGTCGTGGTGCACTGACTGGAACGAGAAATAGACCAATGGGCCCACCGACGCATCAATTAAGGTTCAAGCGCGCTGTCCTAGGTACACACCTCAGCTATCTGGGCTGTCTGTCCAGGACAGTGGGTTAGTTGTTAGTTGGTTAGTGGTTAATGAGAGAGAAGAGGGTGTAGTGGCCTTACACCTACCCATTGAGCCCTTGAGAGCTCGCTCTAGGTTGGTACCGGGCTGTCAACCCTGTACCTACCAGCCTGTAGTCCGATGGCTTAACCACTGCGCCACCGAGGCCGGTCCAGTAAGGTATAAAATAGAGAATGCCAGCTTGGAAGTTAAAAACACAAAGCTAGGTAACAAAACAGTAGCTGACCAATAGCATAACAATAAAATTAAAGAACAAAGGGGTATAAAAAAGTCTTAGTTGTTATAAGCCAGTAGGGCTCAATCTAATTAAAATTAGTTCCACTATTACATGTGGATCTGACACCAGCCAGTTGTAGCTCATGTCCACCAATCAAAACCTTACTTGCAGAATCCTGCCAGTGATTTGAAAACATTCCGAATTATCCTGAGGGTGTACGACATGTTTCGTGTGAATTACGAATGCCTTAAAACATGTTTTATTTTATAAAATAAATAATTTGTAATGTAAAACTGAAGACTGATTTAGTTGGGTTTTTTTATAAATAAATAAATAATTTGTAATGTAAAATTGAAGACTGATAACCCACCCCGTACGTATTGGTATGGTTCGCTATACTGCGGCCACTAAAATAGACTCGCCCGATATTTTTAGAATTTGTATGCTCCCAAATAACGTTATAAAAGGCGAAGTGTGATTGGTCAATATTTAAATTATTATTTACAGACGAAATGTTACCTGGACAATGGGGACTACGCAGTGTTGTTAGTTTTAAATCACTGGCAGGATTCTGCAAGTAAAGTTTTGATTGGTGGACATGAGCTCCAACTGGCTGGTGTTAGATCCACATGTAATAGTGGAGCTAATTTTAATTAGATTGGTAGGGCTGTACTCATTGAGGCCATTGAGGTGGACAGTATTCAGTTTATGTATCCAAATGGATTCTGCAAGGTCTAACTTAGCTTGGTCTCTGTTAACTTGCTGTAAAAGAACACAACTGTAATCATGGTGTTGTAAATTGAAGTGAGGGGCCACATGGGGAGCTTTATCTTTTTAATTATATTTAATGTTATGTCTGTGACAAGAAAGTCGTTTACTGAATGTTTGAATGGTCTGTCCAACATACTGTATTTGGCAAAGTTTGCAAGTAAAGCAGTATATGATACGATGAAGCACAGTTGAGGGTATTTTATATTTTAAAAGTTGTATTAGTTTTACTGGTGATCGTGTCTGTGGTGAGCATAGCAGCACACGTTTTACACTTAGAACGCCCACAAGGGCTGCAACCCCAAGCCTGGGGAATATTTTTTATTCGACGCAATTGGTTACATTTTAAAAAGTTAGCTAACGTGGCATTTTTACGTTCAGCAATGGTGATGGGTGTGGCCACTAAAGTTTTAGCCATCCTTTCACTAGTATGAAGAATGTTTGTATCTTTGGAAAATTGACGGAGGTTTGGTTGCCTGGGATCATAAGTAGTTACCCAGGGTACAATGTTTTTGGTCGACTGGGATTTGTCTGTGTACTGTAATAATTCAGCTCTATGGTGAGTCTGTGCTTTCTTGAACATAGCCACACCTGTTTTCTTTTTATATCCGCAATTTAACAAGAATTCAGTGAACTCTAGAATGTGTTGTCTTTCCCATTCAGGTTTACTGCATATACGGCGAATTCTGATAGCACCACTGTAAGCAATAGAGTTAAACACATGTCGCGGGTGACAGCCGGTGGGGGTGGGGTGGGGGTGGGTGGGGGGGGGGGATGGTGATGAGGTATTTGTGAGAAGCAGTTTCTTTACAATGTAGGTCAGTGTGCAGGACTTTGCTATCAGCAATCACTTTCACATCTAGAAATGTCACTGATTTTTTTACTCAAATCAAGTGTGAACATAATTTTGGGGTGCTGTTCATTAAGTGTATAATCATACTGTAGAATATCTGGTTCTGAGGCAGTGGACCAAACCCAGATGTCGTCAATGAACCTGTATTTAATGTCAGGTCTGTTGGGAGTGTTTTCTCAGTATTTGTGCATCCAGTAGGACATATATATATACTCTTCAAAAAAAGAAACGCAAAAGGGTACAAATGGGTTATAACTCCGATTTTATGTTTCCTACCGGTTCATGCTTTGTGAATATAAGGTCATTGCATGTCCCAAACACATTCCCACGGTTACATTCGATAAAACGCAGCTACTGTACAATAAAGTTCCAAAATGTGAATATTCGCAAAAACGCAGCCACGTGCAAACCATGTCACCACTGCACGTGCGTTGTCTGCACGTGCAACATGAACGCCGACAGTATAAAAGAGCAGGGTGTTCGCTTGCCTGGCCTCTGTATCTGGCCGACAGTTGACAATCCAGGACATGCCACGTCTCAGTGAACCGCAGAGAAACAATGCCATCGGCCGACTAGACGCAGGCGAATCCAGAACGGCCGTTGCAAGGGCATTCCATGTGTCCCCAAGCACCATCTCCAGACTGTGGGACCGTTACCAGCAACATGGATCAACACGTGACCTCCCTAGATCCGGTCGACCACGGGTCACTACCCCCGGGCAGGACCGCTACATCCGGGTACGCCACCTTCGGGAACGATTGACTACTGCCACCTACACAGCCGCAGCAATACCAGGTTTGCGCAGGATATCCGACCAGACCGTACGGAACCGCCTACGTGAGGTAGGAATTCGTGCCAGACGTCCAGTTCGAGGTGTCATCTTAACACCACAACACCGTCGACTCCGACTGCAGTGGTGCCAGATTCATCGACAATGGCCTCAACTGCGATGGAGACAGGAGTGGTTCAGTGACGAGTCCCGATTTCTGCTCCGACGTCATGATGGAAGATGTCGCGTGTATAGGCGTCGTGGTGAACGTTATGCGGCAAACTGCGTGCAGGAAGTGGACAGATTCGGCGGGGGTAGTGTCATGGTGTGGGCAGCCATCTCACACACTGGCAGAACTGACCTGGTCCACGTGCAGGGCAACCTGAATGCACAGGGCTACATTGACCAGATCCTCCGGCCACACATCGTTCCAGTTATGGCCAACGCCAACGCAGTGTTCCAACATGACAACGCCAGGCCTCACACAGCACTTCTCACTACGGCTTTCCTACAGAACAACAACATTAATGTCCTTCCTTGGCCATCGATATCACCGGATTTGAACCCAATTGAGCATCTATAGGACGAGTTGGACCGACGCCTCCGACAGCGACAACCACAGCCCCAGACCCTGCCCGAGCTGGCAGCAGCCTTGCAGGCCGAGTGGGCCACCATCCCCCGGGACGTCATCCGTACTCTGGTTGCTTCAATGGGCAGGCGGTGCCAGGCAGTTGTCAACACACGCGGAGGCCACACCCGGTATTGACTCCAGATGACCTTGACCTTGGTGGTGTGTCCTATCACTTACTCACAATGGACTAGAGTGAATTGTGAACAATCCTGCAACATTTGGTAATTATCGGACTCACCATTCAATAATTAATTCAATTCTCCAAATGTTACGACAATGTGGTTTTGCGTTTCTTCTTTTTGAAGAGTATATATATATATATATATATATATATATATATATATATATATATATATATATATATATATATATATATATATATATATATATATATATATATTAGCATAAGTAACCGCAAAGGGCGTACCCATGGCTGTACCCGATATCTGCTTAACAAATATATCTATAAGGACATCCTTGAAAAGAAATTCATTGTTGTGAAGTACAAAATCAGTTATCTTAATGACAGCTACAGTGTCGTCTCCATGTAGCAGTCCTGTTTCTACAATGGCTGTTTCTAGAGCAATGAGTTCTTCATCTATGTCAATATTTGGATAGAGACTTGCAACATCTAGTGCAAGATGGTAGCCGTTACTTTCTGAAATTTTAGTTTTATTTAATATGTCATTTTTTTGGCAAGAAACGAGTAGTGTCATTCTTTAAAATATCAATTTCTAAGTTCCAGATGCCACGAAACGCGTTTTAGGGTTTCAGAGATTTCAGATTTCCCGCTGGAGCATGCCCCTGAACCCCATACAAAGTTCGGGCGCTTAGTGCCCTGAGGCAACTTTGTATACACCCCTCGAAATGCCGGGTACAGCCATACATACGCATACATACGCATACATACATACAAACATACAGACACACACACAGACACACACATTATTATTATTATTATTGCTATTATTATTATTGTTATTATTATGCCATAGACAGGATAGCACATACCATGCCATTTGGTGTGCCAGTCTAGGTGCACTCACTGGAGAGAGAAATAGCCCAACGGGGATCGAACCCAAACCGAACGCGCATGAAGCGAGCGCTTTATCACTGGGTTACGTCTCACCAACTGTCTGTGGAATGGTGCATGTAAAAGATCCCTTGCTACTCATTGTAGCGGGTTTCCTTTCAAAGACTAGATGTCCAAATTAAAATATGTTAATAAATCAATGTGCTCTAGTGGTGTCGTTAAAGAAACAAAAGTTTAACTTTAACTTTGATCTTCATATAGAGATTCAAATCGACACTGGCTTTTATATAATATCAAGCAATATTCTTCTGTCATTTTGGCATTTTGCTT
>NC_054703.1:11371970-11404469 GCF_016097555.1 Gigantopelta aegis
ATGTGCAACGGATTTCGATACCGGACACAACGTTTGTAGACACATCGACTCAGTAATTGACCTAATGGGGTCACTGAAATTCTCACTGGTTATAGTACTGAACTATCCTGTTAATAAATATCCTGTTAATATTCTTATATCAAATTGATGGATTATCGAACTTAATTCAAACAATAAAATAGTAAAAACAATCATTAAATGATGTTTTCCAATCTGCTTTTATCCATTGGTGTCATGCATCTAACTTTGTGCGACGTTGGAAACTGGAAAGACACGTCATATATGCAGAACAACTTATGCAAAAACAAGATTTTTCCTCCACAGTTTATGTATTCTGTCAGTATTCCTGTTAGTAAATTAGGGTGCGCGTTTCAATGCACTGAGGACGAGAAATGTCTGTCGTTCCATTTCGAGAAATCTTTTCTCAGATGTCATCTCAACATAAAGAGATCAACAGTGGATTGTGGCAACATGACAACGAGAACAGGCGCAACTATCTTTGATAAGGCAAGAAATAATACTGCATTGTGTTACCTTTACAGCAGACGTGACTCACTTAGAAAAGGTGAGTAATTATATAAAACAAAATGTGTTATCATAACATCAGAAGAGATTCGCTTTGATAAGGTAAGAAGTGATGCAGCAGTGAGTCGCCGTGGCAACAGACGTAAACCGTTTCGACAAGGTAAGCAATTAACATATCATTGTGATACCATGACAGTACATACATGTGTCACAATCATCATCATCATCATCATCATCCACTCAGTAAAGCAAACTACCAATACAAAGTGACGTCATAAAATATGACAACGTTATTTGTGTTACGTGCATCGAGAACTGAACAAACTTCTGTTCCTACGGCTCGACCAATGGGATGACGTTAAATTATAATGACTATAAAGGAATTTTAATGATGAACTATTGGAAGCTATGTCATTCAGAAATAATACTGCATTGTGTTACCTTTACAGCAGACGTGACTCACTTTGAAAAGGTGAGTAATTATATAAAACAAAATGTGTTATCATAACATCAGAAGAGATTCGCTTTGATAAGGTAAGAAGTGATGCAGCAGTGAGTCGCCGTGGCAACAGACGTAAACCGTTTCGACAAGGTAAGCAATTAACATATCATTGTGATACCATGACAGTACATACATGTGTCACAATCATCATCATCATCATCATCATCATCATCATCATCATCGTTATCTGTATCTCCACCTTCATTATCTCATATCATCATTATCGTCATCATCGTCATCATAACATCAATCTAAACCATCATTAACATTATCATTATTGTCATCGTTACGACCACCACCACAACCGTCATCGTCCTCGTCATTATTTGTATTTATTTCAGGATGCATGTTCAAATGGTGGACGTTTCTTTGATGGGAGGTGTGTATGTGTGGCGGGTTACATAGGGACGAAGTGTGAGCGGCTCATGACTGGTAAATACATTTGATATACAGCACGATGTGATAACAAACGGGTTTTATGATTGAATCATGACTGGTAAATATATTTAATATATAACATGCTATGATTGCAGACGGATTTTATGATCGAATCATGACTGTAGATATATTTAATATACAACATGCTATGATTGCATTACAGGTTACATACTCGGCTCATGACTGGTCAATATATGTAATATACAACATGTTATGATTATAAACGTACTCGATGTCTATTGGCCGCTGCCGTGAACGACACAGATCAGAACCTGAACAGCACAACCTCTTAGGATATTGCAAGGACCAATACTGCAAGCTAGTGATGGACGGTTCTTCAAAAGACATGTGCTATAAACGTATTGACCGTGGATGTAACAAGGATTATTAACTGTTACAAGAG
The DNA here is from genome assembly GCF_016097555.1 of Gigantopelta aegis. Taxonomy (NCBI): domain Eukaryota; kingdom Metazoa; phylum Mollusca; class Gastropoda; order Neomphalida; family Peltospiridae; genus Gigantopelta; species Gigantopelta aegis. The sequence goes on from NC_054703.1 coordinate 11,373,839, forward strand.
CAGCCTAAAACACACAGCCATTTGCTTCTGTTAGGGACGTTGCTTCCAGGACAATGTTATGTCTGTCCAAATAGTAATATTTAAGGATTGTCTGTTAATTCCTTTACGTTCATCGGGGTATTAACAAAAACAAATCATCTGCAAACTGTGTGAATCGGCGAAGCCGTTCTCACAGGAGTTTGCGGATGATTTGTCCAAGTAATTGGTGGCAAAGTCATGTAGATTTCACTCCTAGACAGATCCCTTGTGATTGACGACTAGATTCCATAATTTCACTTCTAGTTGTTGTTTGTTTTGTTCTTCTTTTGTTTTTGTTTTTATTTTTTTGTTTGTTTGGGGTGTTGTTGTTTTGTTTTTGGGGTGGGCTTTTTTTTGAGGGGGGGGTTTAGGGGGGTTTAAGGGGGAGGGGTAGGGCCTTGTTTTTTGGGTCTTTGGTTTATTTTCTTCTTTTTTCTTTGCTTTAATACATTCAAAATTGCCTTTACTGGAAATTAAAACATATGCCATATCATATCGTGCTAACTGACCTGGGGAAAACAAAATTACTGGTTTTGACTACTTTATTAAATATCAAAGGCTGTGGTATGTGCTATCCTGTCTGTGGGACGGTGCATATAAAATGTTTCTTGACACTTGGAAAAATGTATCAGGTAAGACTTTATCAAAATTACCAATTGTTTGACATCCAATAGCCAATGATTGATAAAGCAATGTGCTCCAGTGGTGTCGTTAAACAAAATAAACTTTAACTACTTTTATCTTTATTAAAATGTGTAATCAATTGTCTTTTTAACTAATTTCAGATTGCTCAGAAGGATTCAAGTCTAGCACCTATAATGCCGTAGGTATTTATACTATTATGCCCCCATTTTCCAACACGTCATTTCCTGTACGTTGCGAAATGAAGTTTGGCGGCAGAACGATGGTGCAGTACCGGGATGACGTCACAGAAGACTTTTACCGAAACTGGACTGACTACCGGAACGGATTCGGATCTCTGGATGCGGACTTCTGGCTGGGCCTGGAAAAGATTCGTCAGATCGTCAAAAACCGCGACGTCGATCTCGTCGTCTTCATGAAACTCGGCAACGGCAGCTACTACCAGCAGCGTTACTTCAACGTCAGCGTCAGCGACGAATCCGACGGTTACAGGGTGATGTTTTCACACAGCCGACCCGGCAGCAGTTTCCCTCTGGGGGACTCTCTGTCGTACGCTAATGGGTCACAGTTCACGACGCTGGATGTGGACAACGATAACTGGGCGGGAGGAAACTGCGCACAGACGCACAAGAGTGGGTTCTGGTTTAACGCGTGCACGAAGTGTAACCCGAATGGGCGCCTCCTGAAGCCGGCAGACGGGTTGAAGTCGAGTTCCGAGGAAGTGTTTTGGACGCACGATTTAGGGAACAGTGCTCCATACAAAACCAAGATGTGGCTGGTTGTTCCGTGATGTTGGCAATAACACCAGAAAAAACAAACAAACAACAACCATCAAAACATGCCGTTGAAAAAAAAAACCCAAAACACAAAGAAAACCCCATGCCATTGAAAAAAAAGAAGAACAAGAACAAGAACAAGAAGAAAGCCCCACACAAACAAAAGTATCCAACAACAGCAAAACCTGCCGTTGACACTAAGATTAGCAAAAATGCAGGTGATACAAACACATACATGTTAACACGTATACGTGCGATAACAGTTTACAGACATACGACTAGGTGATGACCAGTTCACAAATGTCATACCATCCAAAGGCAAATCACGGTAGAAATCGGTCACTAGATGTGACGTACAAGTCAACATGAAATTGATTTGTCTGTGACGCACAAGTTAACTTTAACTGCTAGGACCGTATATAGGTTTTAGTTGGAAAAAGGAGTTTAACTTTATTTTAAAACTGTTTCCTGAAGATATGTATGAAATAAAATACTACATTCGTGTCTGTTAGATACCGTTTATCTTACAACTTGTTGTTTAGAAACGTATCCAACTCGCTTTCGTCCGTTCGATACGTTTTTATTTCATTTCAACATATTTGTGTGTTTATATCCACACACCTCAGCTATCTGGGCTGTCTGTCGAGGACGGTGGGTTAGTTGTTAGTTGTTATTTATTAGTGGTAGTAAAGAGGGTGTAGTAGTCTTACACCTAGCCATAGAGTCGTTAAAACTCGCTCTGGGTGGGAGCCGGTACCGGGCTGCGAACCCAGTACCTACCAGCCCTAGGTCCGATGGCTTAACCGTGCCACCACCGAGGCTGGTCATACGTTTTAAACAACTTGTTGTGAGATAAATGGTATCTAACGGTCACTCATGTAGTATTATCTATGCAACGCATTGCAATTGGTTTACGGTAGACATTTAGATGTCACGTTCAGGTAATACGCACCACAAACTAAACTCATGTATCATGTCATGTTATTTGTATATTGATCTTGTACATATTGAGTTCATCGTTATCTTAAACCGATGTTATTTGTGGATTGATCTTGTACATATTGTGTTCATCATTATCTTAAACCGATGTTATTTGTATATTGATCTTGTACATATTGTGTTCATCATGTTGAAACTACTGTACATATTGTACATCGATGGGGAGGGGACGTAACCCAGTGGTACAGCGCTCGCTTGATGTGCGGTCGGTTTAGAATCGATTCCCGTCGGTGGACAGCGGTGGGCTATTTTTCGTTCCAGCCAGTGCACCACGATTGGTATATCAAATAACGTGGTATGTGCTATCCTCTTTGGAATGGTAAATAAAAAAAAATATCCCTTGCTACGAATGGAATAATTGTAGCGGGTTTTCTTATAAGATTATATGCCGAAATTACCAAATGTTTGATATCCAGTAGCCGATGATTAATAAATCAATGTGCTCTATTAGTGCCGTTAAACAAAACAATATTTAACTTTCGAACAGCAGTTCGTAACATGCACTGCATCTTTGTCCTGTAGACATTTGGAATGATTTAACGCGTTTCCCCTGATGATTACGAGACACAATTACAAAATGTTTGACATCCAGTAGTCGATAATTAATCAATCAAAATGTTCTAGTGGTGTCGTTAAACAGAACATAATTTTATATTTCCCATTGTTAGTATGCCATACCTTTTACAGATAGAACTAATATATATCGCCCTGTCGAGTGACAGCCGTATTAACGTTACCCATGGACAGACAAAGCCCACATTATACACTGGCTTCTGATAGACCATTTACGGTAATGAGCCGGCTGTTTACAGACAGGCAAACACAATCGTCATTCACGATTAAAGGGAGAAAACTCAAATATTAATTAATTTATTTATTTCAAGTGATTACTCCCGCCGACTACTGACAACAAATGATAGATTGTTGTTATTTATTTGTTTAAGAGTATTTATTTGTTTATTGTTTACTTATATATTCATTCATTTATTCATTCATTTTTTTTTTCATTCATTCCTTATCATTTATTTATTGTTTATTAATTTACCTATTATTATTATTGTTATTATTGTTGTTATTGTTGTTATTATTATTATTATTATTATTGTTGTTATTGATTTATACATTATTTATTTATTACTCTGTTGATTTTATTAACTAATTCATTTAACATTAAATAAGTTTAGCGACACCACTAGAGTACATTGACTTATTAATCATCGGCTATTGGATGTCAAACATATGGTCATTTTGACACAGACATGGAGAGGAAACCCGCTACATTTTTCCATTAGTAGCAATGGATCGTTTTAAGGCACCATATCAGTCGTGGTGCACTGGATGGAATAAGAAATAGCCCAATGTGCCCACCGACGGGGATCGATCCTAGACCGACCGCGCATCAAGCGTGCGCTTTACCACCGGGCCACTTTCCGCCCCTCATTTAACACTAAATGTGCATTTTTAAAGTGCTCGCCCGATGCGCAGTCGGTTTAGGATCGATCCCCATCGGGGGCCTTTTGAACTATTTATATTTCTAGCTAATGCACCACGAACAGGTATATCAAATATCGTGATATGTGCTGCCCCGTGTGCGGGATGTATATAAAAGAATCCTTGCTACATATGACCGATGATATTTGATATGCACCATCCCCACAGACAAGATAGTGCGAACCACGGCATTTGATTCGTAGTGCAATGGCTGGAACGAGAAATAGCCCAATGGACCCAACCACGGGGTAATGATTCCTTACTGCTAATGCATATATATGTGTTAGAAGAGTCAGGTGTTTGACGATGTTTTGTTGTTAATCAATGAAATATGGGGCGGGACGTAGCCCAGTGGTAAAGCGCTCGCTTGGTGCGCGTTCGGTTTGGGATCGATCCCCGCCGGTGGGTCCATTGTAGCTTTTTCGTTGTAGCTTTTTCGTGATGTTTATGGCTTTCTTCCCCACTATTTTGTTTTTCATTAGTATCAAGGGAACTTTCATATGCACCATCCCAGACAGGATAGCACATACCACGAGAAATAGGCTAATGGACCCACCGACGGCGATCGATCCTGGACCGGACGCTTTACCGCTGGACTACATCCCCGCTCTCGTGATAAACTCAGTTTAGGGGGAGCCATTTAAGATATAATCAGCTTGAGCACCGATATTTATTCCTTCCCAATATTATACATATATATATATATATATATATATATATATATATATATATATATATATATATATATATATATATATACATCAAACCTCTCAAAACCGGACCGTCTGTAAACCTTAATTCCCTCAAAACCGGACGTTTTACAGAGTCCCTTTCTAAAAACCAGGCACATAACTTAACCCCTCTAAACCGGATCCCTCTTAAACCGGACATTTGTCTTGGTATCAAAGGTTTAGAAGGAATTGACATGCTAAGGAGGGACTAAAATTTACTCTCCTTGAACTCGTTTCAGGCGAGTGGTTGGCAGTGTGTGATAGTTCAGCTTAAACGGCGAGGGAAAATACGGCAAGTCTGAATGCGAACACTGTTGAGTGTATATTACCAAATCAAATCCCATAGACTACGATAGTAACATATGTGGCTAAAACTCCTACCTGCAGCGCATCAATCAACATGAACGCCACGGATACGAATACTACCACCCGTCACCCTGGGGGTCAAGCTGCTCATTTCTGAGATAACGGATAGCGTTTATGACTACCCTAGTTCCGCATAAATTCGTGTATTTTTTTTTACAGGTACTCGATATGTTTCTAGCACAAGGCTACTTAACACGGCTGTACTAGATGAAATAAAATTGCATACATTTTTTGCCCAGATGAAACTAATTTTTTTTACAACCAACACACTCACATTTATCACCAATCACAGGACTTGTGGTGTTCACTTCTCTATCAAACGTTCCTAGCACCTCGAACTTTGATCCATCCGGAAGTTATTTGGTTTAGTACTACTTATTTTGTATAGAATAACATTTGATGCAAGGTTCTGTCGCTATCTGATAAATAATATTACACACATTGTTTAGTGGGAAGTCGCCCTTAAATTGCTATAGCAGCATTTGAGGCGGGACGTAGCCCAGTGGTAAAGCTCACGCCTGATGCGCGGTCAGTCTAGGATCGATTCCCTTCAGTGGGCTCATTGAGCTAGTTATCGTGTCAGCCAGTGCACCACGATTGAAACATCAACGGCTGTGGTATGTGCTAGCTGCCGGTACTAATGAAAACAAATGTAACGGGTTTCCTCTCTAAGACTATTTGTCAAAACTACTATATGTTTGACATTCAATAGCCGATGACTCTTAAATCAATGTGTTCTAGTAGTGTTGTTAAACAAAACAAACTTCTCCTTTTTTTAAAATCATCTAATGAACGTCTTGGCGTAGCGATACTTTTATATTACAGAAAACGCATGGAGGGGAGGGGATGTGTGTGTGTGTGTGTGTGTGTGTGTGTGTGTGTGTGTGTGTGTGTGTGTGTGTGTGTGTGTGTGGGGGGTAATGTATATCAGTCGTGTTATGTTTATTTATTTATTTTAAATTTATTTTCTTTATTGATTTGTTGTTGTTGTTTGTTGATGTTACTTTTGTTCGTTGTTGTTCCTGTTTTTGTTTGGGTGTTTTAACCTTCTGACTACTGCAGGCGAGATATCTCGCCCGACGTCACGTCAGACGATATACTGTACACTGTATACAGTGCATTCCCCAATTCATATTTCCCGCCGTTTTGCACACGACACTCACCGGAAACGGAAATATAATTAAAGAAAAAAGATTTTTTTTCAAAATGGTGGTTTTTGTTTTGATTTTTTCAATTGAAAATACCTTGAAATTTTGAGTTCAAAAAGTGGTTTTCGGCAAGAATTTTCGCTTGACAACAATGGCGGCACGTCGCGGTAATTTTCAGGCATCGATAGCTGATTGTAACAGCTAATTTGATAATAAATTTGATCGTTTTACCAACAACGAAAATTACCAAATATTGCAATATGAATCGTAGTTCGGGTTTTTAAAAAAATTCGGGTCAGAAAACCACTGTTATCGGGAATAATGGACATAAATACTGGACAGCTGGCCACAAATGCCCGTAAGTAAACGCAACTTTTTCGATTTTTTGGCTAATTTTAATCACCATTAGCCGATCTAAAATAATAAAAATTACAAAAAAAGACACGAAAATAATACTTACCGATTCATATATGAACTTTATTTCATGTATTTATGAAACATTTAAGTGAATATATGTGAGTAAAAATTATAAACTTGTACCCACTCAACGTGGTTTTTGTTAAAAATTAATCCAGTAGTCTAAAGGTTAAATAGTCGGAAACATTTTATATTTGACAGTTAGTATAATCTGATCAAACCTCATTAAAGTGTTATAATCTGTTTTCTCGTGTCCTGTTTGTACACGAGGCACACTAATAAAACTATAAAACAGTGGATCACTAAACGCGAAGAAGTAAGCGTGTTGACGCAATGAAACGCTCCATGTATTTAGATATATCCAGAAAGAGTATCCGTTCTGAACAATACAACTCAAACCCCTCCCAACCACAGGGCTGGACTTGACATTTCAGTTCAGTTCATTCATTTCAACTTATGTTCGTGTTTATAGGCAATTTACGGTTCAAGCACGATGTCCTGGGTATACACCTCAGCAATCTGGATGGGTTGGTGGCTAGTTAGAGAGATAAGGGTGTAGTGGTCTTACACCTACCCATTGAGTTGCTAAAACTCGCTCTGTGTGGGAGCCGGTACCGGGCTGCGATTACCAGCTTTACGTCCGACGTCTTAACCACGACACCGCCGAGGCCGGTTAAAACCAACTGTCGTGTTCTTAGTTTATACACGTAGTAGTGAACGCGAGAATGATGTATATATTCCTACACATTCTACATTCAACGACAGCAAGCGACGCTAAGACTCACAAGCGATCCGACTGGTTCCCGACGTGGTCACGTGATTTGTTGAGAGCGCAGAAACCAGTCTGTGATCGAACGCTGTGTTTGGCTACAAAAGTAGATCACGTGACACCAGTAACTAGGCGCTGACAAAATAATGTTATTGAGTCTCGTTAAGTTTAATTTTCCGATTACTTAATCCAGAAAATTAAAACTTTATATAACATTTGCTTTTATTATTTCATTTTTTGCAATGTACTAATTAATTACTTCAACAACAGTCCCCAAAGACTTAATAACATTTTTAATAATTATTTTTCTCCTTCTTGTTCTGGTTCGTTTTGTTTGCTGTTGTGTATGCATGTGTGTCTTTCTTCGACATAATTATCTATCATATTCGCACTGCTTTAAATACGTATGTAATACGTTTTCATGCAGGTCTTTAATAATCATTTGTCTGGATTATCGTGGTCTTATACACTCGTATGAGGCAGTCACAAATGACATATATAATCGAGCATCACATGCATTGTTATTACATAAAAGAGTACAGCACGCAATCAACCTTTAATAAGACAAATCTAATCTCTTGTAATATTACAAAGTTCTGAATTAACATGTTGTTGTTTTATAGTATCAGTCAGTGTTGTGGCTGGGAAGACGACAGGGGGTGGTGGCTTGTGGGGTGGGAGCGGGTAATGTATCAAACCCCGCCGTTACCCATGTTGTCTTTATTACGACTGCACTCTGTCCATACCTTGATACCAGCCGCAGTTTAAATATGCCTGATTATTAAAACCTGTTGTGTTATACAGCGGTTATCGGGCATAATAGATATAGCGATTCCGAAATTTAACAGAATATACCTTTAATGCGATATTGCTATGTATTTTTTTTTTTATGTCTTTTAATTGTTCGATTTTCTTTTAGTATAGACATCGCCAAAAAGAAATGCAACACATTGAAATATTAAGACTGAGTTTTTCTTAGGCAGTGTTTCATTTTTTTTCTGGCTGCAAATGTGTAAAACCATATCTTAATAGAAGCCGCAGTTTAAATATGCCTGATTATTGAAACCTGTTATGTTATACAGCGGTCATCAAGGACAACAGATAGAGTGATTCCTAAATTTAACAGAATATACCTCTAATGCGATATTGCTGGGGATTTTAATGTCTTTTTAGTTATTCGATTTTTGTTTAGTATAACACCACCAAAACAGGAAATGAAATACGTTGTTTGGTAAAATAAATTAGATTAAGTTGTTATTGCTGTGTTGTTGTCTTTGGGTGTGTTTTTTTTATCTGGCTACAAATGTGTAAAACCATACCTTGATACAAACCGCAGTTTAAATATTCCTCAGTGTGCAAACCTGTTACATTATACACTATATAGCGGTTACATTTTGTTTTAACATAATGAACCTTTAATGCGATAATGCTGTTTCTGTTATGTTTGTTTTTCTTTTCTTTTTTTTCCAACTGTTCGATATGGTATGGGGGGGGGGGGGGGTATGGTTAGAGTTGAAAATGGGCAGAATTAAAAAAAAAGTTAATAGAATTATAAAAAAAGAGAAAAAAAGTTACAAGCAAAAAAAAAAAAGAGAAAAGAATTGACTGCTCGTCCGAATATTTATATAATTTGGAGCATTTTAGAAGGACAGTCCAAAAATAAATAAGAGAAAGAAGAGAGGATCGGACTATTTAATAATATTTAAAAAAAAGTAATTTCAACATAACATTATAAACGAAGGTCTAAAAGTTTAAAGTCCGATCTATATGTCCACGTGAGTGGTCTCGTTAAGGCCGTAAGGGTGCACAGCTTGGAGGGACGAGATGGTTTGCATCCCGTCAAGAAAACCCCTAGATTGACAAGTGTAGTGCTGTGCTGAAATACAGAGTTTTAGTCCAAAAATAAAATTAGAGTGCTCGGTCGAAAAGGTTTTAAGGTGATTTGAGCAATTTAGACGGGCTATCAAAAATAAAGTGTGTCGGACTATTTATATTAAACTAAACATAAAATTTTAATTACAGCCAGAATATTTAAAGTCCGACTAAGCCCTTGCCTAGAGGCAAAGTTATTTGAGGTTGGCCTACGTCGAACTGATGAGCGGAAAACCGGCAAAGGCGGGGATGAAGTGCTTCCATCTCTGGTCGGCGAGGATGGTGATGACACTCCGGTAGTCGTTGCCGAAAAGGGCGTTGACGATTCTGTGAATGGTGTGGCTATCCATCTCTCTAACCAGGACCGCTTGTCGGTAGACTCCTTCTCGGCGCTGAGTTAGTACCAACCCCGTCTTGCCGGCTGTAGATTTCATGGTGTGTAGCTCGTAAGCGCTTCCATCAGGAAGTTGTTGTAGCTCTGGTTCCACTAGTACGCCCATCAGTGATGCCGGATCCGAGGTGTCCCCCTGCACGAACTTCAGTAAGCCGAACCTGATTTTCTCGATCTGAACTTTCCAGACGGCTTCCGAGTCAGAGGGGGACGGTGCTAGTGAAGATGGAGGCCTTGCCTTGTCAGGCTGGTCGCTCAGCTCAGCGACGGCCTTCCTCTTAGCGACGGTTCCTGCCCGGACCGCCGACTTCCGAACTGGCAAGATTGTTGACAGTGGCCAGTTACGTGTAGGCGGTGGCGTAGAGGGAGATGGAGATCCGTCTGCGGGCGTTGAGAGCATCCCTCGGTGTTGACGGCGGGTCCGGATGAGCTGGTCCTTTCGTCTTGGGCCGCAGAAGGGACCGCCGCTGGCGGCTGAGCCGCCAGTTTTACCCCCACTCGTTGTGCCGCCCCTGGCGCACTTTTCCTCTTCCTCCACCTCCTTCTCTTCGTCTTGTCGACCGCGTCGCCGTACACCAAAATCACGATTGCCCGTGACCCGTGTGTGTGTGTGTGTGTGTGTGTGTGTGTGTGTGTGTTTGTGTGTGTAGGGTAATGCGAGAGAAACTGACAACACGTCTAATCTCATCGTGAGTCAAGCTGAGAGTGTATAAAACGTAAAATAGACTTAATGCTGATTTATCAGTTTGTACTGGGGAGAAGTTCCTTAATGTTCACAAAGTGTTTTTGTTGTTGCTATTGTTGTTGTTATTTACAGGAGTGGGGTTTTTTGGGGGGTATTGGTGGTAGGGGTGGGTGGAGTGAGGATGGGGTTGGGTGGGACGCGTTGTATATTGTTGCTTACAGCTACATAACGTCTCCCTAAATAACTCCGGCTGCTGACAGTGTTGTGCAGATTGCTAGGCAACACTGCTGAGCGCTAACAGTTGATTTTTCTCAATCAACGCACCTCTCGATTGAATTTTTTAAATTATGATCTATTGGTCAATCTCGTTCCAGCCAGTGCACCGCGACTGGTATATCAAAGGCCGTGGTATGTGCTATCTTGTCTAATGGATGGTGTATATAAAAACATTATTGCTGCTAATCGAAAAGAGTAGCTCATGAAGTGACGACAGCGGGTTTCCTTTCTCAGTGTCCATGTTGTCCTTAACCATATGTCCGACGCCATATAACCGTAAATAAAATGTGTTGAGTGCGTCGTTAAATAAAACATTTCCTTTCCTTTCCTAATAGTCAATTAGAGTGGTTTGAGCCTCATCGCGTCATTTCAACATTAAGCGCAAAACGCAAAATAAACAATTACAACAGCACGAAAAACAACCCCCAAAACAAAAACAAACAAACACAACAACAATAAATACAAAACAACAACAAAAAGAAATAAAAAAAACAAAAATCACCCCCACCCCCAAAAAAACAACAAAATATATATACTGAAGGCCAAAAGAAACTTTACCATTTTCAATTTGGAATTTAAGAAAAAATGAATTGTTTTTAAAAAGTAACTCAATCCAAAACACATAGCCCAAACACAACAATAATGTATGCAGAAAATTATACCCGCCCACTGCACGTTTTGGGTGGAACACACAGAGAAGTGAAAAACTCGTGCACTATGAACAACAGCAATTGCACGTGCAATAAGGGTATAAACACGGTTTAGACGGCATGTCAGACATCCACACAGATAAAAAAAAACCACCATAGGAATGCCACGACTGACACCAGAACAACGCGAGAGAGCCCTGGGTATGATAAAGATGGGAGCCACTCATGCCAACATCGCCAGAACCTTCGGTTGTTCCCGTGTTACTGTTACAAACTTGATGCAACGCTACAGGCAAACAGGGCAGACACCAGACAGGCTAAGAACAGGCAGACCCAGGGTGACTTCGCCCCGTGATGACCGGTACTTGCGTACCTTGCATCAACGAAATCGCTTCCTGACAGTGACGTCATCAGCAATGAATGCCTTAGGTCACAGGGTTAGTAGACAGACAGTGGCCAGGCGACTCAGTACTCATGGAATAAGGGCTTACAGACCATATAGAGGACACTTACTGACACCACAACATCGTCGTTTGAGATTGACATGGGCTAGGACTGTACGACGTTGGCAGCGACGTGATTGGCTGCGGGTTCTTTTCACTGATGAAAGCCGGTTCTGTTTGTTCAGAGTTGATGGAAGACGGCGTGTGTACCGCCGTAGGGGAGAATGAGTGGCGGCTTCTTGCGTTCAGGAGGTCATGCCATATGGTGAAGGGAGTGTCATGGTGTGGGGCGGTATCTGTGCACAGGAAAGGACACCATTGGTCATCGTTCACGGAAACTTGACAGCTCAACGTTACAGGGATGACATTCTTCGTCCAACTGCAATACCATTTCTCCAACGGCAGCCACGTGGTGTCATTTTTTAGCAAGACAACGCCAGACCTCATACAGCCAGGATGTTTTGGATCGCCGTGTTCGACAACGACCACACCCTCCAGCCAACCAACAGGAACTGATCCAGGCCCTTCAAGAAGAATGGCAACGCGTCCCACGTGACCTCATCAGACGACTGATTTTTTCTATGCGTCGGATAATTATTGCTTGTATTGGGGCAAGGGGTGGTCACACACGCTATTAATGTGACTTGTCCATGAAGTTGAAAGCTCGATTTGTGTACACCACCTCGCTTTGGGGAAATGTGACGTCATTATCAGATGCTGAATGACACTCATTTTTAGTTATGTTAATGTTGACATATTGATCTAGTCAATATATTTTACCTCATGCGACTATCTTTTGTTGTTTTTACACCAGAGTGATTTAAAACTATGGTAAAGTTTCTTTTGGCCTTCAGTATATATATATATTTTAAATACCCAAACAAACACCGCTCGGAAATTGTTTTATTACGCTACGAGGTGTTGATGTCAACTGAACGCAGAAAGGTTTTGGCATTGCTAGGTAGTGTTTAAAATAAAATACAACTGTATTCATGTAATTGTACAAACTATATAACAGACAAAGAGCGAACAGGCAAAACGTTTTACTTTGTTCGCTTTGTGAAGTGGGTCCATAGTTGAGTACTTTGACGGTTCCATTAGGGGGCCACATGACTCCGTGACACTCCTCCCCTCGCCTGTTTGAAGTCCTAGTTTAAAAAAAAAACCCAACTGAGTGGGTCTAAATTTAGTATCTACAAAATACAACACTGGAAAGGCGTCTCGTAACATGTTGGTTTCAAAATGTTTCAGACAGCAGGTTTGTTTGTTTTGTTTAACGACACCACTAGATTACACTGATTAATTAATCATCGGCTATTGGATGCCAAACATTTGGTAATTATGACTTCTAATGCAGCAAGGGATCTTTTATATGCACTTTCCCATAGACAGGAAAGCACATACCACGACCTTAGACCAGCTGTGGTACACTGGTTGGAACGAGAATCCAGAAAGCAAGTCAACGCACCCCTACAGATTTCGCTTCCTGTTCATTCATTTCATTTTTAGACTCATGTTGGTTATTGGACACCCCCCATGGTGAGTATGGGTGTAATTTTTGGCATGCTTTCTTCAGAGAACTGTTCAAGCACGCTTGTCGTGGACACAACCTCAGACTTCACCACAGAGTTCTGTCCGTGAACGAATTGTTAATTTAAACACTTCTTACTCCTATTCGTTGAACATACAGACATTGATCATACACTCAGAGTATTGAAGCATATTTTTTGTTTATTTAATAGAGATTTTCCAGAATATAAACCTTAGTATGTGATGTCCTGTCTGTGGGATGATGCATATGAAAGATCCCTTGCTGCGTTAGAAAACCCCCCAACTATAACGGGTTTCTTCTGATGACTATGTGTCAGAATTACCAAATGTTTCACATCCAATAGCAGATGATTAATTATTCAATTTGTTCTAGTGGTGTCGTTAAACAAAACAAATAAACTATTCTTCCCGAATATACAATAGATAATACAATATGGATACAGTGTCAGGGCGTAGTTCATTGGTAAAGCGCTCGCTTGATGCGCGATCTCCGTCGGTCTGGGATCGATCCCCGTCGGTGGTCCCTTTGGGCTATTCCCGTTCCAGCCAGTGCTCCACGACTGGTATATCAAATGTTGTGGTATGTGTTATCATGTCTGCGGGATGGTGCATATACAAGATTCTTTGCTACTAATTAATTTCTTTTAGCGGGTTTACTCTTTAATACTACACGTCAAAATTACAAAAATTATCCAATGATTAATAAATCAATGTGTTCTAGTGGTACCGCTAAACAAAACAAATTTAGTTTTTCTGTATGGAATTCTGTTTTTTTCTGTATATTGTCCCCTCATCCCACAAGTTCAGTTTGGTTTGACGTAAGGAGAAAAGTAAAAGTGTTTTGGAAATAACAAAAATATACTATTTTTGTGTGCAATGTACAAAACAATTGGCTAAGAAATAAATAGCATGTAGCAAATTCCATAGTATGACCCCCCCCCCCCCCCCCCCCCCCCCCCCCCCCCCCAAAAAAAAAAAAAAAAAAAAAAAGAACAACAAAAGAGGTTTATTTCGTTACTGTCGGAAAATGGTGCGAGTGTGAGTGCGAATAATTTTAACATGCTCATATACCACTAGAGTTTCGAACATGTCCGTCCCGGGGCCTGTCTCTGGATAGCCAGTGACTTGGTCCGGGACAAAACAAAATTAAGGGGTTATTTTTTTAATTTGCATCCAAAAATTAAATAGTGGGCCTTTAACATTTTGATGCGCATCTCTAATTAATATAATTAATAAAGAAAATTCTACTCATTAAATTTGGTCGCTAGATTAGATCGGGCGGTCAAATTTTGTTTAGATAGATAGATAGGTAACACGCCTGAGAGAAATAAATGTTCAGTTCAGTTCAGATGGGTTGGGGTGGGGGGGGGGGGGGGGGGTGGGGGGGACAGAGTGCTTGAACCCTAATTGGATATAAGCACGAAAATAAGTTGAAACGAAATGAAATGTACACAATAGCGAATCTGCCAAATAGTAAAATAGATATTAATTAGTCCTATATATTGTTTTCTTAGTTGAGTGCGTCGTTAAATAAAACATTTCTTTCTTTCTTTATCAAAGGGACTGTTCTGAATTTGCTGCTGTTGTAAATCGATAACATTATATGCGAAAGTTATTTTATTGTTTATAATATCAATAGTTGTATATAAAATGCGTTTCAGATCGCCTGCATGTTTGTAAAAACGAGATATTGTTCTTTCTATACCTTCCAGTAATTCCGTACATACGAAAACAAAATATTAGGACGTTAAATGAAGTTTTAACTATCACAAGCGTTAGGACTAACACAAACGCAGTGGATATATACACTGATATTCTAAACAAGAAAATGCAAGTTTAACAGTTAAAAAAGTTAAAACTGTTTGTCAGAATCTTTCTCTTTTTTTTTGCCATTTGTTTTGCAATGGTAGCAAACTCATGTAAACAAATGTTAATAGGGCTTATAACAAACCGTGGTCGTTTTACTGTAATTCATGTAGTCATACCCCCGCCAAAAAAAAAAAAAAAAAAAAAAAAAAAAAAAATAATAATATAAAAAATAAAGAAGAAGAAGAAGAAAAAATAATATCCTAAACTAACTGAAGTGTTATCCAGCAAATAGTGCAGTATATGTCATCGGACTACAGACTGGTATATGAAGATTGTAGAGACCACACTATCTACAGCACTAGTTGAAGCAACACAACAATCATTGTTTTAGCTGTAAAACTATTTGCATTAAGTAGCATTCCCAGTCTGTAGCTCGACGCGGTAAGACGTGTTCGTTTCGCTTGTACACACTGCACGTGCTTTCGCGGCTCGACTTGGGGATCCTTCACTTCGTTGTTTTTTGTCAGTGAAGTGAAGTTGTCTACTGGGATGTATGCAGCCATTGGAACTGATTGAACGCTGGAACGCTTCTCGATTCGACAGTCTGCACCACCAGATTCCTTTTAGCGATATTCCTTGCCTCCACGTCATTTCTCCGTCTGACTATGTTGACTTGTTTTTTTTCGTGACTCCTACGACGGCCATTCTGCAGAACGCCACGGTTGTTCGCGTTTAGTCTCTACATGTCCGAGCCTGTCCTAGTAGCACTGGAAGATTGACCGCCCCACTCTAAGAAGAAATAGGAAGCGGGCACGGCCCCATCTACTCTTTTCTAGACTTTACTTTGTTTTATTGTGATACCATCTCGTATCCTCCGGAGTCAGGCTCGTCCGCACCACTATACCAACCCATGACGACTGGACTATACCCTAGTCTGATTCTCTGTCTCGTTTAGATGGACCCGGCTTCTCAAAATCTGTATTTCAGTACAGCACTACACCTTCAACGTCTATTGACTGTCAATCTAGGGGTTTTCTTGACGGGGTGCAACCCATCTCGTCCCTACAAGCTGTGCACCCTATCGGCCTTAACGAGGCCACTCACGTGGACATATACTTTAAAATTTTAGACCTTCGTTCAAAAGTTTATGTCGAAATCACTTTGTTTTTTAAATATTATTAACTAGTCCGATCCTCTCTTCTTTCTCTTATTTATTTTTGGACTGTCCTTCTAAAATTCTCCAAATTATACAAATATTCGACCGAACAGTCAATTCGTTTTATTCATTTTTGGCTTGTAACTTTTTTTTTCTTTTTTTCTTTAAATTCTGTTAACGTTTTTGCTATTCTGCCCATGTTCAACTCTACCCCCTCCACCCCGAGTCAGGCCACCGATCTTATCTACTTTCTTTTTGACCACCCGATCTAATCTAGCGACCAAATTTAATGAGTAGAATTTTCTTAATTAATTATATTAATTAGAGATGCGCATTAAGCAGCGTTCCGGAAGGAACAAACAAGAAGAAGATAGATTTGTATATGAAATGACCCTGCAAATACTTTTTTTTAATTGTTATATATATATATATTTGTTCATTTATTTATTCATTATTTCGTTTAATCAGTCATCATTCATTATTCATTTAATAATAATAATAATAATAATAATAATAATAATAATAATAATAATAATAATGATAATAATAACAATATTATTATTATATTATTATTATTATTATTATTATTATTATTATATATTACTACTACTACTACTACTACTACTACTACTACTACTACTACTACTACTACTACTACTACTACTACTAATAATAATACTAATACTAATACTACTATTAATTTGATTGGTTCTCATTCATTTAGCATACAATGTTTCATTCTCAAAATATTTTTCGTTCCAACCAGTGCACCACGACTGGCATATCTAAGGCCGTGATATGTACTATCTTGTCTGTGGGATGGTGCATATACAAGGTCCCCTGCTATTAATGGAAACATGTATTGGGGTTTCATCTCTATGACTTCCAATAACCGATAATTAATAAATCAATGTGCACTAGTGGTGTCGTTAAACAAAACAAACTTCTTCTTCTGGTCCTGTATTTACAAAGTTAGTCTAGACAATTAATTTTCTCCTAATAACGATGTATCACCCCAGCAAATTATGATCATCCTATAGGCGTACCCCAGTGGTAATGTGCTTGTTTTATGCGTGGTCGGTCATGGGTCAATCCCCGCCTGAGGGAACATTGAGGTATTTATTTTTATTTAAAAAAAAAAAAAAGTTTTTGTTTATGATTATTTTTTTCTTTTTGCGTTTTTAATTAATTAATTATATTATTATTTGATGTTCTTTTTTTACGTGCGTTAGGGTCAGGCTGTTTTTCTATTTGCTATATTTGTGTTTTATGATGTTGTATTTTTGTGTATACATGCCTTTTTTGTTTTCCATAAGTGTCATCCTCCTTTAATCTTTAATAGACGATCACATTATTAAAGAAATATTGATAACTTCGGGCATATGGCACATTGTTTTAGCATCTACCCTGAATGTCATCTTGTATATAAATGATGTTCGAAACACACGCAGATACCGATTACCAATAATCGATTATGATAAATACAGAAACACAAGTCAGAAGCGCTGATGTCGTCCACAATATCTAGTTGCACGATGTCCCGTGTGTATGTGGACGTTATTAAGGCTAAATATTGTTATTGTTTTTTTCAGGAGTGTTGAGGCCCATTTTGTAATAAACGACCAATTTTGTAATATGTACCCATTTTGTAATAAAAAACGACCCATTTTGTAATAAGTACCCATTTTGTAATAAAAAACGACCCATTCTGTAATAAACGTAGGTACCCATTTTGTAATAAAATCGGACCCATTTTGTAATAAAAAATAGGTACCCATTTTGTGATTAAAAAAATGCCCATTCTGTAATAAAGGCTTAAAACGTCAGAATACGACATAGATGTTAAATATATACAAATTGAAATAATTTTAAACTTTGTGTTTAGATTTTTTTTCAGTGGTTGGGAGTTCGTCAGGGGTACGAATATGTCTTAAGGTTGATTCTGTAAGTGAACCTATTCAGTTTTTCCGTTCATCCATTACTCCAGTCCGCTCGCTTGAGGTGCTTGTGTCGCAGGATCGAACTTCTGTGGACACACAAATTGGGTTTTTTGTCTGTTCCAACCAGTACCCTAAAACTGGTATACTAAAAGCCCTGGTATGTACTATCCTGACTATGGAAAAGTGCATATAAAATATCCTTGCTGTTTTTCGTAACCCATCGTGTGGTATTATCTATCATGATCGGGGCGGGATCTAGCTTAATCGGTTGAACGTTCGCCTGGGGGACTTGGGTAAACAGGATAGAATCTCCTCGGTGAACACATCAATTGGGCTTTTTGCCGTTCCAACCAGTTCCTTCTCTCCCCCCCCCCCCCCCCCCCCCCCCCCCCCATTACGCCACGACTGTTAATCTAAGTGTAGATATGTGTAAGAGAAAGTAACCTACATGAATGTGTTGTAAAAGCCGTAGCAGCTGATTAAAAACAGTGGGTTTAATCGACAACTACTTAATCTGAAATACACTTAAACTAGTATCCGTCAAAAAGTGATTTCCCACTGACACTCCCTCCCCACACACCCCAGCCGCCCCCTTCCCCCCCCCCTACTCAAAAGAAACCGTCCTTCAATCAACATGTTCAGAAAGGAACATCAAAATATTATGTTTTCAACTTGCCGCTTTAGCGGCTACTTTATCAAAGGATCTGAAAAAAGAAAATTGATGTGTAATCTATAGTACGAATAAACAACATTTAGTTAAAAGTAAACTGATGCAAATTAAGGAGAATTCAAGGGCTGGGATAGAAAAATGTGCAGCTTACATATGCATTCATTGGATTGTGTATATGTATTCATTCACCTTTGTATTATTTTAGCTAGGATCCAAATTGTCATCCATACGGAGAGTATGATCAATGCACGACAAAATAATGATCTCCTGTTTTAAATGTATATGTGTTTCAATTCAATTATTTTATTGCTTTAAGCTGTAAGCTTATCAGCACAGCATATATACACAGTATGTATAAACGCACAAGAGAATTCAATTATTATATTCATCAATTACACGCTTTTGGTTTTCATGTAATAATACAATGAAATATATAAACTAAATGTTACCTACATGCATAAAAGTATTACATTCACAAACAGTATAAAAGAAAAGTGACAACTAGTATGCTTTTAGACAAGAGAGTGCCTTAACTTATAATTTGTATGCCAAACTAATATACTTATCAATATTAATTAAATCTTTAATGTATGCTTCTTTAACATCACAAAGTATTTTAATCAGCTGTTGCTGTTCCGATAATTATGATACAGACTACCCACACAAGCTACTATTTTTGATACACAGCTGTAGAACATACTTGGTTCTTCATACCCCAACCGAATAGCACTGGTTGGAACAAGAAAACAATGTATATTTAGGGGGTTAGCGTTAGAAATTTCGTATCCCAGGCGAACCATCGACCATCAAAATAAATCTAAACACAAAGTTTAATATTATTTCACTTTGTATATATTAAACAAAGGCCTATACCTATGTTGTAATCTGACGTTTTAAGCCTTTATTACAGAATGGGCATTTTTTTAATTACAAAATGGGCACCTATTTATTATTACAAAATGGGTCCGATTTTATTACAAAATGGGTACCTACGTTTATTACAGAATGGGTCGTTTTTTATTACAAAATGGGTACATATTACAAAATGGGTCGTTTTTTATTACAAAATGGGTACATATTACAAAATGGGTCGTTTATTACAAAATGGGCCTCAACACACGTGTATCACATTTCACTCGTGTATAATGTTCGGTCCTCGGTTGTATGTACGTATAGCTGACTTAAACGTGTACTTGTATTCAGTATATGTAGTCTGTATTTGAAACAAGCTTTTTGGCATCGACTTTTGATCGTGGGGTCTTAAAATTTACGATGTTGTGAAATGTATGTAAGAGTTGTAATACGTTGGAAAACTACTAAGTCTATTGGCAGCATTGCAAAAACATTGAATATTCTAATTGTATACCTACAGTAATGTGCAACGGATTTCGATACCGGACACAACGTTTGTAGACACATCAACTCAGTAATTGACCTAATGGGGTCACTGAAATTCTGACTGGTTATAGTACTGAACTATCCTGTTAATAAATATCCTGTTAATATTCTTATATCAAATTGATGGATTATCGAACTTAATTCAAACAATAAAATAGTAAAAACAATCATTAAATGATGTTTTCCAATCTGCTTTTATCCATTGGTGTCATGCATCTAACTTTGTGCGACGTTGGAAACTGGAAAGACACGTCATATATGCAGAACAACTTATGCAAAAACAAGATTTTTTCTCCACAGTTTATGTATTCTGTCAGTATTCCTGTTAGTAAATTAGGGTGCGCGTTTCAATGCACTGAGGACGAGAAATGTCTGTCGTTCCATTTCGAGAAATCTTCTCTCAGATGTCATCTCAACATAAAGAGATCAACAGTGGATTGTGGCAACATGACAACGAGAACAGGCGCAATTATCTTTGATAAGGCAAGAAATAATACTGCATTGTGTTACCTTTACAGCAGACGTGACTCACTTTGAAAAGGTGAGTAATTATATAAAACAAAATGTGTTATCATAACATCAGAAGAGATTCGCTTTGATAAGGTAAGAAGTGATGCAGCAGTGAGTCGCCGTGGCAACAGACGTAAACCGTTTCGACAAGGTAAGCAATTAACATATCATTGTGATACCATGACAGTACATACATGTGTCACAATCATCATCATCATCATCATCATCATCATCATTATCATCGTTATCTGTATCTCCACCTTCATTATCTCATATCATCATTATCGTCATCATCGTCATCATAACATCAATCTAAACCATCATTAACATTATCATTATTGTCATCGTTACGACCACCACCACAACCGTCATCGTCCTCGTCATTATTTGTATTTATTTCAGGATGCATGTTTAAATGGTGGACGTTTCTTTGATGGGAGGTGTGTATGTGTGGCGGGTTACATAGGGACGAAGTGTGAGCGGCTCATGACTGGTAAATACATTTGATATACAGCACGATGTGATAACAAACGGGTTTTATGATTGAATCATGACTGGTAAATATATTTAATATATAACATGCTATGGTTGCAGACGGATTTTGTGATGGAATCATGACTGTAGATATATTTAATATACAACATGCTATGATTGCATTACAGGTTACATACTCGGCTCATGACTGGTCAATATATGTAATATACAACATGTTATGATTATAAACGTACTCGATGTCTATTGGCCGCTGCCGTGAACGACACAGACCAGAACCTGAACAGCACAACCTCTTAGGATATTGCAAGGACCAATACTGCAAGCTAGTGATGGACGGTTCTTCAAAAGACATGTGCTATAAACGTATTGACCGTGGATGTAACAAGGATTATTAACTGTTACAAGAGCAGCCTAAAACACACAGCCATTTGCTTCTGTTAGGGACGTTGCTTCCAGGACAATGTTATGTCTGTCCAAATAGTAATATTTAAGGATTGTCTGTTAATTCCTTTACGTTCATCGGGGTATTAACAAAAACAAATCATCTGCAAACTGTGTGAATCGGCGAAGCCGTTCTCACAGGAGTTTGCGGATGATTTCTTTTTTTTTATACCCAGATGAACATAAAACTAGCACACAATATTTATAATTAAATTTGAAACATATACATATATATATATATATATATATATATATATATATATATATATATATATATATATATATATATATATATATATATATATATATATATATATATATATATTTCCTATAATAACACTAAAAGTCAATATTTTATTTTAAAATAATTTTTGGTTTTCAAACAGTAAGGCTCAGTAAAGCAAACTACCAATACAAAGTGACGTCATAAAATATGACAACGTTATTTGTGTTACGTGCATCGAGAACTGAACAAACTTCTGTTCCTACGGCTCGACCAATGGGATGACGTTAAATTATAATGACTATAAAGGAATTTTAATGATGAACTATTGGAAGCTATGTCATTCTGAAGTTCAGTTCTGGCATTATTAAAGGCTTAGACCCTAGTTTTAACCCGTAACAAAACATGGACACTAAGTTTAACTAATTCACAAACCTACAACACTTACGGATAAAATTGCAGTAGAGTGAAACGAGAGTCTGCGACGCGTTGAAACGGGAAGATACCCGCTAAAATGTAGACTAGCTTGTCTCGATAACCGTTACTTCTCAGAGGTATGTAGAAGTATTGTGTAATATCACCAACACCAGGTTGACTAGAAACACTTTGTATGTATGAAAACGAATACTCTGAACAGTAAAATACAAGTAATACTGCTATGTCTAATTTCAATTAAAAAAACACAAACAAACAAACAACAACAACACGAATAAATACACGGTTATAATAGCATTTAATCACTAGCGTCTGTGTCTTTAAAGTTGGTGTTCGCTAGAGATGCTTTCGAAGCAGGATCGAACCACCTCGGTGGATCCATTCAGTTGCTTGTTGTGTTCTCGTTTCTAACCAGTGCACCACAGCTGGTCAAACGCAGTGGTATGTGCTTCCCTATCTGTGGGAAAGTGGATATGAAAGATCCCTTGCTGCATTACGAAAAATGTAGCGGGATTCCTCTGATCACTACGACTCAGAATTACCAAATGTTTGACATCCAATAGCCGGTGATTAATTAATCAATGTCCTCTACGGTGTCGCTAAATAAAACAAACTTGAACTTTAAATTTGAAATTCAGTTTAACAACGCTTGTTTCTTTTCATTTGCATTAATATCAGAACCAATAAACGGTTAAGTAGCATGTCTATAACATGCCTATACAATCTTATTATATTGATAAACACATTTTTAAACTGTGTGACAAATTTATCTTGTATGGAATATATATATATATATATATATATATATATATATATATATAAACAAGTTTGTTTTCTTTAACGACACCACTGGAGCACATTGGTTAATTAATCATCGGCTATTGGATGTCAAACATATGATTATATGGCTATTCTGGCGCGTAGTTTTATCGCACATATGTGCGATCTGGACCGGATCTTTTAAATGGGGAAATCCCTTTTTATTTTTACTGGAGTTAGCGCCTTTTCATTACTGACGTTATATAAGATTTAAATATTACGTCACAATGTATTTAAAATAATTATGCAAGGCTACCACAGAGTTTGAATCTTAACGTTAAGTAAATACATGAACTGAGTATTAATCATGGTTATAACGTTAAATTACAAACCTGTTTTAAAAAACATAAGACTGTATGCAATAAATACAGAACTTCACATACAATTATTTTGCGCAGTCTCGTGGTATATATTATTGCACAAACTAAACTCGTGCAATACATAGGAAGCGAAAACAACGCATGTGAAGTTGTGTATATTTATTAAGAATTTGTTCATTACTATGTATTAAGTTAGCATTGACACTAAATGGTGATTTTCAACAATTAATCATATAGCCTTTGATAACTAACTAGCATATTTTACAACTTGTCCAAGTAATTGGTGGCAAAGTCATGTAGATTTCACTCCTAGACAGATCCCTTGTGATTGACGACTAGATTCCATAATTTCACTCCTAGACAGAGCCCTTGTGATTGACGACTAGATTCCATAATTTCACTCCTAGACAGAGCCCTTGTGATTGACGACTAGATTCCATAATTTCACTCCTAGACAGAACCCTTGTGATTGACGACTAGATTCCATAATTTCACTCCTAGACAGAGCCCTTGTGATTGACGACTAGATTCCATAATTTCACTCCTAGACAGCGAACTTGTGATTGACGACTAGATTCCATAATTTCACTCCTAGACAGCGAACTTGTGATTGACGACTAGATTCCATAATTTCACTCCTAGACAGAGCCCTTGTGATTGACGACTAGATTCCATAATTTAACTCCTAGACAGAGCCCTTGTGATTGACGACTAGATTCCATAATTTCACTCCTAGACAGAACCCTTGTGATTGACAACTAGATTCCATAATTTAACTCCTAGACAGAGCCCTTGTGATTCACAACTAGATTCCATAATTTTACTCCTAAACAGATCCATTGCGACTTAAAATTAGATTCCGTAATCATTCCTGTCTATGGGATGGTACATATAAAAGATCCCTTGCTGCCAATCGAAAATAGTAGCCCATGAAGTGGCGACAGCGGGTTTCCTCTCTCAATATATGTGTGGTCCTTAACTATATGTTCGACGCCATATAACCTTAAACAAAATGTGTTGAGTGCGTCGTTAAATAAAACATTTCCTTCCTTCCATATAACCGTAAATAAAATGTGTTTAGTGCGTCGTTAAATAAAACATTTCCTTCCTTCCATATAACCGTAAATAAAATGTGTTGAGTGTGTCGTTAAATAAAACATTTCCTTCATTCTGTAATCATATTACTGCCATCTACTTAAAACAAGGTAATTTCAAGGTCGTGAATGGATCGGCAATGTTTGACTTCCTACAAATGTTCAATACATATATGTTACCTAATTGGAATAGTTTAGCTGTCATTTAAGATTAAAGTATTAAAAAAAAATTGGAATGGCTGTCATTTTTCAAAATTGCCGCCACGAGCTCCAGGGTTGGCTGCTGAGTTGGATCCATATCCATTTTTTTTTTTAATACTTTTTTGTTTTACAATGGGTAAAAGTAAAACTGTGTCAAATGTCATACTTCTACTCAAAAGTGTATGACTTTGCTTTGTTTAGCATCTACACTATACAAAGATTAAGTTCACGTTTATCGGAGTGAGAAAAACACGTCGACAATGTAAGGTAATAAAGCCGATTCGATCTCCATTGAAGTGTAAGAACAAAATCGAAGATTTATTATTTAAAAAAATGGAAAACCTGTTTAAACTCAAGACAAGTTCATACACATCGTCACTGAACTAAGAAAAACAGTTGGGATTTGTTCAGGAGACATTAAGTGTGTTTTGTTACAAGCTAATTCAGTGTAACAAATTGCTCTTAAGAACCATAGCAAGAACGCTGAAGGCTTTATTATTCATGTTATAGTTCTTATTTCGTGCACTGAATTGGGTTGTAACAAAACAGGTTGAGTTTTTTCCCCATCTCCAGAAAAACATGGGGGGATACTGACAGGAGGTTTATTTAACTCAGCGACCACATACACCCAAATACACATATACACTCACACGTTACGTACACACACAATAACATACACCCAAATACACACAATATACACTGTCACGTAAGCCTACGTACACACACAATAACATACATCCGAATACACATAATATACACTCACACGTAGGCCTACGTACACACACAATAACATACGCCCGAATACACACAATATACACTGACACGTACGTACAGATACAATGACACATACCCAAATACACACAATATA
Source organism: Gigantopelta aegis (assembly GCF_016097555.1). NCBI lineage: Eukaryota > Metazoa > Mollusca > Gastropoda > Neomphalida > Peltospiridae > Gigantopelta > Gigantopelta aegis. Next base: position 11,399,443 of record NC_054703.1, read on the forward strand.
CACTCACACGTACGTGCACACACAATATCATACACCCAAATACACACACTATACACGCACACTTATGTGCACACACAATAATAGACGCCCAAATGAACACAATATACTCACACGTACGCGCACACACAATAACATACACCCAAATGCACACAATATACACTCACACGTACGTGCACACACAATAACATACAACCAAATACACACACTGTACACGCACACGTACGTGCACACACAATATCATACACCAAAATACACACACTACACTCCCATGCGTACACGCACACATAACATAAAACCCAAATACGTACACTATACACCCACACGTACGTGCACACACAATAACATACACCCCAAAACACACAATATACACTCACACGTACGTACACACACACTGACATACACCCAAATACATACAATATACACTCACACGTACGTACACACACAATAACATACACCCAACTACACACAATATACACTCACACGTACGTGCACACACAGTAACGAAGAAGAAATAACAACAAAGTGTCGCTGGCTGCATTGTGTTTGTGTTTATTTGTATGGTAGGCCTAAAATGGTATTTAGTTTCACCCTGCAATTACTAAAAACGTCAATATTTTCGGTCACTGACCAAAATTATAGTTTTTGGGGATGGAATTAGTTATGATCAGCAAAGGGATATTATATTGTTCATAGTTACTGATGTTTTCTTTTGTGTGCGTGAGTGTGTGTGTGCGTGCGTGTGTGTGTGTGTTTGGAGTGTGTGTGTGGGGGGTGTTTGTTAGTTGTTGTTTGTTTTGTTCTTCTTTTGTTTTTGTTTTTATTTTTTTGTTTGTTTGGGGTGTTGTTGTTTTGTTTTTGGGGTGTTTTATTTTTTTTGGGGGGGGGGGTTGGGGGGGTTAAGGGGGAGGGGTAGGGCCTTGTTTTTTGGGTCTTTGGTTTATTTTCTTTTTTTTTCTTTGCTTTAATAAATTCAAAATTGCCTTTACTGGAAATTAAAACATATGCCATATCATATCGTGCTAACTGACCTGGGGAAAACAAAATCACTGGTTTTGACTACTTTATTAAATATCAAAGGCTGTGGTATGTGCTATCCTGTCTGTGGGACGGTGCATATAAAATGTTCCTTGACACTTGGAAAAATGTATCAGGTAAGACTTTATCAAAATTACCAATTGTTTGACATCCAATAGCCAATGATTGATAAAGCAATGTGCTCCAGTGGTGTCGTTAAACAAAATAAACTTTAACTACTTTTATCTTTATTAAAATGTGTAATCAATTGTCTTTTTAACTAATTTCAGATTGTTCAGAAGGATTCAAGTCTAGCACCTATAATGCCGTAGGTATTTATACTATTATGCCCCCATTTTCCAACACGTCATTTCCTGTACGTTGCGAAATGAAGTTTGGCGGCAGAACGATGGTGCAGTACCGGGATGACGTCACAGAAGATTTTTACCGAAACTGGACTGACTACCGGAACGGATTCGGATCTCTGGATGCGGACTTCTGGCTGGGCCTGGAAAAGATTCGTCAGATCGTCAAAAACCGCGACGTCGATCTCGTCGTCTTCATGAAACTCGGCAACGGCAGCTACTACCAGCAGCGTTACTTCAACGTCAGCGTCAGCGACGAATCCGACGGTTACAGGTTGATGTTTTCACACAGCCGACCCGGCAGCAGTTTCCCTCTGGGGGACTCTCTGTCGTACGCTAATGGGTCACAGTTCACGACGCTGGATGTGGACAACGATAACTGGGCGGGAGGAAACTGCGCACAGACGCACAAGAGTGGGTTCTGGTTTAACGCGTGCACGAAGTGTAACCCGAATGGGCGCCTCCTGAAGCCGGCAGACGGGTTGAAGTCGAGTTCCGAGGAAGTGTTTTGGACGCACGATTTAGGGAACAGTGCTCCATACAAAACCAAGATGTGGCTGGTTGTTCCGTGATGTTGGCAATAACACCAGAAAAAACAAACAAACAACAACCATCAAAACATGCCGTTGAAAAAAACCCCAAAAAACCTCAAAACACAAAGAAAACCCCATGCCATTGAAAAAAAAAAACCCCAAGAAGAACAAGAACAAGAACAAGAACAAGAAGAAAGCCTCACACAAACAAAAGTATCCAACACCAGCAAAACACTAATTGGTAAGATTAGTAAAAATGCAGGTGATACAAACACATACATGTTAACACGTATACGTGCGATAACAGTTTACAGACATACGACTAGGTGATGACCAGTTCACAAATGTCATACCATCCAAAGGCAAATCACGGTAGAAATCGGTCACTAGATGTGACGTACAAGTCAACATGAAATTGATTTGTCTGTGACGCACAAGTTAACTTTAACTGCTAGGACCGTATATAGGTTTTAGTTGGAAAAAGGAGTTTAACTTTATTTTAAAACTGTTTCCTGAAGATATGTATGAAATAAAATACTACATTCGTGTCTGTTAGATACCGTTTATCTTACAACTTGTTGTTTAGAAACGTATCCAACTCGCTTTCGTCCGTTCGATACGTTTTTATTTCATTTCAACATATTTGTGTGTTTATATCCACACACCTCAGCTATCTGGGCTGTCTGTCGAGGACGGTGGGTTAGTTGTTAGTTGTTATTTATTAGTGGTAGTAAAGAGGGTGTAGTAGTCTTACACCTAGCCATAGAGTCGTTAAAACTCGCTCTGGGTGGGAGCCGGTACCGGGCTGCGAACCCAGTACCTACCAGCCCTAGGTCCGATGGCTTAACCGTGCCACCACCGAGGCTGGTCATACGTTTTAAACAACTTGTTGTGAGATAAATGGTATCTAACGGCCACTCATGTAGTATTATCTATGCAACGCATTGCAATTGGTTTACGGTAGACATTTAGATGTCACGTTCAGGTAATACGCACCACAAACTAAACTCATGTATCATGCCATGTTATTTGTATATTGATCTTGTACATATTGAGTTCATCGTTATCTTAAACCGATGTTATTTGTGGATTGATCTTGTACATATTGTGTTCATCATTATCTTAAACCGATGTTATTTGTATATTGATCTTGTACATATTGTGTTCATCATGTTGAAACTACTGTACATATTGTACATCGATGGGGAGGGGACGTAACCCAGTGGTACAGCGCTCGCTTGATGTGCGGTCGGTTTAGAATCGATTCCCGTCGGTGGACAGCGGTGGGCTATTTTTCGTTCCAGCCAGTGCACCACGATTGGTATATCAAATAACGTGGTATGTGCTATCCTCTTTGGAATGGTAAATAAAAAAAAAATATCCCTTGCTACGAATGGAATAATTGTAGCGGGTTTTCTTATAAGATTATATGCCGAAATTACCAAATGTTTGATATCCAGTAGCCGATGATTAATAAATCAATGTGCTCTATTAGTGCCGTTAAACAAAACAATATTTAACTTTCGAACAGCAGTTCGTAACATGCACTGCATCTTTGTCCTGTAGACATTTGGAATGATTTAACGCGTTTCCCCTGATGATTACGAGACACAATTACAAAATGTTTGACATCCAGTAGTCGATAATTAATCAATCAAAATGTTCTAGTGGTGTCGTTAAACAGAACATAATTTTATATTTCCCATTGTTAGTATGCCATACCTTTTACAGATAGAACTAATATATATCGCCCTGTCGAGTGACAGCCGTATTAACGTTACCCATGGACAGACAAAGCCCACATTATACACTGGCTTCTGATAGACCATTTACGGTAATGAGCCGGCTGTTTACAGACAGGCAAACACAATCGTCATTCACGATTAAAGGGAGAAAACTCAAATATTAATTTATTTATTTCAAGTGATTACTCCCGCCGACTTTTACTTATATATTCATTCATTTATTCATTCATTTTTTTTTTCATTCATTCCTTATCATTTATTTATTGTTTATTAATTGACCTATTATTATTATTGTTATTATTATTATTGTTGTTGTTGTTGTTGTTGTTGTTATTAGTATTGTTGTTATTGATTTATACATTATTTATTTATTACCCTGTTGATTTTATTAACTAATTCATTTAACATTAAATAAATTCGTTTTGTTTAACGACACCACTAGAGTACATTGACTTATTAATCATCGGCTATTGGATGTCAAACATATGGTCATTTTGACACAGGCATGGAGAGGAAACCCGCTACATTTTTCCATTAGTAGCAATGGATCGTTTTAAGGCACCATATCAGTCGTGGTGCACTCGATGGAATGAGAAATAGCCCAATGTGCCCACCGACGGGGATCGATCCTAGACCGACCGCGCATCAAGCGTGCGCTTTACCACCGGGCCACTTTCCGCCCCTCATTTAACACTAAATGTGCATTTTTAAAGTGCTCGCCCGATGCGCAGTCGGTCTAGGATCGATCCCCATCGGGGGCCTTTTGAACTATTTATATTTTCAGCCAATGCACCACGAACAGGTATATCAAAGGTCGTGATATGTGCTGCCCCGTGTGCGGGATGTATATAAAAGATTCCTTCTACATATGACCGATGATATTTGATATGCACCATCCCCACAGACAAGATAGTGCGAACCACGGCATTTGATTCGTAGTGCAATGGCTGGAACGAGAAATAGCCCAATGGACCCAACCACGGGGTAATGATTCTTTACTGCTAATGCATATATATGTGTTAGAAGAATCAGGTGTTTGCCGATGTTTTGCTGTTAATCAATGAGATATGGGGCGGGACGTAGCCCAGTGGTAAAGCGCTCGCTTAGTGCGCGTTCGGTTTGGGATCGATCCCCGCCGGTGGGTCCATTGTAGCTTTTTCGTTGTAGCTTTTTCGTGATGTTTATTGCTTTCTTCCCCACTATTTTGTTTTTCATTAGTAGCAAGGGAACTTTCATATGCACCATCCCAGACAGGATAATGGACCCACCAACGGCGATCAATCCTGGACCGGACGCTTTACCGCTGGACTACATCCCCGGCCTCGTGATAAACTCAGTTTAGGGGGAGCCATTTAAGATATAATCAGCTT
>NC_054703.1:11404669-11414669 GCF_016097555.1 Gigantopelta aegis
CCCACTATCTGTTTTAATGACATCGACATCTAAAAATGTACTTTATTCCTTGAATATGTGTATGTAAATTGAATGGTAGGGTGCTGTTGTTTGGCAGATTCAATGAATTTATTAAAATCTTGTTCAGAATGGTCCCAAATAAAAAATATGTCATCTATATATCTAAGCCAAAGTAGCGGCGATCTAACACATTTGCTCAGCAGAACTTTTTCAAAACAACCCATAAATAAATTAGCATAACTTGGGGCCATTCTTGTACCCATTGCAGTGCCTTGCATTTGGATAAAGTTTTCACCATTAAATTGAAAATTATTTGATTCTAATATTGTTGCAACTAGTTTACTAATTGTTTTAATGGGTATGTTGGAGTTGTAATTATCACCAGTTAGAGTTCTTTCCATTGCTTCAATCCCTTCGTTGTGAGGAATGTTTGTATATAAAGATGAAACGTCCATAGTTACGAGGAATGATTCTTTGGATACATTTGGTATATTACGCAATTTTGTAAGAAAGTCCGATGTGTCACGTACATATGAGTCTAATTTTTCGACGTGTGGCTTCAGAATGTCATCTATGAGACACGAAATGCGTTCTGTTGGTGAATTACATCCGGATATGATTGGGCGTCCTGGATATCCAAGAGGGAGGTCTTTATTAACAGTTTTGTGTACTTTAGGTAAAATGTAGAACTGTGGAGTCTGACGTTCCTCGTGTTTTAAACATTTAAATACATCCTCTGTAATTTCTTGATTATTGCGCATTTGATGTATTATTTTGTTAACAGTTTTTATATGAGCCTCAGTTAAGTCTGTTTCTGGTTTTTTGTAAAATCGCTTGTCTGATAGCTGTCTCTTGACTTCTGCAATATAACTGTCTTTGTTCATAATTACAATGGTAGAACTTTTGTCCGCTTTTTTATGACTATTGAGTCATCCATTATTAGTTTCCTTAGAGCCTTCCTTTCACTTTTTGATATATTTCCAAAATGTTTCTTTTTGTTATTTTCTTTCAATATGCTTTGTGTTATAATGTGTATGAAGATGTCAAGACATTGGTCTCTTCCGGGAGGTGGTGTCCAACTTGAATGTGGCCTAAACTTGGAAAATAATAGTTTGTATTTGTCATTAATAGCATCATCATCATTAGTAATATGTGTTTTTTTGCCAAAATATTCTATTAACCGTAAACGTCTACAGAATTTGAATATATCACCCCTAAAATATTTTGGTTAGCGGGTTATATATATATATATATTTGCGAATTTTTGTTTGTTTAATTTAATTTATATTAAAGGAAGATTTTTTGTCAGAAATTATGTTGTATTCTGTCAAATATTTCATTCTAAGAACATTGCCATCACACTTAACTTTGTGGCGATATTAAATCAATGTTGTTTTATGGGTGTCATTGATTATAGCATATTATGCAATGGATAATGCACGAGAGGGTGTATTAATTTCTATTTTAACTTGTTTACTGAAACTAGTTGTTAAATTGGCAGATAATATTTACAAAAGTAATAAACAAAGACGATAGAATTCTATCGGACCTAACCTGAACGATTCCGTGAGGAAATTCTCAGCATTAGATTACTGCCATTAAGCGTGATACGCGTGCTAAACGTGCATTTTCTTATTTCTGGTTTATTTTCCGACAATATTCGCTGAGTTACCCCAGAATATATTACTGTGAATAATATCAGGTTTATAAGGCTTAAATTTTATATTGATTTGATGATGCAGATGTTTGGCCTCGTGGGCTAGAGCGCATTTGTTTACAATAAAGGGAGCGAGACGTAGCCCAGTGGTAAATGATCGGTTGATGCACGGTCGGTTTGGGATCGATCCCCGTCTGTGGCCCCATTGGGCTATTTCTCGTTTCAGCTAGTGTACCACTACTGGTACATCAAAGGACGTGGGGTGTGCTTGCATGTAGCTCAGTCGGTTGAATGCTGGATTGAGGTGCTTGCGTCGCAGGATCGAACCACCTTGGTGGATCCATTGAGCTCATTAGTTTGTTTCTCCTTTCAACCAGTGCACAATAATTGGACAATGACCGTGGTATGTGTTTCCCTGTCTGTGGGAATGTGCATAGAAAAGAGCCCTTGCGTAATTAGCAAACAATGTAGCGGGTATCCTCTGATGACTACCTGTCAGAATTACCATATGTTTTACATCCAAATAGCCGATGATTAATATATCATTGTGTTCTAGTGCTGTCGTTAAACAAAACATACCTTATTTCTTTGTTTACAATAAATACGTTACGTTAGTAGTGGATTCGAATCACAGATTTGAATTCATACACAAATTCAAATCGCATTAATTCTTGAAAAATAATCTACACCTAGAACAATAGTGTGGGGTCACAGGTTTCTTTATAGTTCCTTGTAGAAAGCATTCGCTAAGCAATTCGTTCACGCCAATAGGAACCCATTTTTTTGTATTAACATCTAATATGATATCTCTCTCTCTCTCTCTCTCTCTCTCTCTCTCTCTCTCTCTCTCTCTCTCTCTCTCTCTCTCTCTCTCTCTCTCTGTCTCTCTCTCTCTCTCTCTCTTTCTCTCAAAAAAAATAAAATAAATACAAAATGTGTGGCATATTGTAACTATTTCGTTATATATAAATTTGACAGTTTGTTTGGTTTAACGACATCACTACACCATACTGATATGAAACTGTTGGTAATAATTTTGATATAGTCTTAGAGAGGAAACACGCAGCATGTTTCCATTAATAGCAATATGTCTTGTATAGGCACTTCACACAGACATGATTGGTAATAGTTTTCGTATAGACTTAGAGAGGACACACGCAGCATGTTTCCATTAATAGCAATATGTCTTGTATAGGCACTTCACACAGACACTTCTCACACATAGCACGTATCAGTCTCGCTTTCGCTCGTTAGATACATTTTAAAACAACTCGTTGTGACATAAATGGTATCTAACGGCCACTAATGTATTGTTCTCTATATATTTGTTTTTCTACGACATCAACAATATTAAGCGAGAAGAACATAATATGTAATTGTAATTATTTACTTTCAAAAGACGTCATGATAATAATTATATTCAGTCTACAACACACACCTCCCATTTGGAAAAAGCAGCATGCGTGGCTGAAATGAATACTGTTTTAAATGATAATTATGACTGATTGTATAAAATGAAGGTAACACGATAGTCTGATACAATACCATCCGGAGAAATAGCAACGTGTGTCTGTGTTATGTGATCACGTTTTCTTTAATTCAATGGACGTTTATAATTTGCCCAAGAAAACTCTCAGGGAAGAAATTATATGAAATGTGGTTCATGCCAAATGCATCTAACCATGATGGTGTGTTTTTGTTTTCTGGATGTGATGTGATGTGATGTGCGTGTGCGTATGTGTCTCTCTCTATGCGTGTGTCGGTGTTTGTGATGCGTGTGTGGGAGAAGGGTTGTGTGTATATATGCGCGCGCGCGCGTGTGTGTGTGTGTGTATGTATATGTATATACATATGCATGAATGCGCGCGCGCGTGTGTGTATATATATATGTATATACATATGCATGAATGCATTGCTATGTCATGTATTAGGAGATAATAAAACAAATGACAATCAGAAAGACGTTTAATAGACAGCCACTGATATTTTAATGTATAGTTAATATGTAATTACAGTCGTTATAAAGTTTCTGTTGTTTGACCTCATTTTAACTATTACCGAAATCTTAGGAGAGAAAGATGGACATTTTATACTTATCAATGTCCCCTTTCAGCATTTAGTTGTATCCGGTTTATTACTAACTTGGTGTAATCGATACATTCGGAAGGTACAACATCTGTGTTATTGACTTTTGTTTTCTTGCAATGTGCTTACTGGCTTTCAAATGTAACATAAAACAACACATCACTATTTGTAATCAACCGACACGAAGGAAGTAGACACAGGGACATATGCAGGGGAGATAAGTGATATAATAGTGTCATTAGTATAGAACCATTTCTAGTTTTATTTTGCACAAACTGTTGTCCAAATAAAACATTTCCTGTTCTCTTTCTATCGGATAATATTTAATAGGAGAGAGGGAGGTTATTACCAGAGTGTTTTTCGGTATCGTCAATATCATATATTAGGAATAACAATTGTATTAAGCGAACCCCCAGCGATTGTGCTCCATTATTATATCATACAGTAGACCCCTGGATTTGTAAGAGATGTAATTCTCCATGCCAGTATTCTTAAACGCATTTGTCATCTCGCGGAGAAAGTTCGTTTTAATCGGGAGACCGATCGCAGACAAAAGTTTTAGAATGGATGATGATGGTGATGATGATGACCACCGTCATAATCATCTTCCTCCTCCTCCTCCTCATTTTTATTAGCATCCTCATCCTCATGATGACTGTAATGTTGACAACAATTGTTTTGATGATGATTGTGATGGTGTTGATTGAGATGATCACAGTTATGATGATGATGATTATCATCATTATTATTTTATCATCATCATGATGTTGATTCGGATGATAATATTGATGATAATTGATGATGACGATGATGATAATAATGATGATGATAACTGATGATGTTAATGATGATGGTGATGATGATGATAATGATGATGATGGTGACGTACACAAGGATGGTGATTTGTTCTATTTGATGATGTTGACTGAGGAATAAAGGAGTAGAACTTAAAGTAAACATAATAGTAGTTTATGTTGCACAGGGGAGCCGAATGCGAGACGATCGGTCATTCTGACGCATTGAGTTCCTCGGAAGCTCTACGGGACAGGAGCTTTATGCGGCGTTACAGGACATTCAGTCCTCAAATTATTTAAAGAAGTTTTTATTATTATTATTATTATTATTATTATTATTATTATTATTATTATTATATTTCACTACAGTTTTGACTACTGGATTTCAAATATTTGGTAATGTTGACTAGTCATATCAATAGAAACCCGCAACATGTATTTCCTAATTCAGCAAGGGATCTTTTATATGCACTTTCCTACAGAGAGGACAGCATATACCACGGAGTTTGACCAGTTGCGGTCCACTGGGTGGAACGAAAAAAAACAAAAAACCCACACACAATATGCTGGATGGATCAATTGAGGTGGTTCGTTCCTGTGACGCAAACACCTCGAACGAGCATCAAACCGTTTTAAGAAGCTATTTCTACTAAATACGATGCATCAGTGACAAGATTGATGACTTATGCTATTCTATATCTTGCGTTGATCTTGTGTATGCTTTCCCATCCCTTTGGTGAAGCTCTGGTACGTTTTGTTCCATCGTTTTGCATGACGCGATGGACTTGATGGCGGTGGTGATAGCTATCATAACACGTTTCGACCGGCCTCGGTAGCGTCGTGGTTAGGCCATCGGTCTACAGGCTGGTAGGTACTGGGTTCGGATCCCAGTCGAGACATGTTTTGTTTTTTTAATCCAGATACCGATTCCAAACCCTGAGTGATTGCTCCGCAAGTCTCAATGGGTAGGTGTAAACCACTTGCACCGACCAGTGATCCATAACTGGTTCAACAAAGGCCATGGTTTGTGGTATCCTGCCTGTGGAAAGTGCAAATAAAAGATCCATTGCTGCTAATCAGTAAGAGTAACCCATGTAGTGGCGACAGTGGGTTTCCTCTCAAAATCTAACCGTAAATAAAATGTGTTTCTTTCTTTCTTTCTTTCATAACGCGTTTCGCGAACACCTAGTAGCATCACTGTTATGACAGTCAATGAACAGAAGATGTCATCACAACTACATATATCCAAACGAGTTCTGTCCTGTTTAGTTTTCATTTAGTAAAATAGTTTGGGAGTGACAGTCTTCTTTGAGCAGCGCAAACTTATCGATTTGCCCAGTAAATAATGTTCCTGTTACTGGTTTTCCTTCTATAGACGGTGCACTAAATATTCGTGGAATCAACCACTCTTTGTTGAATGAATGAATGGATAAATGAATGAATGAACGAATGAACGAATGAATGAATGAATGAATGTTTAACGACTTTCCTTCTGTATACGGTGCACTAAATATTCGTGGAATCAACCACTCTTTGTTGAATGAATGGATGAATGAATCAATGAATGAATCAATGAATCAATGTTTAACGACACCCTAGCACGAAAAATACATTGACTATTGAGTGTCAAACTAATGTAAATGCAAAAGTGAAGTGATGACCAACATCAATATAAACATTCTAGAGTCAAATAAAAAACATCGTAAAGAACTGTGCAAGAATACACATATTATAACAAATAATATTAAAATTTAGACTAAAAATCAGTATCATATACAAATTGTAATACAAGTTCTGTATAGAATCGATAGGATGCCATCACATTTCATATATTTTCTAGTTTCCTTACACTCCACCAACATGTGGTGGACGGTCAGAGTTTGTTCAAATGCTCAATCGACTCGGCATTGTGCAGCGATCTTGTTTGGATTATGCGTAACGGTTCTGTCGTTCTAATTATTAAAGGAACTGTCCTGAGTTTCCTGCATTGTAAGATGTTTCCGACTAATAACATCTGTTTTCATCTAAAAATCTATTTTCTTGTTTAAAATATCAGTGTCTCTATATTGAATGTGTTTTTGATCATCTTGCTATTTGTAAAAACCCTTAGTCTTAACAATTGCAGCAAACTCCGGACTGTCCCTTTAATTCTGCTTGTGGGTATTATCAGTGTTCTGTCTTTTATGCGGTTTTTTTGTTGTTTTTTTGTTCTTATACTTTTAAAAAAGTGGAGCTTTTTATCTTTTGTTTTTAGCTTTCTTTCGTATTTCCTTTTTTTTTTCTTTGTATTGCTGTTGTTCATGAATCAGTCGATATAATAATAACTTATTATATAATCTTAAGAATTTTGCTTTTTTTATATAAATTGAATTACTGACCACTAATGCGCGTCGTAGTATTTTTTTCTTTCTCTTGTAATGAACACCTGTGTCGAATTATGATATCATCACTGAAAGTGTTTAATCAATTTGTTGACGAAACTGAAACACTATCGACTTATAGAGTTGTTCAGCTAGATATATGATATTTCTGTCCATCATAATTAACGTCGAAACTTATTGGTTCTTAAACTACAACTACAACACTCGTGCCAATCCCGTGTATGATACAATATGATTGGCTATTTGGCTGTTACAGACTACAAGGGCAATGGTCATAAACCACACCTTGTGACCATTGTGAAGAATCTTCAACATACACAAGTGCGTATAACATTGTTTTATCACTCGCATTCGTTAAGTCAGTTTAATCGGCGTAAGTTTTCTCAATTTATTATAATAAGCTAACATTATATATGTTCTAGGTTATATTGAATTAAAGACTGATCCTAGTGACGTCGTAACATGTATGACGTTGTATTTAGCAGTTATTTAGCAGTTGTTCCTTTTGAAATATGTAAACGGAAATTATTATTATTATTATTATTATTTTCAATACATATATACTGTACACTTGTTTTGTTTTATAATTTTATATATATATATATATATATATATATATATATATGTGTGTGTGTGTGTGTGTGTGTGTGTGCGTGTGTATGTGTGTGCGTGTGCGTGTGCGTGTGAGTGTGTGTGTGTGTGTGTGTGTGCGTGTGTATGTGTGTATGCATGTCAGTAATATTTTTATATTGAATATTCTATATTCTATTCAGTTATATTATATATTCGATATTACGTGGCAATATAAATTATTGAAAAGTAATATCGTTTCATTGGCATTGGAAGTATTAAATGATAACTATGCCACTTCACGGATTAAATATTGTAGCCTTTACCATATTTTGAAACCCAATAGCCGATGTATTTTTCGTGCTGGGGTGTTGTTAAACTTCCATTCATTCATCCATTCACTCAATCACGAAGTAAACGTTTCTGTAGTTAGTTGAATTCTGTCAAAATCAATTTATAACTAATAACCAAAAATGTCTTTTAAGTTATTAATGTAGGCTCGAATTTGTGCAGTTAATACATTTGTGTGAAAATCATGTTATTTTAATTGGGCGTTTTGATCAAAAATAAAATATGGATACAGAGTTACTTATTTGTTTTTTCAAGAAAATTATTGAACGATCAAATCATGACTTAACCAATTTTATTTGTTTGCTTTATTGTTTTGTGTTTGTGAACAGGTGTGTCTGAAGGTATATGTCCATGTGTCTGTCTGTCTTTACGTAACATCCCGTGGACCATAAAGGCATAGATAATAATTTCCGAGGTACGTACAATTTTGGTTTTGTATGCAATTATTTTTTAACTAATACAAACGTCAGGCCGACAAGGGTACAACGTTAAATAGCTTCAGTTTCAGTTTACCTGGGGCTTGAACCACTGATATGAAACTCTATAGCCAGTTTGAACCGGCCTCGGTGGCGTCGTGGTTAGCCATCGGTCTACAGGCTGGTAGGTACTGGGTTGGGATCCCAGTCGAGGCATGGTAACACGAACAATTAGTATTTATAAGTCACATTTTAAGTCAACAGCTTCTTAACGTGATCGGGGGCGGGGCGTAGCTCAGTGTACAGCGCCCGCTTGATGCGCGGTCGGTCTGGGATCGGTCCCTGTCGTTGGGCCCATTGGGCTATTTCTCGTTCACGCCAGTGTACCACGACTGGTATAACAAAGACCGTGGTATGTGCTATCCTGTCTGTGGGATGGTGCATATAAAATACCGATTGCAGCTGATAGAACAAGAGTAGCCCATGAAGTGGTGACAGCGGGTTTCCTCTCTCAATGTTTGTATGGTCCTTATCCATATGTCCGATGCCATATAACCGTAAATAAAATGTGTTGAACGCGTCGTTAAATAAAACATCTCCTGTCTTCCTAACTTGAGATGAGATAAACAACTAAACAATACACACATACGTATTTCATATTTACCTAACTTGAACACAGTGGCGTACCTAGGGTATGGCAGGTATGTCACGTGCCCTGAGCGCCACTTGAATGGGGGGTGGGGGGGTGGGGGGGGGTCGCCACTGACCAGTAACCATTAAAGTCGGACATGCCACTGCTTGAATATACACAACAATCTATATCTATTTCCTGTACAATGTCAACAATATTAAGCTAGAAGAAAATAATCTGTAATTGTAATTATTTAATTTCAAAAGAAAGAAAGAAATGTTTTATTTAACGACACACTCAACACATTTTATTTACGGTTATATAGCGTCAGACATATGGTTAAGGACCACACAGATTCTAAGAGGAAACCCGCTGTCGCCACTACATGGGCTACTCTTCCGATTAGCAGCAAGGGATCTTTTAGTTGCGCTTCCCACAGGCAGGATAGCACAAACCATGTCCTTTGTTGAACCAGTTATAGATCACTGGTAGATGCAAGTTATTTACACCTACCCATTGAGCCTTGCGGAGCACTCACTCAGGGTTTGGAGTCGGTATCTGGATTAAAAATTCCATGCCTCGACTGGGATCCGAACCCAGTATCTACCAGCCTGTAGACCGATGGCCTTCCACGACGCCACCGAGGCCGGTACTTTCAAAAGATGTCACGCTAATAATTATATTCAGGCTACCACACGCACCTTCCATTTGGCAAAAGCAGCACGCGTGGCTGAAACGAACACTGGCTTTAAATCATAATTATGACTGACGAAATAAAATGAAGGTAACACGATATTCTCATCTAATACCAGCAGGAGAAATAGCAACGTGTGTCCGTGTTATGTGATCATGTTTTCTTTAATTTAATGGAAGTTTATAATTTACTAAATTAAGCTCTCAGGGAATAAATTATAGGTTGTCACGATATGGTCCATGCCAAATTCAACTTTCCATGATGGTATGTTTGGCTCTTCTGGGTGTGGTGTTGTTATAATTAACTTTAAAGGGACATTCCTGAGTTTGCTGCAGTTTTTATGATGTTATCGACTAACAAAGACTTGTTGACGAATGTAATTATATAACAAGTATATTTTTCTGCATAAAATATTATTGGC
>NC_054703.1:11422169-11456273 GCF_016097555.1 Gigantopelta aegis
CATAATTATTATTTAAAAACAGTGATGATTTGAGCCATGCAAGTTGGGTTGTTGTGCGTGTGGTAGCCTGAATGTAAGTGCTATCATTAACTCTTTTGAAAGTAAATAATTACAATTACATATTATTTTCTTCTAGTTAATATTGCTGACATCGTAGGAAAAAACCCAGACAAATACATTTGAATCCCGTGGGTGATCGACCTAACTAAACTGACAAGAACGCAAGTGCAACTCGGGACTTGTTCTTCTTCTTTGTTAGCGTCGCGGTGCATTGACCCGTTCCGAGTTCAACCCAAGGACCCCATCCAGGACTTCGGTTGTTTGTTTTTGTCTGCTTGTTTGTTTCAGCGTTGCGATGTATTCAACCATTCAAGCCAACGAGATTGTACTGTATTTAAGTTAGTTTAATGTGAAACACATATCTGTGTATTGTTTTATCAGATCAAGATAAGTTAAAGCTATAATTTAACGAAACTACTAGAGCACATTGGCTTACTAATCATCGCATATTGGATGTCATAGTATTAGAGAGGAAACCCACTAAATATGTTTCCATTAGTAGAAAGGGATGTTTTATGTAAACCATCTCACAGAAAGGCTAGCACACGGCCTTTGATATACCAGTCGTGATGCACTGGCTAGAAGGTGAAATAGTCCAGTGGTCCACCGACAGTAATCGGGTTTCTCTAAAGCTTCATCAGAATTACCAAATGTTTGATAGCTGATGAAAAATAAATTAATGTGTTCTACTTGTGTCGTTCAACAACACACATTTACAAATACACATTTTTAAAACAATATTCAGTGATTAACAATTGGATAATCATCACGCAATTTGTGTCTTACACTCAGGGTAAATAATAATTTTCGTTCTAATAATTGTCGTTTCAGCCAGTGCTCCACGATTGACATAACAAATGTCGTGGTATGTGCTATCCTGTTCGAGAAAATTGCATATAAAATATATTTTGTTATATTGTTTCCTCTCAATGTTTGACAACAATGTGGTCTAGTGGTGTTGTTAAACAAAACAAAATACCAACTGTTCATAGAACAAAATAGAAAGAAAGAAATGTTTTATTTAACGACGAACTCAACACATTTTATTTAAGGTTATATGGCGTCAGACATATGTTTAAGGACCACATAGATTTTGAGAGGAAAGCCACTGTCGCCACTGCATTGGCTACTCTTTCCAATTAGCAGCAAGATATCTTTTATTTGTGCTTCCCACAGGTAGGATAGCACACACCATGGCCTTTGTTGAACCAGTTATGGATCACTGGTCGGTGCAAGTGGTTTACACCTACCTACTGAGCCTTGTGGGGCACTCACTCAGGGTTTGGAGTCGGTATCTGGATTAAAAGTCCCATGCCTCGAATGGGATCCGAACCCAGTACCTACCAGCCTGTAGGCCAATGGCCTAACCACGACGCCACGGAGGCCGGTTTAGAACGAAATAGCTACATTTGTGTTTCTTTTCAGAGAGAGAGAGAGAGAGAGAGAGAGAGAGAGAGAGAGAGAGAGAGAGAGAGAGAGAGAGAGAGAGAGAGAGAGAGAGAGAGAGAGATAATGATATGGAGACGCAGCCATTGACACCCAATAGCCGATGTATTTTTCGTGCTGGGGTGTCGTTAAACATTCATTCATTCATTCATTCATTGATATTATTTCAAAAATAATGTATACAAAACAAAAACTGCACGTACCTGGAAAATTAGTATCAATGTATTTATCGTCCACAGGATGTGACGTAAAAACAGATAGACGCATGAGCATACACCTTTAGACACACCTGTTAACACAGAAACAATTGTTTTTTTGTGTAAAGTCATGATTAGTTCGTTCAATAATAAGTTTCATGAAAAAAAGGAAGTAACTTCATATCCCTATTTTGTTTGTGATCAAAACGCCCAATTAAAATAAAATGATTTACGCACAAACATATAAACTGCAAACAGTGCAGTCTATAGAAATAACTTAAGAGTCATTTTTGTCATTAGTTGAAAATCAACGAAAGGAGACATTTCTAATATAAGCCCACAATAAATAAATTGATTGTGACAGAAATCAACTGACTAGAAAACCTTTTACTCTGTGTAGTGACATAGTTATTTTTAATACATCCACACCAATGAGATTACGTTAACTAATTTATATTGCCAGATAATATTCATAAAAAAAATATAACTGATGAATACAGCATATGAAGTTTAATCATATAACTCTCTCTCACACACGCATAAACACACGCTCGAATGCATGCACACACGCGCGCACACACACACACACACACACACACACACACACACACACACACACACACACACACAAACACATACATATAATATATTATATAATTACTATCATATTACTATAAGCACGTTAATCCATTTTCAGATTAGCACATGGTCACGAAATAAATAACAACTGACTATCAAACGGAAATGCTCCAACTAATAGTGTGTCCATTCGGAAATCTGATAATATGATCGGACATATCCGAAAATTAACGAATGGTGGAAGTTTATCAGTAGTTGGTTCTAAGCATATTCGTTATAAATGCACTTTTATATAAAGTTTCCCGAGAGAAGAGAATGATTGCATTATAATTTTGCTAAATGTTCAGCAGTGGCGTTTAAAAAAGTACAAAACTCTGGAGATATTTGAGGTATATGCCTACAACTGTATGCCCAGGCCCTAGTTTCAGACCACAAAAAGGTTTAGTTAATCTACAAACATGAAACACGCCAGAGATCAGCTAAAGTATGTGATTTTTAAACGGGGAAATACCGTCTAAAGTAACTTGTTTCGATAGCCATTACTTCTCGGACAAACGTGCGTTTTTAGAATTATGAAAACTAAATCATTTCGGGGTATCACAAACAAAAACTGGATGACCAGAAACACTTCAGGTGTATGACAATTCATATTCTACATAATAAAATGTAAGACATTCTAACTTATATTTCCACAAACGGATTTAATAGCGAACAATACGTCTTATTATTTCAATACTAGAGTGTGCCACTTTAAAGTAATACAACATAGAACATATATAATGTTAGCCCATTACAATAAACTCACCAGACAGCCGATTAAACTGACTTAACGAATGTATGTGGTCAGACAATGTTATACTCACTTGTATCTGTTGACGATTCTTCACGACGGTCACAAGATCTGATTTGTGGTCATTATCCTTGTAGTTTATAGCAGCCGAATAGCCAATCAGATCGTATCATAAACGAGATTGGCACCAGTGTCGTAGTTATAGCTTAAGAACCAATAAGGTTCTACGTTAATTATGATGGACAGGATTGTTATATATCTAGCTGAACAAATATACAAGTCATTAGGTGGGTTTTTTTCCAGTTTCCTCAATAGATTTATTGAGCAGTTTCATTGATGCTGTCGTAAATCGACGCTGGACTTCATTACAAAAGAAAGAAATAAACACTACGATGCCTACTAGGGGTCAGTAATTGAATTTAAATAAAAATAAACGAAAAGTTTAGAGACCATATACTATGTCGGCTGATTCACGAAAAACAACAATATACAAAAAATAAAGGCGGGAAGAAAAAATAAAGACAAAATAAAAACAAGAAAAAAATTCCTTTTTTGAAGTAGAACAACAAAAAACCCGCATAAAAGTCCCATTGGACTATTTCTCGTCCCAGCCAGTGAACCACGACTGATGTATCAAAGACCGTGGTATGTGCTCTGCTGCCTGTGGTATGGTGCATATAAGAGATCCTTAATACTAATGGAAACATGTAGCGGGTTTCCTCTCTAAGATGGCTGGTGATTAATAAATCAATGTGCGCTAGTGGTGTGGTTAAACAACAAAATCTTCACTAAATACAAATGATGACTGATGATATTCCATATTTTGATCTGATCTTGTGTATGTTTTCCCATCTCTTTGGTGAAACTGTTGTACCACCACTACATATATTCACACGAGTTCTGTCTTCTTCTAGTTTTCATTTAGTAAAATAGTTTGGGAGTGGAGTCGTCTTTGCGTGGACCCAATAGCCGATGCATTTTTCATGCTGGGGTGTCGTTAAACATGCATTCATTCATTCATTCATTCTTTGCGTGGCGCAAGAATAATGTACTGTCCAGTATATAATGTCCTTGGAAATAGATTTATAGACGATATAGACGATGCACTAAACATTCGTAGAATCAACCACTTTTTCACCAAATGCCCAATCAACTCGGCATTGTGCAGAAATATTGTTTTGATTATGCATAACGGATTTGTCGTTCTAATTATTAAAGGAAGTGTCCTGAGTTTCCTCTATTGTTTCTGACTTTATCATCTAAAAAATGTCCCGAGTTTCCTGCATTATAAGATGTTTCCGAATTTATCGTCTAAAAATGCGACGGTTGTGTACGCACCCCCCAAACAAAAACCCAACAAAAAACCCAACAAAAAACCCAACAAAAACACACAAAAAACAACACCAAACAAACTAATTACTAAAGGTACACTTTTCTCTATTAAATTTAAATAACGTTACGTAATCGTTGTTGTTTTTAGGGGTTATTGTTATGTTTTTATGTTGAGTCTTAGCCCACGGCCGTTGATTTTATAGAGTAAAGTGGACCTTTAGTAAAATTGTTTTTTTTTACTAAAGGTCCACTTTTCTCTATTAAATTTAAATAACGTTACGTAATCGTTATTATTTTTAGGGGTGTGTGCCGTCTGCACACACATTACGGTACGGTACCACGATTTATATACCTTTCTTATACGTCATGATGTCGTTGCATAAGCTGGTCTAGAGATTAGAAACTTGTTGTGCCATTCGGAGGTATAGTCGATACATTTTTGAAATGTTGTTTCTCCCTCCACCAATTTTATTATTATTATTATTATTATTATTATTATTATTGTTGTTGTTGTTGTTGTTGTTGTTGTTGTTGTTGTTGTTGTTGTTTGTGTGTGCGCGTGTGCGTGTATGTGCATGTGTATGTGTGTCTGTATGTGTGTCTGTGTGTGTCTGTGTGTGTATGTGTGTGTGTGTCTCTGTGTGATAATTATTAAATTATTATATCTGTTCAATGTACTCATTTCACATCATTTGTATAGAAGGAACTGGGTTTCTCTCCTACAGATGCATATTTTAATGTTACAAGAGCTTGATGTAGGGCTACTCTTTGAGGCACATTTTGGAATTCAAAATACAAGACCAAGACTAAGAACAATTAAAAGGGAAGAAACAGTATCTGCATTAGATGATGAGCGGGACGTAATCCAGTGGCAAAGCGCCCACCTGATGCGCGGTAGGTCTGTTTAAAAACGTACCAACCTCGCTTTCGTTCGTTAGATACATTTTAAAACAACTCTTTGTTGGATAATAGGTATCTAACTACCACGCATATCTCTCTCTCTCTCTCTCTCTCTCTCTCTCTCTCTCTCTCTCTCTCTCTCTCTCTCTCTCTCTCTCTCTCTCTCTCTCTCTCTCTCTCTCTCTCTCTCTCTCCCTCTGTTACCGGCCTCGGTGGTGTCGTGGTTAGGCCATCGGTCTAAATGCTGGTAGGTACTGGGTTCGGATCCCAGTCGAGGCATGGGATTTTTAATCCAGATAATGACTCCAAACCCTTAGTGAGTGCTCCGCAAGTCTCAATGGGTAGGTGTAAACCACTTGCATAACTGGTTCAACAACGGTCATGGTTTGTGCTATCCTGCTTGTGGGAAGCGAAATAAAAGATCGCTTGCTGCCTGTCGTAAAAAAGTAGCCTATGCGACGACAGCGTGATTCCTCTAAAACACAGTGTCAGAATGGCCATGTCCAATAGCCGATGATAAGATAAAAAATCAAGCTGCTCTAGTGGCGTCGTTAAATAAAACAAACTACTTCACTCTCTCAGTATTACAGTAGGTTTTATGGCCACCAAAGATCTTGAAGGACGATTGGGGTCAGAAGTGAAATTTTAAAGTTGAAGTTTTATCAGTAAATCGTAAATTCAAACAATAACAATGACTAAAAACAAAACAATAACAACAGAATGAAAAAGATTGACATAAATACGGTTCCAGTGATTAATGGACCTTCCTGGAAATGGTCAAAATCGAGAATGACAACCAACGCACGTGTACGGGGCAACTGCGTGACGCATGTGCAAACTATGGAATGTGTTTTGGTGTGTTGATAAACAGACCTGAACGTTCTTTACTAGGATGTCTAATAGCTGATTTTAACAGTAATATTTCAGGTTCACCTACTTTATATATATATATATATATATATATATATATATATATACATATATATATATATATATATATATATATATAGACACACACACACACACACACACATACACACATATAGAGAGAGAGTTAGATAATAGATAGATATATAGATAGATAGATAGATAGAGCCTTTTGATTATAATTCACCCTTTTTCAACATTTAGTAAATATGCCAAACTTAGTTACTCTACAATTAATTTAATCAATTACAAATTAATGAAACAATTCGCATTTCAATAATCACTGATGTAAATGAAAGCATAATTCCACATAATTGAATCTTCTGAAAAGAATGAATGAATGAATGAATGAATGGATGTTTAACGACACCCCAGTACAAAACAGACATCGGCTATTGGATGTCAAACTATGGTAGTACTGAACAGATGTAATACCATACACAAAACAGTCGTAAAACACCATAGTAACAGGTATAACAGTTTTATGCTCACTCGTTTATGTATTCTCCACACGACGGCCACATATCTGATTTATGATCATCTTCCCCGTGGTTTATAGCAGTCAAACAGCCAATCATATTGAACATTAAATGATATCTCTTGTTGAAAAGGGCGGGAGGTAGCTCAGTAGCACAACGTTTGACTCATGCGCAATCGATCTAGGATCGATTCCCGACGGTGGACCCATTGGACTATTTCTCGTTCCAGTCAGTGATTCACCACTGGTGTAACAATGGCCGTGGTATGTACTATCCCGTTTCTGTGATGATGCATATAAAATATATTTTGATACTAATCGAAAAGAGTAGTCCATGATGTGGCGACAGCGGGTTTCCTCTCGCATTTTCTTAATCTCTGTGTGGTCCTCAACCATATGCCCGACTCCATATATCCGTAAATAAAATGTGTTGACTGCGTCGTTAAATAAATCATTTCCTTCTTCTAGATGAGGAACGTCCATATGCACCAGATTGCATGAGCTCTGTGATATGAGAGGCAGGACGTACCCCAGGATTGATCCACGTCGGTGGAGCCTTTGGATTATTTATCGGAGTTTTTTCTCGTTTCACCCAGTGCACCACGACTGTATATCACAGGCGGTGGTATGTGCTATAATGTCTATGGGATGGTGCATATAAATATCCCTTGCTACTAATGAAAACATCTAGCGGGTTTCATTTCTGAGACTATATGTTAAAATGACCAAATTTTAACACCCAATAGCCAATGATTAATAGACCAATGTGGTCTAGCGGTGTCGTTAAACAAAACAAACTTTACATTTAACTGCAATATAATATTAAAATATACATTTGAATGCAAAACAAAACGTTAAAGTTTGTTTGGTTTAACGACACCCCTAGAGCACATTGACTTTTTAATCGTCGGACATTTGATGTCAAACATTGGAATGCGTTCACTATTTATTCAAATTAAGGAATTCTACATAGTTATACATGAACGTTTGTGGCATGGGGTGTCTTGTCTGTGGGATGTTGTATATAAAACATACCATGCTACTAATGTGGCGGGTTTCCTCTCTAAGATTCCATGTCAAAACTACCATATATGACTAAAAAATCAATGTGCACTAGTTGTGTCATCGAACAAAACAAACAAACATTAGCTGAAACTTTAATAGCGACTGAAAGTTTAACAATACCACTGGAGCACATTGATTAAGTATTCATCGGCTATTGAATGTCAAACCTTTGGTAATTCTGACTCGTAGTCATCAGAGGAAACCTGCGACATTTTGTTCTAATGAAGCAAGGGATCTTTTACATGAACTTCCGCACAGACAGGAAATCACATACCACAGCCTTTGTAGATGTATGGTGCACTGGTTGGAACGAGATAAACACAATCAGCTGAATGGATCCAGGGAACTGGTTCGATCCTGCGACGCAAGCACCTCAAGCGAGCACTCAACCGACTGTTGACTCACCATAACCATCATGAAATGTAAAATCGTGACATGTTTATTTCCCACATGACGAGTACGTGTAATTAGTAAAGCATTAAAACACACGGTGAACTTTCTGTGGACGTCTGTATTGTTGTTTGTCTTATTTTCAGCCATTAGAAGGTAAATTATAAAATTTGTATACAGATAAATCGTTGAAGAAATGTTGTTTCAAAACATAACCAGCATTATATGGACGGTGCCCGGTAGTAAACCGTACGCAATTAGAAGATGGAGATATCAGGTTTGCAAAATTAGTAATAACTCTCTATGAAAAACAAGGATATAAAACTGATGTCGACAGTACGTTTTTAATTATGTTAATTAAATAAAGTTTAGAACAGATCAAATTACTGTTATTGATAATGTTCTATGAAAAACAAGCATATAAAGTTGATGTCGACAGTACCGTTTTAATGATATTAATTAAATAAAGTTTAGAAAGAAAAACAAAATTACTTTTTCCGTCAAAAAATAATAGTCAACCAAACCACGAGGTTATCTGTTAAAATAATGTGGCCATTTGTAGTGATATTTTTTTTTTTCTCCGTGGTTTAGCATATTGAACATTCTATTCTATATATACTCTTCAAAAAAAGAAACGCAAAAGGGTACAAATGGGTTATAACTCCGATTTTATGTTTCCTACCGGTTCATGCTTTGTGAATATAAGGTCATTGCATGTCCCAAACACATTCCCACGGTTGCATTCGATAAAACGCAGCTACTGTACAATAAAGTTCCAAAATGTGAATATTCGCAAAAACGCAGCCACGTGCAAACCATGTCACCACTGCACGTGCGTTGTCTGCACGTGCAACATGAACACCGACAGTATAAAGGTGCAGGGTGTTCGCTTGCCTGGCCTCTGTATCTGGCCGACAGTTGACAATCCAGGACATGCCACGTCTCAGTGAACCGCAGAGAAACAATGCCATCGGCCGACTAGACGCAGGCGAATCCAGAACGGCCGTTGCCAGGGCATTCCATGTGTCCCCAAGCACCATCTCCAGACTGTGGGACCGTTACCAGCAACATGGATCAACACGTGACCTCCCTAGATCCGGTCGACCACGGGTCACTACCCCCGGGCAGGACCGCTACATCCGGGTACGCCACCTTCGGGAACGATTGACTACTGCCACCTCCACAGCCGCAGCAATACCAGGTTTGCGCAGGATATCCGACCAGACCGTACGGAACCGCCTACGTGAGGTAGGAATTCGTGCCAGACGTCCAGTTCGAGGTGTCATCTTAACACCACAACACCGTCGACTCCGACTGCAGTGGTGCCAGATTCATCGACAATGGCCTCAACTGCGATGGAGACAGGTGTGGTTCAGTGACGAGTCCCGATTTCTGCTCCGACGTCATGATGGAAGATGTCGCGTGTATAGGCGTCGTGGTGAACGTTATGCGGCAAACTGCGTGCAGGAAGTGGACAGATTCGGCGGGGGTAGTGTCATGGTGTGGGCAGCCATCTCACACACTGGCAGAACTGACCTGGTCCACGTGCAGGGCAACCTGAATGCACAGGGCTACATTGACCAGATCCTCCGGCCACACATCGTTCCAGTTATGGCCAACGCCAACGCAGTGTTCCAACATGACAACGCCAGGCCTCACACAGCACGTCTCACAACGGCTTTCCTACAGAACAACAACATTAATGTCCTTCCTTGGCCATCGATATCACCGGATTTGAACCCAATTGAGCATCTATGGGACGAGTTGGACCGACGTCTCCGACAGCGACAACCACAGCCCCAGACCCTGCCCGAGCTGGCAGCAGCCTTGCAGGCCGAGTGGGCCACCATCCCCCGGGACGTCATCCGTACTCTGGTTGCTTCAATGGGCAGGCGGTGCCAGGCAGTTGTCAACACACGCGGAGGCCACACACGGTATTGACTCCAGATGACCTTGACCTTGGTGGTGTGTCCTATCACTTACTCACAATGGACTAGAGTGAATTGTGAACAATCCTGCAACATTTGGTAATTATCGGACTCACCATTCAATAATTAAATCAATTCTCCAAATGTTACGACAATGTGGTTTTGCGTTTCTTCTTTTGAAGAGTATATAATCAACATTAAATGTGTCACGGAAGTTTCCATTTGCATGATATCACCTTTGGTCAACGTTAAATAAAAGAACGCACAACTGCACCAGACTAATATGGTACGCTATAAGCGAGACAAGCGATCAATCTTTGAGTTTATAAAGCAACTTAAATGTCCTATGTCGGTGGCGCAATGGTTAAGCCATCTGGCTACAGGCTGGTAGGTATATGGTTCGCAGCCCGGTACCGGCTCCAACCCAGAGCGAGTTCTTAAGGGCTTAATGGGTAGGTTTAAGACAACTAAACCTTCTTCTTTCTTACTAATCACCAACAGACTTACAACTAACCCACTGTCTTGGAACCTTTGAACCTTAACTGGGTATAAGCACAAAAAGAAGTAAATAAAAAAGAACTACGACATTTCGACATGTTCACATCTATTTGAAATAAATCAATAACTACACATTAATCGATTTTGCATGTGTATCATAATATATTATACCATTCCCAGTCTGGACCTCGCGAGGTAAGACGTGTTTGTTTCGCCTGTGCACACGCGCTTTCGTGTGCCCGACTTGGGAATCCTCCATTTTGTTTTGTGTTTCAACGAAATGGAGTTTTGTACTGGGACATATGCGGCCATCGTGACTGATTGCGTGATGGGATGCTTCTCGTTTCGACAGCCTGTACCACCAGGTTGGATATTTTTTTTTAGCAAGATTTCGGTTGACTTAGGTCGATATTTTTCCCTGACTCGTATGACGGCCATTCTGCAGAACGCCAAGATTGTTTCCGTTTAGTTTCTACATGTCCGAGCGTGTTCCAGCAGCACTGGAAGATTAACCGCCCCACTCTAAGAAAACATAGGAAGCGGAGTACTACTCTTTTCTAGACTTTACTTTGTTGTATTGTGATACCATCTCGCATCCTCCGGAGCCGGGCTCATCCGCGCCACTATACCAACCATGACGACTGGACTATAACCTATACTGATACTCTCTCGGGGACGGGATGTAGCCCAGTGGTCAAACGCTCGCTTGATGCGCAGTCGGTTTGGGATCGATCCCCGTTGATGGGCCCATTGGACTATTTCTCGTTTCAGCCAATGCACCAACAAAATAAGTTTGATTATTATCAAGTCCAGTCACGATATTAAACTTACATGTTGTTAACCAGTACCAATGCTACATGAAGAAACACACTTTGCTCTACGTTACCAAAAGCAAGTACAGCGCATAGGGGCGTCGGGTTTCTTCGTGTAGCGTTGGTACTAGTTAACAACACGCACGTTTAATGTCATGACTGGATTCGAACAAAATTAAACTAAAGGCCTGTGACATCAAATTGAGAGAAAAAAAAGAGATAGTATGTTGGACACAGTTGCCAAATCATTACATAGAGTTTCCTCTAGCCTTCATTGTGAGACCGGCCTAGGTGGCGCAGTCGTTAAGCCATCGGACTACAAGCTGACAGGTACAGGGTTCGCAGCCCTATACCGGCTCCAACCCAGAGCGAGTTCTTAAGGGCTCAATGGGTAGGCTGGGGCGGATCCAGCTTTTCTGATCGGGGGGGGGGGGGGGGGGGGGTCCAAGACAAAAAGGGCACCATAACATTATGAAAAGGCACTATTGAAAAATTACACACGGTTCACATGGACCATAATATAATAGTGCTACAACAGGGACGCTGGCAGACGTATTCTACAGTGTTCTATACATTGACAGAAAATGCCAATATTTTATAATATTAAATTACCGTGGTATTTGAACAAATCAAAACGGTTATGATCGTTCAAATATCACGTGAGTTATACTGCGCTTGCGCAAATCTAGTATTTTTGTGCAGGCAGCGGGAGCCCTCTAATCGTTTGAAAATAATAATTTAAAAAAACTAAATACATTTGTAAAAAAACTAAAAATCCTAAATAAAAGGGGCACTTCTCAAATTTGAGGGGGGGGGGGGGTCCGGACACCTTGGACCCCCGCCCCCCTCTAGATCCGCCCCAGGTAGGTGTAGTAAGGCCACTACATCCTCTTCTCTCTCACTAACCACTAACCAACTAACAACTGACCCACTGTCCTGGACAGACAGCCTAGATAGCTGAGAGGTGTGCCCAGGACAGCGTGCTTGAACTTTAATTGGATATAAGCACGAAAATAAGTTGAAATGAATTAAAAAATGCATCTATAATTTTATCATAGGGCCTATAATATCTTACATTTTCAGTGCAAGCTGTCCAGCGTTCAGAAAACAAAAAACGTTAGGCCCTCATTTATTTTGATGTAAGGAGTTTCCATTGAAAAATACAACGCGCCACATATTCTTACGTCATTTGAATATCTAGTAATGGCTGACTGGAATTAAAGTTGCGTGTACTTTTTACAAAAACATGTTGTATGAAGCTTACGATTATATGATACAGAGATTATTACCCTCGTGTATTTCGGTATCGTAAAGTAAATTTTGTTTTATTTAACAACGCCACTAGAGCACATTGATTTTTTTATCTTTCTCATCGGCTATTGGACGTCAAACATATGGTCATTATGACACTGTTTCTTTTAGAGGAAACCCGCTGTCGCCACATAGGCTACTCTTTTATGACAGGCATCAAAGGATATTTTATTTGCGCTTCCCACAGGCAGGATAGCACAAACCATGGCCTTTGTTGAACCAGTTATGGATCACTGGTCGGTGCAAGTGGTTTACACCTACCCATTGAGCTTTGCGGATCACTCACTCAGGGTTTGGAGTCAGTATCTGGATTAAAAATCCCATGCCTCGACTGGGATCCGAACCCAGTACCTACCAGCCTGTAGACCGATGGCCTAACGACGACGTCATTGAGGCCGGTTTCCAGTGCACCGCGACTGACATATCAAAGGCCGTGGTATGTCCTATTCTGTCTGTGACATGGTGCATATAAAATATCTCTTGCTACTAATTGGAAAATATAGCGGGTTTCCTCACTATATATAAACAGGTACAATATGTTTGACATCCAATAGCCGATGATTAATAATCAATGTAGTCCAGTGGTGTCATTAAGCAAAACAACTTCAAACTTGTCAATAGTCGATGATTAATTAATAAATTTGTTCTAGTGGTGACGTTAAACAAAACAAACTTTTTTGTTAATTTATTTGTGGAGCGCTGGTTATAAAGAGAATAACCCAATGGGTCCTCCGACGGGGATCGACCCTACAACGAACGAACATTAGATGCACACTTTACCGCTGGACTACATGCCGGACTTACATCAAGGCGAAGGTATTATTGAAGAAATGTTAAACTCTGTTGTGTTTAATGACACCATTAGAGCACATTAATTTATTGATCG
Organism: Gigantopelta aegis; assembly: GCF_016097555.1. Lineage (NCBI taxonomy): Eukaryota > Metazoa > Mollusca > Gastropoda > Neomphalida > Peltospiridae > Gigantopelta > Gigantopelta aegis. The sequence continues at coordinate 11,435,769 of NC_054703.1, forward strand.
TCGTCTAATGGATGTCAAACATTTTGTAATTTTGATATATAGTCTTAGAGAGGAAACCCGCTGCATTTGTTTTCCATTAATGACAATAATATCACATACCATTGACTTTGATACACCAGTCACGGTGCTCTGGGTGAGAAGAGAAATAGCCCGAATGGCCCGCCGACGGGGATCGAACCTATATCGTATCTACATCACTGCGAAAATAATATTGAATATGTCCATCATGTATGGCGCATACAGTAAAGAGGGTAGAGACTTTACCCGATTCATCAATAACAGAAAAGTAGCATTCGTTTCACTTAGAACCAATGTAAAATATGATCGGTCCATCAACTACAACTATAACAACCTTGTCAATCACAAGTAGCAAAAACTCTGATTGGTTCGTCAACTGGAACTATAACAACCTTGTCAATCACAAGTAGCAGAAACGCTGATTGGTTCGTCAACTGGAAAAATCAAACTCATATCAATGGCTTTCTGATTGGTTGTTTGGCTGCTATAAATCACAGAAAAGTTTATCGTAAACCAGATATTGCAAACGTCTTGAAGAATCCTCAACAGACGCAAGACACAAGTGAGTATAACGCGGTTTTGTTGTTGACCGTAGCGAGTTATCTCTCTTTGTAGCTAGTTGTTTGCTATTTGCAATATTGAGTATACTACACGAGTGGGTCGTTGGATATAACTTATCTTACAACGAGTTGTTTAAAGACGTAGTTAACACGTTGGATACGTCTTAAACGTGTTTTAGGATAAATGGTATCTGACGGACATGAATGTAGTATTCAATTTCTTATGCTAGTTTCTGACTACCAACTGTCAGCAGAACGTTGGCAAACATTCTGCTGTCACGACGTCTACGTCTGTCCAGTTGCTAGTCTGGACGCTCTTACAACTCGATTCTCGTCGTATAACCCATCAGTTTTTTTTTTTAGAGGAAACCCGCTGTCGCCACATACGCTACTATTTTACGACAGGCAGCAAGGGATAGCACAAACAATGGCCTTTGTTGAACCAGTTATGGATCACTGGTCGGTGCAAGTGGTTTACACCTACCCACTGAGCCTTGCGGAGCACTCACTCAGGGTTTGGAGTCGGTATCTAGATTAAAAATCCCATGCCTCGACTGGGATCCGAACCCAGCACCTATCAGCCTGTAGACCGATGGCCTGCCACGACGCCACCGAGGCCGGTCGCGACTAAGGACCCGGGGTCCCAGTTCACTAAACATCGTAAGTTTACGTCTGCTACTAGCAGTTATACCGGTCGTACGTTTACACGTGTTTGGCGTCTATTTTGCGAGAAGATTACGGAAGCTGAAGTATTTTAAGGACAAAAAACAAATGAAATGCGTGTTCTTCAAACTGTATCTGTTGTACTATAATAACACGAAGGATTGTGGTTTAGTCGTAGATTTGCGTTTACGTGCAAAACTGTCTAGCGGACGTTAGCGACAAGCGGTTAACTGAACCTACCGCAGGTTCCGCTTCTATGAAGAAGACGGAGAAGTTAATTTTGTTTAACGGTACCACTAGAGCACATTGATTAATTAATAATCGCCTATTGGATATCAAACATTTGGTAATTCTGACTTGTAGTCAACAAAGGAAATCCGCTACATTTTCCTAATGCAGCAAGACATCTTTTATATGCACTTTCCCAAAGTACAGGAAAGCACATAGTTTAAAAAAAATTCCCTTACCCACTGGGTCGTTAAACCCGGGATGGCTTAATTAATTGAATGTGTTATGTTAGCTGTAATATTTGATTTTAGAATGAATGAACGAATGAATTAATTAATGTTTAGCGACAGCCCAAGCCTGGAAAATATATCGGATATTGGGTGTAGCAGGAAGGAATATTGTGTTTAGCGACGCACTCAACACATTTTAATTGCGGTTGTGTGGTGTCGGTTTAAGAATTACACAGATAATTAATGAGAGACTAAACCGGCTGACACCACGCAATGGGATACTATTTCCGATTAACATCAAGGAATCTTTTGTATGCACATATCACGACCTTTGGGGAGGACAGACGGCGATCGATCGTACAGCGGACGCTTGGGCTATGTTTGATTTTGTCTTTAGGTAGCAATGCAGTGATCTCCCGTGTGTACCATGTCACGAAAAATAGTTCACTTTTTGTTTTTGCACAGATCCATGTTTGAATGGTAATTATTTGGAATACGAAGTAAATTCTTAAGCTTATTGATAGCCCATGAACTATTTATTTTTAATTTTACATTTGGTAACCGGCTTAGCTCTAATAGGGATTGGTATCCATGCACAGGGATTTCCTTGTGGAAAAAGTGGGGCGCGATCAATTTGGATAATTTTAAAATAAGCTGATTTTGTGAAAAGTGGAATATCTAAACCTTTATTCAAATGAGGATTTGTGTAAGGTTTCTAGAGCAACCCAAAACCATGCAGTGTCCGAATTTTGGGCACATGATGGAAGTAACAAAAACTATTTTAAATGAGTCCTCTTTAATTATAACCATATCTGTAATGTCCTTGAGTAAAAAATACCTTAATGCAACTTAGACATTAGACAGTTTTAGTAGTTTGGCCGCAAAACCGCACTAACATAGATCTGACTGGGGGCGCAACTATAACTACACAGTGCATACGAAATATTTTAGTTGTTATACTTTAACATCATGTTCATTAAACATGTCTCAGTGTCGGGACCTAGCCCAGTGGTAAAGCGCTCGCTTAACGCGCGGTCGGCTTGGGGTCGATCTCCGTCTATGGGCCCATTGGGCTATTTCTCGTTCCAGCCAGTGCTCCAAAACTGTGTAACAAAGGCCGTCGTATGGTCTATCCTCTCTGTGGGATGGTGCATATAAAACATCCCTTGCTGCTAATCTAAAGGAATACGACACGGAGTGTCGACAGCGGGTTTTCTCTTTCAATATCTGTGTGGTCATTCAACATATGTCCGACGCCATATAACCGTAAATAAAATGTGTTGAGTGCGTTCTTAAATAAAACATGTCCTTCCTTCGTTAATACCATGTGCGTGTTAAAAATAAATAATCAGCAAAAATAATAATAATCGCATATATAGTGTTCCACATCATTTTACATATTCCTAGTAGATAATAATACTCTCTTCTTGAAATCAGCTTTTAGCAATTCTTAATTTTGTTCTACAATAAACAGTTACATACAATCACATTTTCATGCCAGTGATGATGATGAAGACTCATTTTATTTCAGGATATAATTCCAAGGCAACCTCTGACGATGATGTCTACTACATTGTCCCCAAACCAAACATCGAGTTTCATCGATACATCTACAGATCTCGACAACCTTACTTATAAAAACTATTCTGGTAATGGAGGTGAATTACAAGACAAGCGTGCACCATCTCTTGAATGGTGGGAGGCCTTCGAAGCATACAGACACACGTACTGGAGCATTGTCGTATTCATAACTGTGACAGGCATCATCGGGAATATCTTACTGTTTATTATGATGGGATACAAAAAACTGAATTCATTTTCATATTCAGTGTACCTGAGATTCCTGGCCGTGTTTGACAGTCTCGTACTAATCGTAAGTCTAATCAACGAAACTCAAAAATTTTTGTTTCTACAGAGACTGGCAGTTGTACAGTTACCTGTATGTGTTGTATCCTTCAGCGTGAGAGTTCTTGTGGCGATTCTATCGCCTTGGCTGGTCGTAGGACTCACACTTGACAGATACGTATGCGTTTGTTTTCCACTGACGCGAGAACGACTTTGTACCCGGATGAAAGCATTTGTCATCTGTTTTTCTATGCTCGGTATCTCGATTATGCTAACGTTACCCTTTCCTGCCAGCACGGTTTTCATCAAAGGCCAATGTTTTCCGTCAGAAAAAATAATATATTATTATTATCTTGTTATTCTGTTATGCGTTTCCTCCATTTTGCCATGCATGTGTATTCTAGTTTTGAATATTCCAATAATTATTCAAATACAACGAAGCCACATCTTCAGAAACACTTTCATAAAGTCATCGACTGATTCAACAAGTCGCCAGAAGGACGTGTCAACACGCCCTCTGGTGTTAGTTTCTGTACTGGCCTTTTTCACTTTGATACCGGTGGCAATTTCCAGGGCTGTTAATGTGTTACTAAAAGCACTGCACGCAGATATGAAAGCTCAAGAGTTAAACGTCAATATCAAATCCATCCTGTCCTTGGTCTATCTTCTAAATTTTGGGCAGAATTTTTATATTTTGTTTGCAAGTTCTAAAATCTATAGAGAGACCATTAAAAAGCGGCTGGCATTATGCCGTTTATACTTGAATCGACAAAATCAACAGGATGAAACTAATGCGAAAGGCACTTCTCCTAGTCAGAGTGCAGCGGGCTCTGGTACTACAGGTTTATCGATGGTATCTATCAAATCTAGTGATCAGATCCAATAATAAATGGAATTTAGTCCATTTCGTGTCAAAGAGTTCAGGAGTTTGGGCTATTCCATCTAGCATCAAGATTTCAATAGTCCATCGAGTATCATGTCGTCAAGTCCATCTGGTATCACGTTTTGAAAAGTCCATTTGTATCAGGTTTTCAATAGTCATTATGATATTACGTTTTCAGTAGTCCAACTGGTATCATGTTTTAAATAGTTCATCAGTTATAAAGTTGTCAATAGTCCATCTGATATAAAGTTTAATATAGTCCATTTACTTCCAGGTCTATAATAGTCCATCTGGAATCAAGTTCATAATAGTCCATGCTATATCACGTTTTCAATAGTCAATCTGGTATCAAGGTTTGAATAGGCTATCTCGTACCAACGTTTTACTAACCATGTTTTTCCCCGTGTTTAATATTTTGAAATGATTTATCTGGTATGTCGACTTCCAGCATTTTCGGCTGGTCCACCTGGTATGATGATATAAGTAGTGGCAGCTAGTACACCTGGTATCACGAGTTCAGTATTGTCAGCTAGTCCATCTCGTATCAGGAGTTCAGCATTGTCAGCTAGTCCATCTGGTATCACTAGTGTAGCATTGTCAGCTAGTCCACCTAGTATCTCGAGTTCAGGATTATCAGCTAGTCCATCTGGTATCTCGAGTTCAGTATTGTGAGTTAGTCCATCTGGTATGACTAGTTCAGTATTATCAGCTAGTCCATCTGGTATCACGAGTTCAGTATTGTCAGCTAGAACATCTGGTATCTCGAGTTCAGGATTATCAGGTAGTCCATCTGGTATCTCGAGTTCAGTATTGTGAGTTAGACCATCTGGTATCACGAGTTCAGTATTGTCAGCTAGTCCATCTGGTATCACGAGTTCAGTATTGTCAGCTAGTTCATCTGGTATCACGAGTTCAAGATTGTTAGATAGTCCGTCGGGAGTCACGAGTTCAGTATTGTCACCTAGTCCATCTGGTATCACAAGTTCAGTTTTGGTAGATAATTCATCTGGTATCACGTGTGGAGTATCATCAGCTAGACCATCTGAAATAATGAACATTGTTCGCAGTTAGTTCAGTATTGTCAGTTAGTCCATCTGGTATGACGAGTTCAGTGTTGTAAGTCACTTCATCTGGTATTACGATTTCAGGGTTGCCAACTAGCTCATCTGGTATCATAAGTTCAGTATTGGCTGTGTTACCTGTTTCTGCGTTTTAGTGCATATCACAATTTTCTATATTTTCTATTCAGTTTGTACGTATAGTTATATAAATTTACAATTAAATATTAAGTACCTGTACACAAATAGGCATTGTGTTTTATAGGAGAATGTTAGAACAAGTATAAATTTGCTGTGCAATAGTTGTTCAATAAAATATTACAACACTAAAAAACTCTTGAAGTTCTACTTTTTGTATACCAATACAATATCGCCACGGGCTATCATTATACGATTCGGGACATACTGTTGTGGTAAAGATATCGCCTGATGATCAGTGGACCCATTCAGCTATTTCTCGTTCAAGTCAATGCACCGTCACTGGCATATCAATGGACGTGGTATATGTTCTTCTATCTGTGGGGTGGTGTTGTATATGTATATATATATATATATATATATATATATATATATATATATATATATATATATATATATATATATATATGTATATATATATATATATATATATGTATATATATATATATATATATATATATTTTACAGGAGGTAGTTGTTTTTTTTTCTCTCAAAGTATTGCCATACTCTTAGCATCATACTTTGGACACTTGTAGTATTCCACTAGATGTAATAAATCACAAAATATGATGGCAAATGGTGTTTTGGTTTAAGGTGGGTGACAAAATAAAACAGTGGAGTTGGGCCTTTTCAAATTAAACGGTTGATGTTTCTACATTCAGAGGACAAATCATTTCTTGTTTATTCGGAATCATTTTATTTTGAAACTTCATATGAAATGAACACTACACACAACACATCTGACTCATTTTGTATCTAGATACTTATGCGGATATATAATATCTCACCATGGAGAGGTGTGTGTGTGTGTGTGTGGGGGGGGGGGGGGGGGGGTCAGTTTCTATATTCAAAGAAAAACATCCTTCATTCTAAAGTTGACATGAAATGAAACGGATACAAGCATTTTTCTCATTACAATGATTAAATGTACTCACATTGAGCCTACCAATAATTAGTCTTTACTACCGTATCAGAATATAAAACTCGTCATAGGACTTGGCTTAGGCCTTCATACCTCCATGATTAGGCATACTGATCTTCAAATACCGACTCGTTGTCTACACGTCGGTTATCTGTGGGCACTAAGTTATCCAGGGAAGTCTGGGCCTCTTTTGAAAGGTATTTGCCAAGTTTTTGAACATCTGCAATTGTGGCAGTTTTAACAGGCAGCTGCTCTGTGTAGATAGCTTCCTGTGGATAAGTAATACCAGTGGTTGTAGGCTTAATAAGGCGGAACCTACTTGTGACTTGTGCCGATATATTTTCACTAACCTCAATGTAATTCACTTGGTTTGCCGAATACCTGAACACTTTGTACTTTTCATTGTCCTTTGTCGCTGATTTCTTGAAGAACTGCCCAAGATGCGATTTAAAATCATACATGTCCTTGTCTTTGATGGGAACTACTTGACATTTCTCAGAAATGATTCTGTCCCATTTTTTTTAAGTTTCGTCTTTGGATTTGTTCAATTACACCAAAGTTTCGGTCGCACGGCAAGTAGCTGTGCCCTCTAATTGGAAGGTGCTGAATCACTTCATCAAATCTTCCAGTCATGACAAGGGATGACAGATAATGTACCATATTATGGTTGTGGTTTTGACTGCGACAGCCATCAGTGAAAACTATGAGTTTCGTAACTGTGTCTGGAATGTTATTATCAATGTAGTGGTTTATGCAACTTACAACTTCGTTCACACGCCTACGCAGAGTGTATGCCAAATATAAATAGCCACACTTGTCTTGAATAGAAGACATCCCCAGTAGGGATATGGAGAAAGCATACTCTTTGCCTTCTGCTCTCAATTTATTGTGTTTGTTTCTGCCTCATTCTGCTTCATTTCGTTTCCTTTTGGGTCTTATTTCATCATCACTTGAATAAACATTTTCTATGGGCGCTGCCATCTTGTATTACCAGTGCTGCCACCTGTATGTCGAAGGAGAATCTGGATCTCACGGCATATAATACACTACGATTAATTACATTATTGCATGGGACTTGGGACCTTCTTATATATTCATGACTAGACAAACATGTCAATTATGCGTAAGAATAGAGGAAAGGTTAAATATGTACAGGTGGCTATACCTTGAAGCACATTCATTATTAAGCGTTTCCTGAAATAAATCTCTAAACCTTCATCCATAGCTAGCGTGATTTTGAGATATGTAAGGCATCACAGTGAAGACGAAAATATTTAAAAATTGCCCAGTATTATAATATATAATGTGTGAAAAATACAGCGGTTCAACATTCCTCCCCCTCTTCTCTCTCTCTCTCTCTCTCTCTCTCTCTCTCTCTCTCTCTCTCTCTCTCTCTCTCTCTCTCTCTCTCTCTCTCTCTCTCTCTCTCTTTCTCTCTCTCTCTCTCTCTCTCTCTCTCTCTCTCTCTCTCTCTCTCTCTCTCTCTCTCTCTCTCTCTCTCTCTCTCTCTCTCTCTCTCTCTCTCTCTCTCTCTCTCTCTCTCTCTCTCTCTCTCTCTCTCTCTCTCTCTCTCTCTCTCTCTCTCTCTCTCTCTCTCTCTCTCTCTCTCTCTCTCTCTCTCTCTCTCTCTCTCTCTCTCTCGCACACACACATACCCACTCAGCTACTCACAAACGCATATGTACGCACACACGCAAACGTTATCTACAAAATATCTCAAATGATTAATGCTTACGATTTAAAGCTAATACATGAGCAATTACAGGAAACATGTTAGTCAAAAGAAAGCTAAAGCAAAGTATCATGAGAAGATATATATGATTTGTCTGTTTTGTTTAACGACCTCAATAGAACACATTGATTAATTAATCATCGGCTAACTATAAGGAATGTCAAAACCATGGGCATTGTACCAATCGGACATGATTAATGGGATGAAACTAATTGCTACATACAAGACAAAAATAAAACTGGATTGAAATACCTATATGAACGACTATCAATTTGACAAAATTAAATAATGTTTTATTCAATAAGGTTGGGGATAATTTAAAAAATTTGCATATTAAAAATCAAAACAATTAATTACGTTTGACTACAAATAATCGAATTTTCCATAAATCAAATATATTATTATAAATGTATGATAAAGGAAACATATAAAAACGAAAACAATGTCCTAAAATGCATATTAAAATAGCATACACATTGTCCTATGTTGTGGTGTGTTTGTATATTGTTCACAGTCCACGTGCCGTAATTTCGTTTACGCAATAATGTCTCTTATCTAATGACATGTTAACGTGTAGATATAAACATTTTATTTTTTGCCAAAAAATATACATTTTGTAGGCATATATATTGAAATATATAAAATAATATAATGTGCGGGGAATGGTATGTAGCATCGGGTTACAATCGATAAAATTCTATAGTAAATGGGTAATACATGCCCAGCATATGCATTACAACCAACACAAGGTCTAGGCTCGATCCGCGTCGGTGGGCGCATTGGGATATGTCTCGTTCAGCCAGTGCAATTTCAAGAAACTCTGACGATGATGTCTACTTCTACAACAGTGGGATCGTGGCTTCTGAATCAAACATCCAGCTTTATCGAGACTTCGACTAATCTTGACAACCTTACTTGCGGAAACTACTCTGATGGTGGAGTCAACGTACAGCATACGAATGCGTCATCCATTTACAAGTGGACGACGTTCGAAGCATACTGGAGTATTGTTTAGTTTATATTTGTGATTGGTATCATCGGAAACACCCTGCTGTTTATTATGATGGAAGACAATACATTGAATTGTTTATCTTATTCCGTGTACTTGAAATTTCTGACTGTTTCTGACAGTCTGTTGCTAAGCATACATCTAATCAATGAAACTAAAAAAATGTTTCTTCTGCGGCAACTCATGCCAGTATACTTCTGTATAATATCCTTCAGCCCACGTGTTCTTGTCATGATGTTATCACCATGGCTAGTAGTCGGACTTACCCTAGATAGATACGTATGTATCTGTTTCCCACTGAAGAGAGACATACTCTGAACCCAGAAGAAAGCCATTATTATCTGTTCCAGTATGCTTATTCTGTCTTTTGTACTAATTGTGCCCTTTCCTCTCGGAACAGAAGTGATTAAACATGACTGTTATCCATCAGAAGACGTTAAGTCTTATTATATTTTCATTTTGTTGATACTCTCCTCCTTGCTGCCATGTTTGTTTATTCTGGTACTGAACATTCTTATAATCATTCAAATCAAACGAAGCCACATGTTCCGAGAAACGTTTACAACGTCAAGCCTGACTCAACTATTCGTCAACAAGACAGTTCAACGCGCCCCCTGGTGTTAGTTTTTGTTTTGTATTGGCGTTTGTGACCTTGGTGTCAGTGACATTGTCAAAGTCTGTTACAATTTCAATTAAGCTGTGGGACAGACATTTAAACACTCTGACAATAAACAATAATATTTGGTCAATATTATTCTTAGTCTACCTTTTAAATTTCGGACAGACCTTTTACAACTTGATTGGAAGTTCGTCAAACTATCGACAGATCATCAAGAAACGACTGGCTTCCTGCAGTTTGAAGTGGAATCGCCAAAATCAAAGGAAACAAGATACGACAGGTATTCCTTCTCCAGCTAACACGTGCGAATCTGACGCTACTGGATTGTCTTTGGTCTCTATCTCATAGGGGGACCGGCCTCGGTGGCGTCGTGGCAGGCCATCGGTCTACATGCTGGTAGGTACTGGGTTCGGATCCCAGTCGAGGCATGGGATTTTTAATCCAAATACCGACTCCAAACTCTGAGTGAATGCTCCGCAAGGCTCAATGGGTAGGTGTAAACCACTTGCACCGACCAGCGATCCATAACTGGTTCAACAAAGGCCATGGTTTGTGCTATCCTGCCTGTTGAAAGCGCAAATAAAAGATCCCTTGCTGTTAATCGAAAGAGTAGCCCATGTAGTGGCGACAGCGGGTTTCCTCTCAAAATCTGTGTGGTCCTTAACCATATGTCTGACGCCATATAACCGTAAATAAAATGTGTTGAGTTCGTCGTTAAATAAAACATTTCTTTCTTTTTTTTCTTTCCGTCATTTTGGTTCCGTCAATAACATGTAATTATAATTGTCTGTTAATCAACAGAAAAATCACAGTAAAATGTTAGTTTATTTTAGAACAGTCTTATTGTATGTCTTTAAATTTAGCAGCATGGACTATGAGCGTCTCGTTTCATTCACTTCAACTTATTTTCGCTGACAAAACTGAACTCGTGATACCAGACGGAGCGATTTGACAATAATGAAGATCTCGATAACAACACTGACATTATCGTCTCACGTGGACCAGCTTGATATCGCATAGACCAGTGAAGGTGCCAGGTAGGCTAAGAGAGTAAGACAAAAAATGTCTGTTTCTTTGGGTATCAACACGACTGGTATATCAAAGGTCGTGGTATGTGATGTCTTGTCTGCTATTCGGAACATGTATCGTGTTTCCTCTGAAGATTACACATCCAAATTGCCAAACGTGTGACATTCAATAGCCGATGGTTAAATACATCAACGTCCCATAGTGTTGTTGTTTGACATTCGATAGCCGATGGTTAAATACATCAACGTCCCATAGTGTTGTTGTTTGACATTCAATAGCCGATGGTTAAATACATCAACGTCCCATTGTGCTGTTGTTTGACATTCAATAGCCGATGGTTAAATACATCAACGTCCCATAGTGTTGTTGTTTGACATTCAATAGCCGATGGTTAAATACATCAACGTTCCATAGTGTTGTTGTTTGACATCCAATAGCCGATGGTTAAATAAACCAACGTTCCATAGTGTTGTTGTTTGACATCCAATAGCCGATGGTTAAATGAACCAACGTGCCACAGTGTTGCTCTTTGGCATACAATAGTCGATGGTTAAATAAACCAACGTGCCATAGTGATGTTGTTTGACATCCAATAGCCGATGGTTAAATAAACCAACGTTCCATAGTTTTGCTGTTTGACATCAAATAACCCATGGCTAAATAATTCAACGTGCCATAGTGTTCATGTTTGACATCCAATAGCCGATGGATAAATAAACCAACGTGCCAATTGTTCTTGTTTGACATCCAATAGCCGATGGTTAAATAAACCAACGTGTCATAGTGCTGTTGTTTGATATCCAATAGCCGATGGTTAAATAAATCAACGTTCCATAGTGTTGTTGTTTGACATCAAATAGCCGATGGCTAAATAAATCAACGTTCCATAGTGTTCTTCTTTGGCATCCAATAGCCGATTGTTAAATAAACCAACGTGCCACATTATTGCTATTTGACATGCAATAGCCGATGGTTAAATAAATCAACGTGGCATAGTTTTGTTGTTTGACATCCAATAGCCGATGGTTAAATAAACGAACGTTCCATAGTGCTGTTTTTTGACATCCAATAGCCGATGGTTAAATAAACCAACGTGCCATAGTGTTGTTGTTAAAACAAGTTAACGTTATCCTTGTATATAACACATGCGTATGTTAGACATAAAATAGCTATACGGCTGAGGTGACCTCAAGCATGGCCTTGGTGATGGTCAAGCACAAGAAAAGGTTTTGTAGGGGGTAATTTTGGTGCTATTCAATTTAGAATGTCTCGTAGGATTAAGTCAACAAGGAAAGTATTACTCAATTTCTTGAAGGAAGTTTCGCGTATTTTGGAACAGTTCATCTGATGACCAGTTCTGGACTCACTGTGATTCCATCCAGAACGTTTATTACAATTTCTTTGAGAGACTGACTTTTATTCTAAATTATATATATATATATATATATATATATATATATAATATTGTGTGTGTGTGTGTGTGTGTGTGTGGTGTGTGTGTGTGTGTGTGTGTGGTATATGTATATGTATATATGTAAATATATATATATATGTATGTATGTATGTATGTATGTATGTATGTATATATATATATATATATATATATATATATATATATATATATATATATATATATATATATATATATATATATATATATATATATATATATATATATATAGATATGTGTATGTATATGTGTATGTGTATGTGTATGTGTGTGTGTGTGTGTATATGTATATGTATATGTATATGTATATGTGTATGTGTATGTGTATGTGTATGTGTATGTGTATGTGTATGTGTATGTATATGTATATGTATATATATATATATATATATATATATATATATATATATATATATATACTCAACAACGAAAGTTCAGCAAATACCTTTTGTGACATCTAAATTTGCCATGGTTTATTGCCACTATAATCTTTATGTAGCTTGTAGAAGGACCCGTTTAATAATGCCAGAAAAAAGAAAAAAAATGTTACGAGAACGGTAGCATCCATGCACACTTTTAATATATGACTGGTACTTATCTTAGCTATACACATCGGAAACACTGGTTTAATAGACATCTTCGAAGACGTACCAATCCGATCAAAACACCTTTGCCTATTATTATTAATTAGAAACTGTCTACTTTTATATGGTAATAGATCACAACGTCTAACTCATTTATACTTTTCATATAGTTATGAACAAAAATAAATAAATAATAATAATAGTAATTTAATTAAATAGTGGCTTCTGTAGCCTACACAAATGAACTCGTTACAGAAATCAGCGAAGTCGGTAAACTTGTTTCGGTTAGTTCATAACTGAACGTGTTAGCCTACAGAGCTTACGTGAGGTCCCAAAAATGGCAAGCGTGTACCTTTCTACTTTCTTTTAATAAAATGAAATTTAAGCAAATAATTCAACAGTAGACGGAATAATAAAAACAAGGAAAAGAAATGATAACAGGTATGTAGGAATAGGCCTTTTTTGCGGGTATTTTGTTTTTTAATCTATAAAACTTAATTAAAATATTTGTATTTCAGCCAGAGGTTAATGAATGTACATCTGTTATTTATACTCAACACCGAAAGTTTAGCAAATATCTATTATGATGTCTAAATTCGTCATGGTTGAATAAACGTAAAATAAAAGCAGGTCCTCCTGTTGTGTTAAGGCAAAGGTTGATGAGTTTATGTTGTTTGTAAACGGTAAACATTTCAGATGTGAATACTAATTAATAATAATAGATTAATTTACAAATGTTATGCCATTTTTTTTTAACATTAGCTAAACTTTCGTTGTTGAGTATATATACGTTTATCATATTATGTACACAATATAGTAACAGTAATGAATGATCATAGCAGACTATTAATTTGTGTTTCTTTCATTACGTTTGTTAGAAAGGCACGCACCATGTGACTGGACCATGATTTGATGCTCAGTACTTTGTGACATATTGACCAATCAGAGCTATCGGGGTCAGATTATTTTCACCCTTGGAACACTGGCTGTACGCACAAGCTGGTCTACTTGACAACTTGTCTCGCACTTATGATGGTGTTTCAAATTATTATTATTTTTTTTTTTAATGTTATCATTATTATGACATCCCACGTTTGGAATAAACTCGTCTGTAATGACAAATTTTGTGTAGGAGTTTGTATATCTTTTTTTATCAACAACATTGGGGCCGTTCTAGATCAATAACGTAACGTTGACTTGACATAGATGTCAGAGCCGTTCGTAACTGCCACTAGTAGTTGTAGGTCAAATGGCATGTAACTTTAACAAAATGTTGAGAGAGGAAGACTGGTTGTATAATTGTTGAATTAAAAATGCTACGTGAATGTCAGTGCCCCAACCAACGCTATCAATTGGATTAATTGTAGGCCTACATTTAACGAGTTATTTAAACAACAACAACAACAACAACAACAATAACAATAATAATAATACGAGGGATCAATCTAATTAAAATTAGCTCCAGTATTACATGTGGATCTAACAGCAGCCTGTTGGAGCTCATGCCTAGTGGACCTTTCATTCGACCAATCATAACTTTACTTGCAAAACATGCCGGTGATTTGAAAAGAATTTGAAAACATTCGGGTTTATGTCGAGGGTATACGAAATGATTCGGTGAATTACGAAGTATGCCGGAAACTAATTGTAATATACAATTTTATATAAAATTCGTTTCAAGACGAAAAAAAACCGTGATGGTATAGCCATAAAATCTGGTTATACTAGTGTACAATCCAGAGTTTATTACTGCACTCCCCCCCCCCCCCCCCCCCCCCCCCCCCCGTTATTTCAATGTTGAAATAGACCAACAAAAAGGCGAAGCGTAATTGGTTGATATTTAAATTGTTATTTATAGATGAAATGTCACCTGGACATGGGAGTCCACGCAATGCTGTTAGATCTACTGGTGAGACCAGTAGAGCTAATTTTAGTCAGATTGACGAGGGATCTAATTCAGTCGAAAGTGCACACCTGAGATGCTTGAGTCGTAGTTCCAACTGGATCACCTCCTCAGAGCCAGTAGGTTTTCCCCATCCCAACTATCCTAATCATGTTCGTGCACATAATAATGAAATTCAAGTTGATTTCTACGTTTAGCTGCACAGTCATCAAATCATCTGACAACGGAAAAGTATTTATAATTGTGTGCATCAAATTATCTGAATAATACACATTGTAATTAAACAATCAAACTGTCTATCAGTGTATGTCATAATTATATTTCTATAGAACTGCTCCTGGATGTTTTTAAATAACTCCATCCCTGAAAGGAAAAATAAATCAGACCACACAACATAAAATTAGATGGAACACATTATTGGTTTAGTGATTATTTTTTTTCAACGTATGTTTACATTAACATTTACAAATTACTTCATAAATTAATCATGCTAGTTTTCCCTCGCCTTAGCATTTTGATGAGTGCGACTTCAGTTGCCTAAAAGTTTTCACTCACCGTGGTTGTTCAAAAGGCATGGAATGTATAGCCGTTAAGAAAGAAGTTTGTTTAGTTTAACGACACAACTAGATCATACTAATTTATTAACGATAGGTTATTGATGTCAAAAATATAATCATTTATGACACAGCCATAGAGAGGAAACCCGCTACATGTTTACATTAGTAGCAAGGGGTCTTTTATATGCACCATACCACAGATAGGATAGCACATACCACGGCCTTTGATATGCCAGTCGTGGAGATCCGTTAGAAAGTATGTTATTCGGTGACGTCTTAAAGCGACAACTGCTAGTTTTTAGACTATGCCGTATTTTTCACTACTGGAACCGTTATTGACAACTGGAATCATACATTACTTAGACTGTATTGTTGAAATTATCCGAAGTTTTTCTAGTTGTCCTGGGCACCGTTTCACGAAGCGATCTTAGCACTACTATCACCGTAAATACTTACCATCGCGACCATAACCTGTTTTGATGATCGGCAGCCAGTTCCACAACGCGTCGTATCTTTTTACGAGACGGTTGTAAGCAATACTATCGCCGTAATTACCTAACATCGCGTCCTAATTGTTGTTGTTTTTTTGTCTACGATCACCAGCCCGTTCCATGACGCGCCGTAGCTTACTATCGTCGTAAATTGCAATAGGTACGAGACGGTTGTAAGCCACCTACAGATGTCAAATGGCAGTTAGATGATGCTTTGATCATTTTCTAAGAAGGATACTAACGTTTTGTATAAAAATGGATCTAGTATATACCAAATACCTTTTATGAAACTCGTCGCTCGACGAAAAGCATTCTAGGTCATACGACCTTCACAGGAAAGTACGGGAGATAGCGTTCATGTATTATACATTCGGCAAATAAACTGACAACGTTACTTCATGTATGTCCGATACTAATGAATAGATTGAAAATGTTACAAAACGTAGTCAACCAATTTATTATTTAACTAATTCCCACTTATCCGCAGAGGTGTTTGACAGGTTACTTTGTGGAACGGCTGTAACGTTTACTGTGCCAGTTGTAAAACTCACCTTAAGTGACTGCAATTAACGTTAGCTACACTTCTTTCGTGGAACGGGACCCACGTGTTTTAATGCCACACCATGCATATTTTTTTTATTATTTAAGAACTGCACGTACATCTGGGAAATAATGACTACGAGGACGATGTCTGGTTTTAACAATATACATAGTTCGCCGGTTCAACATTACAGACTGTTGTTTCACTTGTGTTTGCAACTTTATCCAATTATATTACGGGTTTGTAGGATAATCAAACTGAGTTGAAATAGCCCAAATACTCTTGATGGCAGAGAGCAGGTCAGGTCAGGTCATAGGCCTGAACGTGCAAATTCAGAGCAAGCTGCTGTAGCGCACAACTGTCATGGACTTCTCCGTCCAGGACAAAACAGGAAAAGGTTTGGGGTTTGAGAGTAAATACAACTAAGACAAAGATTGTGTTGTTTAGAAATGGAGGAAAAGTGCGAGAAAACGAGAAATGGTTCTATCAAGATTGTGGATTAATTTAATTACCTAGGCATATTATTATTTTATAATATTTTATAATACCCCGTTCTCACTTCAACGATTTTCTTTGCGAATTCCGCGCGACTACTAAATCGTACAGGGCGTACGGCAGTATGCTTATGATTTGCACAGGTTGTAGGGGTGTCGTGTGTAATTCGGACGGGTCGCATGCTGGTGCTAGTTTTTTTTCAAATGTTGAAAATACGGCTGTCGCACGGTTCGCATTGTTCGCATTGTTCGTATGGGGGTTGCACAGCAGGCGCACGGCAGTATTGTAGGTTGCACGGGAATTGCATGGGAGTCTGAAGGGAGCCGAGCCCCAGCGACTACCGTGCGACTGCCTGTGCGAAAGACAGTCGCTCGGCAGTTGCACAAGTGAGACTGCGCGGGACCCCCCCCCCCCCAAAAAAAAAAAAAAAAAAAAAAAAAAAAAAAAACCTAGGTAATTCTTACGGGAATCGCACGGTTGTACGATTTTTAAGTCGCATCGAAGTTATACAACAACAACACAAATCATTCAAGTGAGAAGTGGTCGTAAAAGAAAAGTTCGTCGTACACAGAAGAGAGTAGCGGAACAAGGTCGAAAAACTTTATTTTCAGAAGTGAAGGTGTTTAATAATTATTATATTAATATTGAAACAATGCTATATGTGTTTGACATGTTAATAATATTCTTAGTTGCGGATCTGAAGTGTGGGGTTTCATCTTGGCCAAGCTATTGAAAAAAAAAATCATATACAGTTCTGTAAAAGCCTATTGGGGGTACACGAATGAACTTGTAAGGATTTTGTTTGTAGTGAATTAGGACAAATCCCAATGCAAATTATATCAAAATTACTGATTTTTAAATATTGGATATAGCTGTGTAACTCTAATAGCAGTATATTAAGAGCTATATATATATATATATATATATATATATATATATATATATATATATATATATATATATATATATATATATATATATATATATATATATATATATATATATATATATATATATATATATATATATATATATATATATATATATATATATATATATATATATGAGAAAATGGTCAAGTATGAAGGTGACCGGTTAATGAAGGCCAAACAGGAACTAAACTAACTAGGTTTAAAGTATATATGGAACTTAGCACATGTTGATAACAATGTTTACAATGCAATTATAGAAAGGATAACTGACATATTCAAGCAACAATGTTACAGTAGATTAATGATAACTCCAAAGGGAAGTATGCACACACACTTGTTTAATAATTTCATATTACAATATTATCTTAGAAAACGATTGGACATTCGACATTTAAAATAAATAACTAAAATCAGAATATGTGAACACAAATTAAATATATAATTTGACAGGTATAGACATACTGAAATATCACAGAGACAATATACACTATGCGACAAAAGTGAAATAGAAGACGAGTATCATTTTATCCTCCCGTGACCACGATATAATGATTTAAGAATGACATTTATTAAAACATATTACCATAAACGTCCAAGCGTTTTCAATCATACCCAGCTATTAGCGCCTGACTATGCTAAACAACTTAATAATCTCGGATAATATGTATTTAGAACAAATGCTGTTAGAAATCAACTATTAGAGCAAATTGGTTACTATTAGCATTACTTCTATTTATTCAGTATAGTACTATTCGATTACATGCATATTAGACCAATAATGTATGTATCTCTCAGAATACATAATAATGTCTTATATGTATTATATAATATATGTCAACTGAACCTTAATTTATTAATTATTATTCTTATTATTCTTATTCTTATTCTTAGTAGTAGTAGTAGTAGTAGTAGTAGTAGTAGTAGTAGTAGTAGTAGTAGTAGTAGTAGTAGTAGTAATATTTACTAAATCACACTCCACCATAACCCTGTATATATCCTGTATATATTTATCATTTTGTTGTACATTGCATTATGCTGATAAGTTGTAAAAATCTTAAAGCACTAAGAACTTGAACTTGAACTTGGATGTGTGGGAGGAGGAACCGCCCGAGCTGGCAGATTCGAGAGACCACCAGCAGCCCGAACAAGGTCGGTAGCCGACGAGGGCATTCGTGGTGCTATTGAATTGCTTATTATCCGTTAGAATTAACTCAAACGTATAAAGATTGTTCAGTTTCCATGAGGCAAATATGGCACATAATTTGGAGAGGTTCATCGAAAGAGAAATGGAGCTAGTGAGTAATTGTAATTTACTTTGCCGAATAGTAGCTAGTAGAAACCGAGCGTTCCGAATAGTAGCTAGTGGAGAGCGAGTGTTATGAATAGTAGCTAGTAGAGACCGAGAGTTCCGAATATTAGCTAGTAGAGACCGAGCGTTCCGAATAGTAGCTAGTAGAGACCGAGCGTTCCGATTAGTAGCTAGAGGAGAGCGAGTGTTATGAACAGTAACTAGCAGAGAGCGAGCGTTCCCGTCCAAATATCCGTCTAGCTCTCGAATAGGAGAGTACAGGGGCGGAGTTTAAACTCAATATCGTGAGTTGTCAGCGATAGTTAAAATGATGTCAAACAGCAGAAACTCTTTTTTTTTTCAAAATAAAATATCAGTGTTTGTATACTAAACACTAGGCCAAACGTGTTTGATTCTACATATACATGTCCGTACTTACAAACTTATTGGGATGCCAAATCCAGTTTGATCTAATTACAAATAGTATAGAGATCAGAACCATATCGAATATACAAACACTGATACTCTAAGCAACAACAATGCTTAATATGTAATACAAGTCGTTACACAATGTGTGTTGGTCGATAACATCTTATATTTAAGTAAACTGGGCATAGGCCCTTTAAATACAACTTAAATAACTCATCAAAATAAGTATCGATACACTGTGATACTCAGCAATATATACTGAATATCCTTAACGATTTACGATCATCTTTGTCATTATATATATGTGTTTCTGCTTCAGGAACCAATCCGATTTTATATTAATTGTCAATGATACGGATGCTGCTTTTCTGTTATTGATGAACCGTACAGTATCTTCATATAGTCCACATTAAGCACCATAGTTGATGGACATCTTCAATAATGATGCATTGTGTGCGACGTGATATTAACAAGTAGACTGTAATCGTTTCTTTAGTCAGTCCAAACAAATTAGAGTAATGCATTTCTATAAGACATCAAACAGGAGATCGGCATCAGCGTTTCATGTATATATCATATATCTTTCATCTGATTAATGATCTCTCTCTCTCTCTCTCTCTCTCTCTCTCTCTCTCTCTCTCTCTCTCTCTCTCTCTCTCTCTCTCTCTCTCTCTCTCTCTCATGTATCTCCTATTTTCGCTATTTCTCTCTCTCACATATAATTCTATACACACACATATCTCCACCCCCCCCCCCCATTCTCTCTTTCTCCGTCTCGTGTATCTCCCATTGTCACCTTTTCTCTCTCTCTCTCTCTCACAAATATTTCCCTCTCTATATA
>NC_054703.1:11456473-11486473 GCF_016097555.1 Gigantopelta aegis
TTATTGATTAAAGCAGACCTAGTAGTGTCGTCGGTTAGGGCTAGTGCAACTCTAACGGCCTCTGACAATGCCATTGGTATCAATGTGACAAAGGCCAGTATAGAAATTAACACCAGGGGGCGCGTTGAACTGTCCTGTTGACGATTAGCTGCGTCAGTTGTTGACCTCATAAATGTATTTCTGAAGTTGTGACTTCGTTGGATTTGAATAATTATTAGTATATTCAACACCAGAATAACCAGGCACGGCAGAATGGAGGGAAAACAATTCGAATAGAAATATAATAATACTTAAGTTCTTGTGCCGTAGTACATTGACGTCTTACCAGTTTTGTTTTGAAAGGAAATGGTAGAATTGATAAAATAGACAGGCCAAGTATAGTGGAGCAGACGATAATAGCTTTGATCCGGGTACAAAGTTGTTCTCTACTTAACGGAAAACTGACGCATATGTATCTATCCAGCGTAAGCCCAACAACCAGCCATTGTGATGTCATCATTGAAAGACTCCTTAAGGTAAACGACAGTATACAAAAGTTCATTTCTGCGAGTTGCCCTACAAAAAAAAGTTTTTCACTTTCATGGAGCAGCCATATGATTAGCAAACAGCTGTCAGAAACGGCCAAAAATTTCAAGTAAACTGAATACGATAAGTAACGTAATTTCCTGTCGCCCATCATGATAAAAACCAGCGTGTTTCCGATGACGCCTATCACAGTTATCATTAGCAATATGATCCATGAAGTGTATCTGTATGCTGCGAAATCCGCCCACCGTTCTACAAATGATACAGTATTGCGTTGTAATTCGGGTTGATACTCGGAATGGTATCCACGAGTAAAATTGTCCAGTCCAGTAGAAGTCTCAATAAGGCTGGATGTTTGATTCAGTGTAAATGGTCGCACAGCTGTGGTAGACATCTTTATTTCCCAGTGCTTCTCTTGATATCACCCCTGTAAAACATAAATCACCATCATAACTGTCATGGAATATTCCAGGGTAGAATTCTATATGGCATTATGGAATGCCGTGAAAGCAACAACATTTCGGGATACGAAGCTTGGGTAATTTTAGCAGTCTTTACCATTGTTCAGTGCCAGTGCGAAATGCATGCATATATAAAACTAGTTGTGATGGTTGCAGTTTAAAATATTGATAGTACTAATATAAATTAAATTAAAAATGCATTAATTAATATGTTCCAATAGAGTTCCAAGTTCCAACAGTTTTCCAAAAGTGCGGAAAAAAAACTTTATGGT
The DNA here is from genome assembly GCF_016097555.1 of Gigantopelta aegis. Classification (NCBI taxonomy): domain Eukaryota; kingdom Metazoa; phylum Mollusca; class Gastropoda; order Neomphalida; family Peltospiridae; genus Gigantopelta; species Gigantopelta aegis. The sequence continues at coordinate 11,457,732 of NC_054703.1, forward strand.
TTCTGGTCTCTGGTCAGCGCACGCGTGACGATTTTGACCGTCGCGCGTCAACTTTTTTAAAAAGTTTAAAAATATATGAAAATTGCCAAAAATTATATAGTAAATTGAAAATTTCATTTTTTTTTTTTTTTATTATTATTATTATTATTATTATTATTATTTATTTTTTATTATTATTATTTTTTTTTTGGGGGGGGGTCAAATGTGATTTATATTTCATCTCGTGAAGTTTGCAACCATATCACATTCGTCGCGCAAGCGCGACTCGTAAGATATGATTGCAAACATCACTCGATGAGATATAAATCATATTTGACAAAAAACAAAAACAAACATGAAATATCCTCTATATATTTTACATATTTAGTTGCAAATAAAAGATGTCTTCATACGTATCTCACTGTCTTGTTTTCCTTTTCCTTTTTCTTCTACTTTTGTTCACCTTTTTTTTTTCAATATCCCATACTGTCATAACCAATGGTTGCATTGTCACAAGAACGGGTTAGCCTCACCCTCGATCATTTTGTATTTTGTAACTTTGCTGAATCCAATTGCTCCCGACTACTCCCCCTCACACCACGCCCCTCATCCCACACAGTAGTCCCACGGCAAAATACAATAACCAGAAATCAACAGGGATATCAAGACAGTTATAATATAATAAAGTTCCGTCCATAAACAGAGGGAAGCAACTGTTTTAGTTACTACATGTAGGTTCTTTTTCTTCTTTAAACGGTGACACTCGACAATGAAGATTGAATTTACATTTGCTTGTTTTGCTATTTGTGTAGACCCACTAAACACATATGTAAAATGGCATACAGGGCATAACAATGAATGACACAATTAAACAAGTTTATATCTATAAAAATACACACAAAAAACAAGAACAACCCAACCAACAACAACAACAACAACATTTATTAGACACCAAATAGCTGTAGTGTTAACAGGTGCGAGCGTCTCGTCAAATAATGATTCTATACATGTCCCCGAAGTGGACACATATATAGTTTTAGTGAATAAACCTGTTTGATTTTTTTCTTATTCTAACGAGTCATATACCAAAGGCCACATAATGTGCATATTATATAACAGATCTAGTCACTAACAGCAGCTTATGTGGTGGCAGTGTGTTTTCTTTCTCATCATTTAGATCAGCTCATTATTAGATATCTAAAACTCACCTTTATTATATCGTTATAAAATATTTCAATCTGCTCCACAAATGGTATAACAAAGGCTGTGGTATGTACTATCATATTTGTGGGATGGTGCATACAAAAGATTCCTTGCTGCTCATAGAAAAAACAAACCAACAAAAAAACAAAAACAAAAAAACGCACGTGCGTCTTAGAAGTAGCGGTTAAAGTTATGTTTAACGTTTTTGTTTTGTTGTTGTTTTCTGAACGCTGGACAGCTTTCAATGTAAACTTGCTATTGAACTGTTTTTATATGACTATGAATCCATGCGTCAATTATGGAGTGTCACCCTAATACGTTTGGTTAACTGTCAATAAACCTAGTGTCATGATCTCAATTAATTTACATCTAATTTGTAAAGTTATTAAATTCCTAAAGTATGTGGTCTGAAAAATATCGCATACTTTGATTGCACTGAAAATGTAAGATGTTATATGATATTATATGATATATACTCAGCGTCACTATTGAAGGGTCGGTCATATTGTTAGTACTACACATATTAACGATGCTCGTCCAACACACTAATTGTGAAAGAAAGAATGTATGGTCTTCGTGGATTAGACCCAGAGTGAGGTTTCCTAAGTAGCATTTGGATTTCAATATGAGTAATGCTACTTCCGGTTAGAGGCCACAACAAAATAGTAAAAGTTAGGCAAACACATGTACCTACTATCACACAAACAAATGGGTTGTGCCAACGCAACCATGTCTGAATTTATGTATGTTGTGCACGTGCAATGCGTTCTCATCATGGGTATACAAGTGTTCATGATTCACATCCACATTTTCACGCACACTTCAGTTGAAAATGCGTCGTGTTTGGACGAGTGTTGAGAAGGGCAATGTAGTAGGTCGGATACATGTTGAACACAGTCAACGAGAAGTCGCGAGGCACTTTAATGTCATTCAGAATGTGATTGGGTGGATGAGGCAACGACTTCAAATAACTGGATCCGTTTCCTATGCACAAAGACCAAAGCCAGCATTAAGCAAAGCAAGTTTATCGAGAATTCGAACTTTGAGTTTTCGAAGGCCGTTATTACTACTTTGTACAGCAATTCGGCTGGGACCGTCGCTTCAGGACGAAGAGATCAAAATGTTCGAGACATCGAAGGTGGAGTTATTGAAGAAAGGAAGGAAGGAAGGAAGGAAGGAAGGAAGGAAATGTTTTATTTAACGACGCACTCAACACATTTTATATACGGTTATATGACGTCACACGTGGATATTGAGAGAGGAAACCCGCTGTCGCCGCTTCATGGGCTACTCTTTTCGATTAGCAGCAAGGGATCTTTTATATGCAACATCCCACAGACAGGGTAGTACAAACCATGACCTTTGATATGCTGGTCGTGGTGCACTGGCTGTAACGATAAATAGCCCAATGGGCCCACCGATGAGGATCCATCCCAGACCGACCGCGCATCGAGCGAACGCTTTACCACTGGGCTACGTCCCGCCCCAATGGAGTTACACACACACACACACACACACACACACACACACACACACACACACACACACACACACACACTCACACACACACAGACATATGCATATGCATATAGATATAGATATACATATACACAGACACATACACATACACATACACATACACATACACACACATACACACATACATATATATATATATATATATATATATATATATATATGTCTGTGTGTGTGTCTGTGTGTGTGTGTGTGTGTGTGTGTGTGTGTGTGTGTGTGTGTGTGTGTGTGTGTGTGTGTGTGTGTGTGTGTGTGTGTGATAATCTGTGAAACCAGTCATTACGCGTAATGCCTAAACAAATCGGTCATTTCGCGAAGTGCCTATAACCACCAGGCAATACGCGAAATGACTGAAAATACCAGGCATTTCACGAAATGACTGAAAATCATGGCCAGCCATTACGCAAAATGACTAAAGTGATTCAAGTCTTTTTGTTGACACTTGTATACAGGCTTTTGGTCTTAAATATTGATACAATCCCATTTAAAGAACAAATACGGAGAAGTATATTGATTATACGATTTAAAATAATACTTAATACGAATTAGTTATTATTATACAATAACTTAAAGGGACATTCCTGAGTTTGCTGCATTGTAAGATGTTTCCGACTAATAAAATATTTCTACGATTAAACTTACATATTAAATATATTTTCTTGTTTAGAATATCCCCTGCGCGTGCTGTAACCTCACCGTGGTGCAGGGGTGTAACATTCTCTTTGAGAATGGCCAATACAGCACAATTGAAATTTAGAGTAAAAGTCAGTATCTATCTGTGATATTTGTATATTTGCACAGTTGTTTACACTGTTTTTATTTAAATCTTGAATTGTTATATTGATGTTGATCATCACTTTATTTGTTTGCATTACCACAGTTTGACGCCCAATAGCCGATGTATTTTTCGTGCTGGGGTGTCGGTAAACATTCATTCATTCATTCATTCATTCATTCATTTGTTTAGAATATCAGTGTCTGTATATTCAATGAGTTTCTAGTCGTCTTAATATTTGTAAGAAGCCCAAATAGGATTTTTTCTTCAAATAATTTGGTACGTACGAAATATATATTTTATAGGGAATAAAATACAAATTAACCTAGTACAAATATTAGAACGATCAGAAACACGTTTAATATACAACCAGTAATATTCTAAACAAGAAAATTTATTTAATATGCAAGTTTAATCGTAGAAATATTTTATTAGTCGATAACATCTTAACACAATGCAGCAAACTCAGGAATGCCCGTTTAATATTCAACTTTTGCTATAGTTTCAGATTAAAGAATCTTATAGAAAATATGCTAAATAACACTTGAATATTACTAACAAAAGGTTCTGGTAATTAAACAAACAACACAGAACCTGCTATATGATTGATGTCTTGTTATCTGGGGGGGGGGGGGGGGGGGGGGGGGGGGGTGGGGGATGTAGGTCGGATCATGAGGTGGTGGCATGTTTCGGTTGAGGGCATGTTTGAGGTACTTGCGTCGCAGGATCGAACCACCTCAGTGGATCCGTGCAACTGATTGGGTGGTTTTTTTCTCGTTCCAACCAAAGGCCTTAGTATGTGCTTTCCTGTCTGTGGGAAAGTGCATATAAAAGATCCCTTGCTGCATTAAGAAAATGTCGCGTGTTCCTCTACTGACCATAAGTCAGAATTATCAAATGTTTGACATCCAATAGCTTATGATTAATAATCAATGTGCTCTAGTGGTGTCGTTGAACAAAGCCAACTTTTTTTATTATCTAGGAGCTTCTTTTGATCCCTGATTAATTGTAATGGTTCGCTGGTTTATTCTCAAACCTAGCCTTGCTTTGTCTTTATATAAGCAAATTGATTAAGTTATGGCTACATTCAGTGGCTTCTTCTAATCCGTTAGTACAAATCTGTGATTACAGCACAATATGACGTTCATCTCTATAAAACTAAACGTGTTTCTGGGATTTGTTATTCTCGGAATACATTCGATCCTTCATTCGATTCTTGCACTTCGAAATTGATCACGATGAGGATGGACGTATGTCAGTGTACTCTCGCGTTACCCCCCCCCCCCCCCCCCCCCCCCCCCCCCACCTGGGGGGACTTATGGTCTCATACGGAGCGCTACTGGAATACCGGGTCACGTATACCGGGTCACGGGCTTCCGTGACCTTGGTGTACGGGGACCCGGTACCACCGAAGAAAGGAAGGTGGAGGAAGAGGAGACGTGCGCCAGCGGCGGCGCAGGGGGAGACAAAACCGGCGGCTAAACCGCCGGCAGCGACTCCGTCTGCTGGATCGCCCAACGCCACTCAACTGAAGAGGAAGACGAAGATGGAAGTGGTCTCGGCCCCAGTCATCAACGTCCCCTCTACAGGACCCGAGGAAATTGACATGCCGGACTCAGGTATCTGCAGTTCATCATACAACAGACCCGATCCGCCTGCCTTTACTTCTGGGTTTCCGGACTTTAGTCGCCGATTAAACCGGTGTCACACCGTTGAGACCCAGGCCCGGAAGACGGCTGTGGTTAAGAGGAAGGCGACCACTCCCCCGAGTGCCACCCCAGCCAAGCCAAGTCGCCCGACTCAACCGCCGAATCCAGAGAAACAATCAGAGGGACCATGGTCACTTAAGGCCGGCAAACTCCATCCGCGGTTCCAACAGCTGATGAAGATTAAATCGAGGACGTGCGCCAAACTCATTAGTGAGCCGAAGCACAGCGCATATCATCCGCTACCGACCGAGTCCGATGAAGGGGAATTTGCTGTCCATCGAGTCCAGGTTGATGTGGATATCACCGCAGTTTGCGTCACCGTTCGCCGGAAGGGAAGATATAATCAAGCGCTGCAACTTAAGGAGAAATGGACAACCCGTCACTACATCGTGTCCTCAAAATCCTTGCCGGGGAGTGATTACAGTCACATCACAAAGATGGTAGCAGCCTCTCCCTACCGGCATGATCTTCCACATCTGGACGCCACCGACTTCATCGGCTCGCCGTAGCCCCCAACCTCCTAACAACCTTTGCCTCCGTGAGTACTAACCTCTTTTATTGGGGCTAGTTAGACTTTAAACGTTGGTGGAAGCAGTTCAAAATTGTTATGTTTATTTGTTTTATAAATAGTCTAACACATTTTATTTTGGCGCCCGTTCAATTGCTCCAAATCACCCTTAAAACTTTTTCGGCCGAGCAGTCTTAACTATTTTTTGGCTAAAAATTAGAGTCCAGACATGTTTCGGTATGCAGTACTCTTTGTAGACTTAGGTAAAAAACAGGCTTCACCGAGGAATCGAAATTCAGCCAATCAGAACACGGCTCCCACTCGGTGTTACTTCAAGTTTATGAAGTGTCTGCTATTTGGTCCGCGCGCTCACTAAATGGCTTTTTTCCAAATTCCGCCCACCTCAAACTTACCCACCCCCCCCCCCCCCCCCCCCCCCCCCCCCCCCCCCCCCCACCCCCCTGCTCCGGAGTCAGGTCACTGGCGAAGTCAGAGGCCTAATCCCGTAGTGGGCGTGCCTGAACCCTTGTGGATAGGGGCACGTAAATATAGTTGCCCGTTGCCCGTTCTCGGAATAATCATGGATCGTGATGAGAACGATATGTAGGGTCTCCACGCAATTGTGTTGATGATTTTGGTTCTAGTTAGGGATTCTGAAAGGGAAGTTTACACACAATACATTTTATTGGTGCCCCCAGCATTTACTTACTGATGCTGATGTAAACCGTATAAAGTCAGTGACCGTTCTATACCAATATGTTACTGTCATGATTTGACACTTACTACTTGGTTAACATTAAACTTCATCTTCAGGTACAACTTCAAGTACAAGTTTAAATAAAGCATTATATTAAGAGTTGAGTGGTATGGTATTATAGATTGCACTTTAGTCGTTTTGCGTAATGGCTGGCCATGATTTTCAGTCATTTCGTGAAATGCCTGGAATTTTCAGTCATTTCGCGTACTGCCTGGTGGTCATAGGCACTTCGCGAAATGACCGATTTGTTTAGGCATGACGCGTAATGACTGGTTTCACAGATTGACTGCAACACACACACACACACACACACACACACACACACACACACACACACACACACAGGCACGCACGCACACATGTACACACACACAGACACACATCCTACAATAATACAATACGACCTACAAGCCAACGTATGACTTATGCTAGGAATTTAATATTCCGTTAAAATAACACAAGAAACAGCTTACACTGTGTTAATATAAAACGACTAATATTTTAAAATATGCCCTATGCTATTACAGTCATCAAGAAGAGAGTGTTGGTCGATATAATTTTAACAATCGCCTAAAACACAGAATAGTTTATTTTGATATATATATATATATATAATATATATATATATATATAATATATAATATATATATAATATATATATGGGCAATTCCACGGTTACTCGCGTTACATTTTTACCATACTAATTATTTTGATTTGCTCAGGATTAATAATTATACATTCAACACTTATTTTCTTTATTACATTTTATTAGTTAAATAATCAATGTATATTATTAAAAAAAACAGAGGACATATGATGATTAGTTTTCATACTGTGAATGTGTAAACATCGGTTACTCGCGTTACAAAAAAAGGACATGACAAAAAATGAACACACTTAAAATCCAAAGTCTCCTCATACTGTAACAGTTATGATAAAAGTGGATACATTGGTGTATAGCTATAGTGTTTAGGTATCTTTATATGATAAGAGTTTTGAAATTGTACAATTAATATATTTTTGGTTATCAAAATAGTCGGTTACTCGCGTTACGGTTACTCGCGTTACAATTTGTCCGCTATATGGTAATGGCTAAACAAATATTTTAAAGAAACGTAATAGGTTTTAAATGTCAACTTTTATTGAAAGAGACATCAGAAAGCCACACAAATCAACTGAGTAAATATTACCAACAAATTAAACTTACAACAAGTTAAGCTATGAATAAAGTAACCATTTTCGGGACTTAACGTCAATTTTTAGGAATTGAAATTTGAATTAAAACAACACTCTAAAAAGAAGTAGAAAATTTGAAATGTCCACGACTGTTGGCAATATCAGGTTTGTCTAGAGCCGTAATCATTTTATTCCTCATGTAGTAAATGCTGTCTCTCGTGTGTGGCCATTTCCAATAACATCCAGCTGGTTCCATCACTAATACCAGATAGTCATTTTCCTGCAAGCCGATGTCAATCACTTCTCCTGGGAACAATGTCCCGTCATATTCAACAACATACCAGTCACCAACCATGATTTCAGAATCTTGCAAATTTGGTACTGCACTATTCCACTCTGTACTGTCCTTTGAAAGGGTGAATGGCATACTTGTTCGAAAGTGCTACTGGAGTCCCTGGAATTCGACGTGTGCACCACAAGAAAACAACCAATTCCAAATCAGTGCCATTCACTATTTCAAAGGACAGTACAGAGTAGAATGATATTGCCAACAGTCGTGGACATTTCAAATTTTATACTTCTTTTTAGAGTTTTGTTTTAATTCAAATTTCATTTTTCTAAATATTTACGTTAATTCCCGAAAATGGTTAGTTTATTCATTGTTTAACTTATTGTAAGTTTAATTTGTTGGTAATATTTACCCAGCTGATTTGTGTGGCTTTCTGATGTTTCTTTTAATAAAAGTTTGACATTTAAAAACTGTTATTTTTCTTTATAATTTTTTTTTTTTTTTTAGCCATTATAAAATAGCAGACTATTTTGATAACCAAAAATGTATTAATTGTACAATTTCAAAACTCTATGCACTTTTTATCATAGCTGTTACAGTATGAGGAAACTGGATTTTAAGTGTGTTAATTTTTTGTCATGTCCTTTTTTTTGTAACGCGAGTAACCGATGTTTACACATTCACAGTATGAAAACTAATTATCATATTTCCTTTTACTATTTTTTATAATATACATTGATTATTTAACTAATAAAATGTAATAAAAAAAGTGTTGAACGTATAATTATTAATCCTGAGCAAACCAATATAATTAGTATGGTAAAAATGTAACGCGAGTAACCCTGGAATTGCACATATATAGTTAGGCTTATTAGACAGTAACTGGCAGCAAAAACTAACTTGGTGTTAGTAAGAAGTATGTTGGCATAATTATTCATACACTGGTATTGTTCTATTAAAATAAAATGTTGGTAACTCGCGTTACATATTTTTCGGTTACTCGCGTTACAGTGTTTGATGTATCAGTGTCGTGTTTCATGTCACTATTGTGAAAAAATTGTGGTTTCATTACCTGTAGTATGTATTAGAGTAGGAAAATATCAAGTGTCGTTTGTTAGAAACAAGAAATAAATATTTGATAGAGAGGAAAAAATAGCTATTTCGGTTATTCGCGTTACATTGTGCCAGGTGGTCTATTTGACCAAGAATTACAAACATAACATATCATATTATGTAACTGCAGTGGGTGTAACATGTAGGTATTAGATATGCTATTACATATATGCAACCTGTTTTTGATTGTATAAAGCATAATTTATGTATTATGAGAGAGAGAGAAAGAGAGAGAGAGAGAGAGAGAGAGAGAGAGAGAGAGAGAGAGAGAGAGGAGAGAGAGAGAGAGAGAGAGAGAGAGAGAGAGAGAGAGAGAGAGAGAGAAAGACACTGATATTATAACAGGAAAATATATCTAGTATGTCATACATGTACTAGTAGTTACACAACTTGTAGTAGTCGAAAACATTCTACAGTGCAGTTCCTTTAAATATCATATATATCTAACCAAATATTAAATAGTGAAATAGTACGATACTCACCAGTATCTGTTGAAAAATCTTAACGACGGTCTCAAGTTCTGATTTACGATCATCTTTACTGTGATATATAGCAACCAAACAACCAATCAGAATGATGGACGTGGGTTTGATTTTTCTACTTGAAGAACCAATCAGGGGTTTAGCGAATTATGGTTACATTCTAGTTCTGTTTCTTCTTCAGGAACCACTCTGATTTTATATTAATGGCCAGTCATGCAGATGCTATTTTTCTTTCATCGATGAACCGTAAATTATCTTCATATAGTTCACATTAAGCACCGTATTTGATGGACATCTTCAGTAATGTTGTATTGTCTGTGGTGTGAGATTAACACGTAGACTGTGTAATGTTTTCTTTAGTAATTCCAAAGAAATTAAGAGTAATGCATTTGTATAAGACAACAAAAAGAAGGTCATTGCCGTCAGCGTTTCATGTATAGTTGTTTCATATAATTTAATGATGATCTCTCTCTCTCTCTCTCTCTCTCTCTCTCTCTCTCTCTCTCTCTCTCTCTCTCTCTCTCTCTCTCTCTCTCTCTCTCTCTCTCTCTCTCTCTCTCTCTCTCTCTCTCTCTCTCTGGATTTAACATGTTATCTACACCTCAGCTATCTGGGGTGTCTGTCCAGTACAGTGGGTTAGTGGTTAGTGAGAGAGAGAGAGAGAGAGAGAGAGAGAGAGAGAGAGAGAGAGAGAGAGAGAGAGAGAGAGAGAGAGAGAGAGAGAGAGAGAGAGAGAGAGAGAGAGAGAGAGAGAGAGAGAGAGAGAGAGAGAGAGAGAGAGAGAGAGAGAGAGAGAGAGAGAGAGAGAAAGAGAGAGGAGAAGGGTATAGTCGTCTTACACCTTCCAACTGAGTTGTTAAAACTCGCTCTGTGTGAGAGCCTGTACCGGGCTGCTAATCCTATACCTACCAGCCTTATGCACGTTGACTTAACCATGAAAACACCGACGCCGGTATGGAACACACACACTGGACCATGACGATGATCAAATGGATAACACCGACGCCGGTATGGAACACACACACTGGACCATGACGATGATCAAATGGATAACACCGACGCCGGTATGGAACACACACACTGGGCCATGACGATGATCAAATGGATAACACCGACGCCGGTATGGAACACACACACTGGACCATGACGATGATCAAATGGATAACACCGACGCCGGTATGGAACACACACACTGGGCCATGACGATGATCAAATGGATAATACCGACGCCGGTATGGAACACACACACTGGGCCATGGCGATGATCAAATGGATATCTCTGTAGTACAGATCCGTGACTCTAGCTTGACACGTGAAGATTTGTTATGCGTGTCATAGTGATGCCACCACACACCATTATTAACCCTCTTCCATACCGATCACGAATATGCAGCCTCCCGGTAGAGGCCACCTAGCTTGAATCAAGCCCTTCCACGATCGTAGTTGAAGTGCAGATTAAACCTGTATTTTCAATAAATATTAAATTTGACCAACCAGCGTTTGTAACAGAAAAAAAATCAATCTCTTCTGGGGCTAATCGAAACAGAAACCCTCGATGTGAGACTCCAGCTGAGATAAAAATAAATAACAATGCTTGAAATAGTGCGTTTTGTGTTGAGAAACGTAAAACAACATTTGTAACCTGTTTAAATATAATATCTGTAAATGCATTATAACCAGGGAAACAAGAAGAAGAAAGGAGAACGAGGTGAACAGTTGTATCAGTAAAAACCGTTTGCTGAAAACATACAGCCTCTTTATAACGATTTAGATTGGTCTATGCTATTATTGCCTTTATAACATATTTATCGTCAAGAGTTATTTCCCTTAGTTTGACAAGCATGTTGCGAAAGAAAACTAAATATCCACGTTTTTGGATACACGTACGTTCAGCCAGACCGAGCGGGAAAACGTCCGCCAGACTGGTTTGTGCGCTTCACGTTAAACCAAATGGCCACGTTGGGAACCAATCAAACACCTCGCGAACGTTAGCGAAACGTTTCCTGCCTGAACTTGGGGCAGATGTATCACTAATTTCAGTTTCGTCCGTAGCTGTTAACACGAATTCTGTCCAAAATGTAGACGGTCGATTATAATAAAGACTGACCACAATTTACTGTTTAATATGGCAACATTCAAATTTGTTTTCAGTATCGTTAGTGAGATTTCAAGATCGTCTGATACCGCTACTCGCAACAAGGTGACAAAGACCAGTACATAGCGTAGTACCAGAGGGCGCTGACGATGAACTGAATCAGTTCTTGACCTTGTAAAATGTATATTTAAAGTTGTGGCGTAGAATAGAATAGAATAGAATAGATGTTTAACGACACCCCAGCACGAAAAATGCATCGGCTATTTGGTGCTATGGCTTAGATAGAATATAATAGAATATAATGTGTGGCTTAGATGGAGTAGAATAACTTTAATATATTATGCAATTGAATAAACGAACATGGCACGAATGAGGAAAACAACAGTCGAATAAAAAAAAAGTAATACTATTTAACACCTTCCAACGAAATACATTCACCGACCATCAATTTCGTACCAGCAAGAAATGACACAATTAACTCAAAAGACAGTCCGAGCGTCGTGGAACAAACAACCTCCGCTTTCAGCGCTGAATATACTTATGCATATGGGCAGGACTTGGCCCAGTGATAACACACGTGTTTGATGCGTGGTCGGCCTAGGGTCGATCCCTACCAGTGGGCCTATTGGGATATTTTTCGTTCCTGTCAGTCCACCACAACGATGGGAAATGTAGCTGGTTTCGTCTCTAAGACCTAGTGGCGTCGTTAAACAAAACAAATTGTAACGCATGTATCTGTTGACTGACACTGGCGCCTGGAGGGAAAACACTCTCTGTTTCCTGGAATATGCTCATGACTAGCAACAAGCTGTTGGAAACGGCCAAATTCTTCAAGTACACAAGCCTGGGGATTCAGTTTCTTGTCTCACACCATAATACACACTAGGGTGTTTCCAATAATAGCAATCTGAGCTAGAAACCGCATGACGCCTCATTGACCGCATATGTAATATGCTATGAAATGCGCTTGGTAATTCGTCGGCATCATCGCCAGAATAGTTGATATAACACAAGTTGTCGAAATCAATAGACGTCTGCACAAAACTGTGTCTGATTCACTGACAACGACTACAGATGTGTGTGGTTGTCTTGGAAGTAGTCTCCTGCAATTGTGTTGGGCGGGACCTAGCCCAGTGGTACAGCGCTCGCTCGATGCGTGATCGGTCTGGGATCGATCCCCGTCGGTGGGTCCATTGGGCTATTTCTCGTTCCAGCCAGTGCATCATGACTGGGATATCAAAGGCCATGGTATGTACTATCCTGTCTGTGGGATGGTGCATATAAAAGATGCCTTGCTGCTAATCGAAAAGAGTAGTCCATGAAGTGGCGACAGCGGGTTTCCTCTCTCAATATCTGTGTGGTCCTTTGCCACATGTCCGACGCCATATAACAGTAAATAAAGTATGTCGAATGCGTCGTTAAATAAAACATTTCCTTCCTTCCTGTAATTGTAGCAATTTATAGCAGAGGATACTATAATTCTTTACGGTGATTGTCAAACCCTATTACAGTCACAAAACGTTAACGTTTGTTTCGTTTAACGAAACCACTAGAATACATTGATTTATTAATCATCGGCTAGTGGATGCCAAACATTTTGGTAATTTTGTTATAGATCTCAGAGAAGAAACCAGCTATAGTTTACATTAGAAGCCATGGATCTTTTATATGCACTATCCCACAGACAGAATAACGCATACCATGTGACTGTGTGTGTGTATATATATATATATATATATATATATATATATATATATATATATATATATATATATATATATATATATATATATATATATATATATATATAGTCGTGGCTAGAACGAGAAATAGCCGAAATGGGTTCACCGACGGGGATCGATCCCAGACCGACCGCACATCAGGCGAGCTCTTTACCACTAGGCTACGTCCCGCCCCAACGACTAGCAAAAACACACAGATACTGATGGCAATGTTTAATAGCTTAATAACATCAATAACAGTTTTAAACATCACTACATTTGAGGCACAATGAGAGTCGCAATGGATCTGCGACATTCTGCAATCAGATTCTATTGACCACTTTTGTCGGAAAACATCCACTGTAATCCCGGGGCGGGTCGTAGCCCAGTGTAAAGCGCACTGCTGAAATGCGATTGGTCTAGGATCTAGGATCGATCCCCGTCGGTCGGCCCATTGAGCTATTTCTCGTTGCAGCCAGTGCAACACGACTGGTATATCAAAGGCCGTGGCATGTGTTATCTCGTCTGTTTGGTGGTGGTGCATATAAAAGATCCCTTGCTACTAATGGAAACATGTAGCGGGCTTCCTCTCTATGGGTGTGTAAAAAATGACCATATATTTGAATGAATGAATGATTGTTTAACATCCAATAGCCGATGATTAATACATTCAATGCCCTCTAGTGGTGTCGTTAAACAAAACAGACAAAGAAACACCCTGCATGCATGATGGAGCATATCACAATAAACTTAACACCTATTCGACCATTACACGACGTGTATTACCTAATTACTGTTCCCAATGGAAGATACCGCCCACCCATCGCTAGCTATATTTATACTCCCTCACTACAACAATGCGGCCTCTCATTGACGGAAACTTATCAGTCAATCCAGAATAATCCACGTGCGAAAGCAGCATAAACAAACGGCAATACTTTTCAACCTATCGTCTATAATACTGGCAGCCATAAATAACGCAATACTTTTCACAGGTTTGTTACACTTGCACAAACTGCAATACAGTTTCAGCCTACCGTCTGTAATACGGCAGCCATAAATAACGCAGCCTTTACACATGCACATTCACACAGGCACGTGCACTCACCCACACTCACACCAATATGCACACATACATACCTGCATGCATTGACATACTAATACACAAGCATGCATACTCGTTTACACAAATACTCACACACACACACACACACACACACACACACACACACACACACACACACACACACACGCACGCACTGGCCTGATCATTCACAATACCCTTGTTTATATATCGATTTATATGTTGACCATATATCGATTCCAAGTTTAATTTCGTATCGATTTAATTATTAACAAGCTATTTCCTTAAAGAAAAGCAGTGAAGTCAATATGCCGATGGAGTAATTTTTCCACATTAAAACTGTTTATTAAGTGCTTCACTGTTATCATGTTTATTTCTTACTGTTAAATCACTTTCATCATCATGTTGTTTTACATGGGCCGTGATGCGTATCGCATCGCGAATTATGTATCGTGACACGCATTGCGGGTTATGTATCGTGATACGTATCGTATCGTGAAGTAGATGTATCGCGAGACATCCAGTATTTATCAGTACTACAGATTGGATACTGGAGCCTAGAAATGTAAATAATATTTATGACAGCATTTATAAATATTTGAAACTAATGACATAAAACTTATTTTTTTATATATTATTCTTTTCTGTAGTTAGCAACACATGTGCATACAAAGAAATCATTACAGCTCACAGACAAACACGTATACATATTAGTAATAACAATAGAAAAAAAACAAAACAAAAACTATGCACATAATAAACATATGTTATTACCCATATGGGTTCAAATATACGGGGTAATATTTTTTCGATCTCTGCACAAAGTGCAGATTGCTTCTACAGCCACTGATTGACTAGCTTAAAGATCACAACGTTTGATTAGTTGCTTGCCGTGGCCGGAACGTCACTTTCATTCACATTACGTTATACAATCTACAAAGATTTACAAAAACAAATGGACTCATTTTTTTCGTAAACATGAAATGGTATATTTTCATAAAGAGCAGCTTTAGTAATATATACGAATAATTATTTTCAAATGAAAATACAGTTGTATTATTTTGTACTGCAAACATTTAGCTGTAAAAAGAACGCCGTTATGCTATGACGTCACTTACATTACGTCATGTAATGCGCGTAATACTATATGACGTAATGACTGATGGCTTTGTTTGCAGAGGAATGTTTACATTAAAATCAGTTAAAATTGACAATGGGTAATAGAGAGAATAACCAACTCGCTACGAGGACTTACGAATTATCTGTCTCTCGTGAATGAATGTTGTAAAACCTTCGTCAAAGGCTCGGGTTTACAACATTCATTCACTCGAAACAGATAATTCATAATTCCTCGTAGCTCGATAGTTATTCTCTAAATATTAAATGTATTATACAATTGTACAAGGTGTACCGTTTTGCTGTGTACTGTATCTCAGTTATTAATTAGCGTGCTGAAATGTGTTTTATTTAATAAATATATGAATTCTACGACAATCTCAACGTATGGTTCCGTGGTATATTTGTCAAGATCTAAGGGCGGATTGCAACATAGCAGCTGGGTAATAAACGCCTCGTCTGGAAGATAATGCAATTCTGTACTTATCTCAACTGGACCAATATCTAAGATTGAACAACAGAAGTCATCTCTGGTTTTAGACACATTATAACATGTATAAGAAGATTTGAGTAAAGTAAATTACAAATAGAACAAAAACATTGAGATGATCGTGGCCTCCAAGTAGCGAATGCACTTATAACATGATGTGCCTGTTCTTTTAGCAAAGGGTTTGAACGAGAGATATCACAAGCGTTATGTATTTGTAGATTTTGTGTGGATTTGTAGAAAATGATTAGTATCGGGAGTTACACATGTGTGTTTTCCATTATGTTTCCTCAAACTCGAAGACACAATTCTTCACTATTCTTTTCCATATTTGTTTGGGAGGAAATATTGACGTTTTGTAGTAGTCAATTAAATATGTAATTAATTTATATTTGCAAAAGATCCTTTTGTATGTCAACTGCAAATTCAACATAATAACATGTTTTAAACATAATAATCTGCTTGCTATAACCTTTTATCCAGCAATCACTGTATTCATTGACAAGAGATGATGACTAGACAAATCTCTATATTGTAGGTCACGTGACATAAGCTCGACTCGACTCGAATATTTCAATGAAGATTTTGAATAAACATACTCGTTAAAACATTTGTTGAAGTGCAGTAAATACAAATAATTTTTAGTTTTGCGATGACAATACAAAACTTGTATATTTGTTTATTAAATAGAGTTTAGAAACGCTTTTTTTAATGTGACAGAATGTAGCTAGCGTCTGACAAATAATGACGTCATGCATCTTGTATGACGTCATACGGCAAAAGGCTTGCTAGGTTAACAATACTCGATTTGCGTACACACAACTGGAATAGATAATGATTTTCCGAATATTTTTGTAGCATTGCATGCTAAAAGAAATTTCCGGTTATTGTCTTAAGAGCCTCGCTGCATTCGCCATTCTAACCTTCGCAGGATAAAGCCGATGTCTTAAGACAGTAAGCAGTTATTCCCTATGTAGGGTAACGTACATGTAGGCAGGCGAAGGAGATGTCCTAGGGATGCTTGGACTACCTCTCACCATGCGATTTCACAAGAACTAGCTACCGATGCTTGAATCAAACTAGGAATTATACTAGCTGACAATACTGGACGTTTGATGCGAAATGGACTAGTTGACATTTCTTAACTAGGGAAATATAAAAAATTTTTTCCGTTACATAAAATTACATACATAATACACATGTTTGTTAATATATCAATACAAATATGCAGCAATAGCCCGTCATCCAAAAGATAGAACATAAAGATGTTAGCCTCTCAGGAAATGATTCTGCAATACAGTAATGTTTTAGAAGGAAGTTTCAAACACTCTACCAAACACTCTACCAAACATAACATATATACAGCTTTGCTTTAACCAATAGTTAATTCGGACTAACATCGATTTATTACGAACAATGCGTGCATATTAGACGCATGTTCTCGTTTCGGATATCATATTCTATATTACATGGTGCACTTGTTTCTTACTGTTCTCATATCGGTAATGACCAAAATTGGATTTTACTTCTAAATATTAATAATAATTATTAACGTTTCTGACAAACACAGCAATTTGGTTTCTTAAATGTATTTCATCAAGGTAATTAACCCGAACGACATAACGATAACATGTGATCAGGGCCGTATCTCTACACAATGCAGATTCGAATGGGCATGCGACAAAAGAGGTCTTGACAGGGCAACTGGACATTACCATGCGTTAAATGTCATTATTAAAAGTGCAGACCTGGCATGCACCATCTATGTGTATATTGTTAGTACTCAGTTGTCTCAAAGTAATAATGTTTATGATAGAAACCTTTTTCCTTCGACAGGTCCTCTGCCTGTGAAGGTATAAATCATTGTCCAGTGACTAAAAGTCCAGACAGGTAATATCATAGACAGCGGTGTCTCGAGGTTTTAATGGATCAGAAATTATTAATGCTCATCTATAGACAAGTAAGGATAGTATGATAGTATAGATAATGTATGTAGTTACACGCGAGTAAGACATAAACAGGCTTTGTAAATTCGGCCCCGTGTATTCACCGGCCACTGTATACATGTTATCTGTACATGTATACGGTTTAAATGATGGATATCATATTTCTTTTTCAAATCGAAGTGGCTCAAATAGTCAAATTCTTAATCCAAACGGTATTAGATGACAATGCTCAAATTGGCATTACAAATGAAACTACCTGACAGTACTTAATGGTAGATGTTTTTTGTTTTTGTTTTTGTTTGTTTGTTTGTTTGTTTTATTGTGTGTGGGTGTTGGTGTTGTTTATTTTTGTTTTGTTTTGTTGGGTTTTTTTTAATGTTTTTTTTGTTGTTGTTGTTGTTGTTATTGTTGTTGTTTTTCATTTCAGATGTGACTAGCTGACAATGTTTAAAGTTCCACACCAGAGGGCAATAGCTGGCAATAAGCATATTGCTATTTCAGATGTGACTAGCTGACACTGTTTAAAGTTCCACACCAGAGGGCAATAGCTGGCAATAAGCATATTGCTATTCCAGATGTGACTAGCTGACACTGTTTAAAGTTCCACACCAGAGGGCAATAGCTGGCAATAAGCATATTGCTATGCCAGATGTGATTAACTGACACTGTTTAAAGTTCCACACCAGAGGGCAATAGCTGGCAATAAGCATATTGCTATTCCAGATGTGACTAGCTGACACTGTTTAAAGTTCCACACCAGAGGGCAATAGCTGGCAATAAGCATATTGCTATTCCAGATGTGACTAGCTGACAATGTTTAAAGTTCCACACCAGAGGGCAATAGCTGGCAATAAGCATATTGCTATTCCAGATGCAACTAGCTGACAATGTTTAAAGTTCCACACCAGAGGGCAATAGCTGGCAATAAGCATATTGCTATTTCAGATGTGACTAGCTGACAATGTTTAAAGTTCCACACCAGAGGGCAATAGCTGGCAATAAGCATATTGCTATTTCAGATGTGACTAGCTGATAATGTTTAAAGTTCCACACCAGAGGGCAATAGCTGGCAATAAGCATATTGCTATTTCAGATGTGACTAGCTGACAATGTTTAAAGTTCCACACCAGAGGGCAATAGCTGGCAATAAGCATATTGCTATTCCAGATGTGATTAACTGACAATGTTTAAAGTTCCACACCAGAGGGCAATAGCTGGCAATAAGCATATTGCTATTTCAGATGTGACTAGCTGACAATGTTTAAAGTTCCACACCAGAGGGCAATAGCTGGCAATAAGCATATTGCTATTCCAGATGTGACTAGCTGACAATGTTTAAAGTTCCACACCAGAGGGCAATAGCTGGCAATAAGCATATTGCTATTCCAGATGCAACTAACTGACAATGTTCAAATTGTTGCTCAATATAGCACTAGCTGGAAACAGCAAAAGGACGATTAGATATCAATACTCTAATTGTTTTTCCAGATCGAACCAACTGGCGTGGCATTTTTGTATTATTCCAGGTGGAAAAAAAAAAAAACTGACAGTACTCAGACGGAAACAACCTGACATTACTCAAATATTAATTTCAGAAAATACTAGTGTGCACTCAATTTGCTATAGCACATGGAACTAGTTGAGAAATACTTTTTTTATTACATACACGACTAGCTGACAATTTACAAATTGTTACTCCAAATGGGACAGGCTGACAATCCCTGAATTATTATTCCAAATGGGACTAGTTGTCAATCCTAAAATTGTTATTCCAAATAAGACTAGCTGACAATCCCCACTTTATTTTATTATTCCAAATTTGGACTGACTGCCAATCATCATTATTATTCCACGTAGGACTAGCTGATCATCCACACATTGCTATTTCACATGAGATTAGATGATAATCCACAAATTGTTAATTCATATATGGGACTACCTGGCAATCCTACAATTGTTATTTCAAAAGGGACTAGTAGACAATCCTCAAATTGTTATTCCACATTGGACTAGCTGGCAATCCTACAATTGTTATTTCAAAAGGGACTAGTAGACAATCCTCAAATTGCTATTCCAAATGCGACTACCTGGCAATCCCAAAATTATTATTCCAAATGGGACTGGCAGACAATCCACACATTGTTAATCTATATAGGACTAGCTGGAATTCCACAAATTTTTATTCCACATGGGATTAGATGTTTATCCACAAATTGTTATTCCACATGAGACTACCTGACAATCCTCAAATTAGTATTTCATATGGCAATAGCTGATAATGCACAAATTGATATTCTATATGGAACTAGCTGAAAATCCTCAAATTGTTATTCAAATTGATACCACCTGACAATCCTCAAAATGTTATTCCATATGGGACTAGCTGACAATCCCCAATTTATTTTATTATTCCAAATTTGGACTGGCTGCCAATCATCATTATTATTCCATGTTGGTCTAGCTGATCATCCGCAAATTGTTATTCCACATGAGATTAGATGATAATCCACACATTGTTAATCCATATATGGGACTAGCTGATCATCCACAAATTGTTATTCTATATGAGATTAGATGATAATCCACAAATTGTTAATCCATATATGGGACTAGCTGATCATCCACACATTGTTATTCCACATGAGATTAGATGATAATCCACAGATTGTTAATTCATATATGGGACTAGCTGGCAATCCTACAATTGTTATTTCAAAAGGGACTAGTAGACAATCCTCAAATTGTTATTCCAAATGCGACTATCTGGCAATCCCAAAATTATTTTTCCAAATGGGACTAGCAGACAATCCACACATTGTTAATCTATATAGGACTAGCTGAAATTCCACAAATTGTTATTCCACATGGGATTAGATGTTTATCCACAAATTGTTATTCCACATGAGACTACCTGACAATCCTCAAATTAGTATTTCATATGGCAATAGCTGATAATGCACAAATTGATATTCTATATGGGACTAGCTGAAAATCTTCAAATTGTTATTCAAATTGATACCACCTGACAATCCTCAAATTGTTATTCCATATGGGACTAGCTGATAATCTTCAATTTATTGTATTATTCCAAATTTGAACTGGCTGCCAATCATCATTATTATTCCATGTTGGTCTAGCTGATCATCCACAAATTGTTATTCCACATGAGATTAGATGATAATCCACAAATTGTTAATCCATATATGGGACTAGCTGATCATCCACAAATTGTTATTCCACATGAGATTAGAAGATAATCCACAAATTGTTAATCCATATATGGGACTAGTTGATCATCCACAAATTGTTATTCGATATGAGATTAGATGATACTCCACAAATTGTTATTCCACATGGGACTAGCTGGCAATCCTACAATTGTTATTTCAAAAGGGACTAGTAGACAATCCTCAAATTGTTATTCCAAATGCGACTAGCTGATAATCTTCAATTTATTGTATTATTCCAAATTTGGACTGGCTGCCACTCATCATTATTATTCCATGTTGGTCTAGCTGATCATCCACAAATTGTTATTCCACATGAGATTAGATGATAATCCACAAATTGTTAATCCATATATGGGACTAGCTGATCATCCACACATTGTTATTCCACATGAGATTAGATGATAATCCACAAATTGTTAATTCATATATGGGACTAACTGGCAATCCTACAATTGTTATTTCAAAAGGGACTATTAGACAATCCTCAAATTGTTATTCCAAATGCGACTATCTGGCAATCCCAAAATTATTATTCCAAATGGGACTGGCAGACAATCCACACATTGTTAATCTATATAGGCCTAGGACTAGCTGAAATTCCACAAATTGTTATTCCACATGGGATTAGATGTTTATCCACAAATTGTTATTCCACATGAGACTACCTGACAATCCTCAAATTAGTATTTCATATGGCAATAGCTGATAATGCACAAATTGATATTCTATATGAGACTAGCTGAAAATCCTGAAATTGTTATTCAAATTGATACCACCTGACAATCCTCAAATTGTTATTCCATATGGGACTAGCTGACAATCCCCAATTTATTTTATTATTCCAAATTTGGACTGGCTGCCAATCATCATTATTATTCCACGTAGGACTAGCTGATCATCCACAAATTGTTATTCCACATGAGATTAGATGATAATCCACAAATTGTTAATCCATATATGGGACTAGCTGATCATCCACAAATTGTTATTCTATATGAGATTAGAAGATAATCCACAAATTGTTAATCCATATATGGGACTAGTTGATCATCCACAAATTGTTATTCGATATGAGATTAGATGATACTCCACAAATTGTTATTCCACATGGGACTAGCTGGCAATCCTACAATTGTTATTTCAAAAGGGACTAGTAGACAATCCTCATATTGCTATTGCAAATGCGAGTACCTGGCAATCCCAAAATTATTATTCCAAATGGGACTGGCAGACAATCCACACATTGTTAATCTATATAGGACTAGCTGAAATTCCTCAAATTGTTATTTCATATGAGATTAGATGTTTATCCGCAAATTGTTAGTCCACATGAGACTACCTGACAATCCTCAAATTAGTATTTCGTATGGCAATTGCTGATAATCCACAAATTGATATTCTATATGGGACTAGCTGAAAATCCTTAAATTGTTATTCAAAATGATACCACCTGACAATCCTCAAATTGTTATTCCATATGGGACTAGCTGGCAATCCCCAAATTATTATTCCGAATGGGACTGGTAGACAATCCACACATTCTTATTCTATATAGGACTGACAGACAATCCTCAAATTGTCATTCAATATGGACCTAGTTGACCATGATGGTATCCTCAAATTATTATTCGATATGGGACAAGTTAACCATCCTCAAATTATTATTCCATACCAGACTACCTGACAACCTCAAATTGTTATTTCAAATGCGACTAGCTGACAATCCACAAATTGTTATTCCAAATGGGACAAGATGATAATTATCAAAATGACATCCCAGATGAGACTATCTGACAGATTGGACCAGGTGACGGTACTCAGCCTGTGACGTTGGATACACTTGCTGAGTCTTTGTTCATACCAGTACTCGTCTCACCAGTTGATATCGATGGTAACGGTAAAGTAGCAGATTACAGAACCAACACCGCGAATTTGATTAGAAATGTTCGCCAGCCCAGCTTGTTTCTATTGATTCCTTCCATTCCTTTTCAGACAGTAGCACGCCAGGCGGTCTCTGATGATGTTTCGATAGTTTGACGAATTTGCTATCAGAATGTAGAAATTATGTCCGAAATTTAGAAGGCAGACTAGGACAAAGAATGCCCAGAATTTATTGAGTAGTGCCTTAGCCCTTGCGTCTGCTTTCAGTATGATCAGCGAAAGTATGATACGGAAACCAACACCAGAAGGCGTGTTGAACTGTCCAGTTGACGACTCGAGGAGTCATTTCCTGACCTCATGAACATATTCCGAAAATTAAGACTTCGCTGGATGTGAATGATAATGAGTATGTTCAACACTAGAATAGCCAGGCAGGGCAGAATGGAGGAAAAAAACAGTCGAGTGAATATAAAATAGTATCTTATCCCCTCTGATGTGGCGCATTCACCTCGCACCAGCTTCATTTCTACCAGAAAGGGCACAATCAGCGCAACGGCAAGGACGAGCATGCACAAGCAGACGACAATAGCCTTCATCCGGGTACAAAGTCTCTCTCTCGTCAGTGGGAAACAGACGCAGACGTATCTATCAAGCGTCAGTCCGACCACCAGCCACGGCGAAAGAACCATTACGAGGAATTTGATCCCAAACAGGACTTTACACAAGCCGATGTTGATTGACGCGAGAGACCGTAGGGCAAATGTCCGGTCAGTCTCCTATAGGATCTCCATGGAGAGCAGGACGCTGTTAGAAATCGCTAAGAACTTCAAGTACACGGAATAAGACAGGCTCTTCAGTTTCTTGTCTCGCATCATGGTAAACAGCAGGGCGTTCCCGATGATGCCCATCACGACTATCAGGAGCACAACGCTCCAGTGGCTGTATCTGTATATGTTTACGTAGGTCTGTCTTTCTCGGGACGACTCTCTATTACGTGGCAAGTCGTTTCCATCGGGAAAGTAGTCTCCATGAGTAGCGTTGTCCACATCAGTAGAAGTATCGATAAAGCTGGATGTTTGATTGAGTGGAAACGGTATCAAGATTGTGTCAGACATATCTTGTTGTTGAATTAGTGCCTGCAATGAAATTAATCACGATGGTCATTGTATGGACATAAAACATATATTGGTGGGCACATTCTCTAGCGGGGAAGGTGCGGTGGGGGGGGGGGGGGGGGGGGGTCATAATCCAGATGTGAATAAAGTGAAGGACAATTTTTTTTTAAATAAATAAAAACAATAAAACGAAACAAAACATATAGACAGACAAACAAATAAACATAGAGTACATTTTTGTCCATGACTTGTTGTACAAACAATCCCCCTACCGCTCCTGGTTTTACACCCCGTGACGTCATGGGGCCGATTGTTCAAATAAAGTGATGGAAACCCATACTATTTTGTTATTGTGTTGTTTATATCCAGAACGGAATATTAGAACATTATAGTTGATTAACGTGCTAATTCATTGCTGGATCAAATTTAGACCTACTTAAATTTCGTTTTTGTTTCATGATAGTCACTTTTCACATCTGTTCATAAACATTTTATTGTTAAGGACATAATCGCCTACGAATCCTACATAGTTGTTCATTGCTTTAACTGGAGATTGTTTTTAGCAAACTGGAAATGTAATGCTTTATTTTCTTACTTTATTTCTACGATTAAACATACACATTAAATATATTTTTCGGTTTAGAATATCAGTGTCATTATATTCAATGTGTTTCTGGTCGTCTTAATATTTGTAAGAAGCCCACACTGGATTTTGTCTTCAAATAATTTCGTACACAAGGAAAAAATTATATTCTAGGAAATAAAATAAAATTTAACCTAGTACAAATATTAGAACGATCAGACACACGTTTAATATACCAATGGACAAAGGTAGCAGGTAAAAACAGTGCTGTAATACTCACTTGTGTCCGCTGATTATTAATGACGATAACATAATCGGGGATACGATCACTTCCCTTGCGGTTTATAGTAGCCAAACGACCAATCATATTGTTCGATAAACGTTATTGGCAAGGGTGAGACATCTTGAGTCGAAGAACCAATCGAATTTTACAATTTATTGTGAAACACACGGGCGTTTTGTTCCTGGTTGAAGAGCCAATAAGATGTTTTATGAGTTGTTGTTGTTCGCAGTATGTTATATATTGCTAGATTAACTGTATAAATCATCCTAGCTTGTATTTGCTTGACAGTATTTAGAGAAAAAATCCATTATGTCTTGTCCCGGAAGTAATATGAACTTGGCAGGGTAATGGCATTGTGTGTCTTTCAACTCAAAATATATTATGGGACTCCTTCATTAAAGGGTTTTGTGTTTGGTTGTTTTTTGATGTTGTTGTTGTTGTTTTGCTGGTAATATTGTACTGTACCCAATTGATATTTACATTAGCAGATTGCAATATACATTTCATTACGTATTGCATGGCAGTATTTTATATTGTTTTCTACAAATACCTGTTCGTAAATGTGACATCAAAAGGTGTCTACCAGACGAAATAGTGAGCTTTTTTATTATCTATATCACTTATTTATTGTTTTCCCTATGAGAGGTAGCGAGCATGTTTTAATTGGGGCTGGATAACGGTATTCGACTGCGATACACCATTGTTTTTGCCATAATTTTATATAAGAGACAAACATACATTGGAAGGCGTTGGCGGGGGCGGAGGAGGGGGTGTTGGCACACGCATGCGCTATAAGTTTAATAATTTTCGCTTTTAGATGGGTTGTTTTGTGGCCGGCAAATATAAAATGTGCTGAGGAAAACACGTTGTATGACTTGGGGAATGGCTGTGTGATTTGGGGGATGTCTTGCTACTATTTGCTAGACGTAGCGAATGTTAGGCAAGGAGTAGTTTTTAATAATCACCGTGGACTAAAATTGTTTCTGGGGTGTCAGTAAACAAATATGTTTCTGTTGCCGTTTTTTTTTTTTTTCTGAAGAATCATGGTAACTAAAATGACTACAAAAAACACGTCAGCCGTTTATACCATAGTTAAGTGTCAGCCTTTTTTTATAATAAGCTGAAGTGCCATTATTAAGCAGTATATCATTTTGACATTTGCTGTGAAAATACA
This sequence comes from Gigantopelta aegis, assembly GCF_016097555.1. NCBI lineage: Eukaryota > Metazoa > Mollusca > Gastropoda > Neomphalida > Peltospiridae > Gigantopelta > Gigantopelta aegis. Next base: position 11,483,974 of record NC_054703.1, read on the forward strand.
GCACTATCGATAGGGTCGTATGACTACTCATTTTATGGAGTGCTCTCAACTGACAAGTACCGTGCAAAAATCAGCATAGATTGACCAGGACATTGTTCAGTTAGCCACCCTCATTTCAGAGCACCGCCTCGTGTTACTGTTATTCAAGTGACACTATACCACGTATACAGTCGTTATCAGTTAGGACTACATATAACAAGTGACTTCAGACCAATGGCTTATTTAAAAATTGCAAAGGTCCGCCTACTTGTAATCATACAATAGATATTTCAAAAGGCACATCATAATTGTGTAGTATAATTGTGTATGAGGAACCATTTCCAAAACCAGGGCGGGACGTAGCCCAGTGGTAAATCATTCGCTTGATGCGTGGTCGGTCTAGGATGGATCTCCGTTGGTGGACCCATTGGGTTATTTCTCGTTCCAGCCACAACTCCAAAACTGGTGTAACAAAGGCCGTGGTATGTACTATATCTGTCTGTGGGATGGTACACATAAAAGATCCCTTGCTGTTAATAATAGCCCATGAAGTGGCGACAGCGGGTTTTCTCTCCCAATATCTGTGTGGTCCTTAACCATATGTCTGAAGCCATATAACTGTAAATAAAATATCTTGAGTGCGTCGTTAAAATAAAACATCTCCTTCCTTCCTTCCATTTCGTAAACCGTACTCCATTAAGCTGCAAGAACACGTAACGACACAGAAATGATGGATTAATGAAAGGAAGGATGGATGGATTGTTGGATTGATGATGAATAAATTGATGACATAATGAATGAATGAATGGATGGATCGATGAGTGGATGGAAGGGAGGAAAGAAGGTGGACGCATGAATAAACGAGATGATTAATGATGGATGAATGAAACGAAGCTGGATATGGATGGGTGGACGGATTGGTTAATTGATGAATGTATGACGGATGGATGAAGGAATGGAATAATAAATAAATAAATAAATACATAAATATATTAATGGATGAGTTGGTAGAGGAAGGGATGGAAGGAAGGTGGACGAAAGGACGCATGGATATATTCTCGCTTACACAAGGCAGAACATAATGAACAATTGACAATACACAACCCGGGATTCTAAATGGATTACTTGAATATATGACGGCCGATATTTTGGTAGAAAGAGTACTAATCCAACAAGACCGCGGCCAATCGTAGCAAAATTCGAACGATATAAAGATCGTGAAAACATCAGAAGAAGCTCAAAAGTGCTCAAGGGAACAAACTTTGGTGTAAGCGAACAATTCCCTTACGAGATCGTTCAACGCAGAAAGGAGTTATGGCCGAAGTACAAAGAAGCGCAGCGTCGTGGACTTCGTGCCTCACTTGTTGTTGATAAACTTTTTATTGACGGTAAACGGTGGTTTCCCGATAGTGCACCCCACGATAGGCCCAACGATGCGCATCCGTACAGTCCTCCGAATGAAAACCCAAACAAACGTGCACGTAATTTCTCACCAAGGGAATATCGACCATAGGGACGCCGGAGGAGAGACACCGGTCAGGACTTGTCAACACCAAGTGAATACGAAACTGTAAATATTCCCCGTGTACATTCTTATTCAGAGGGAATAAGCGTATGTGACTATGTAGATATTGTATATTTAAATGTGTGTGGTCTCAGCAGCAGACTGGATATTCCAGAATTTATAGATTTTATCAATCAGTATGATTTAATATGTTTAATTGAAACTAAACTTAACGATATTGATCACGTAGAAATACCAGGTTATACAATTTTTACTAATAATAGAAATATTGAATCCAATGTAAGATCAGGGGGCATATGCCTGGCAATTAAAAATAAGCTCACAGATCAAGTACATATTCATAAAACTGTATCCCAATATGTATTATGGTTTACTCTTTCTAACGCTATTTCACAGGGAGATGTATTAAGCACTGTTATTGGAATTGTATATATACCCCCAGTAGGCTCGCCCTATTTTAACCATGATACGTTTAACACAATACAAGACGAAGTGAACGAGAAACTCTTAAGTGGAAATAATGTTCTTTTGATCGGCGATTTTAATGCTAAAACGAGTTTGCTTGTAGATTATGTGAGTTGTGATGGTGAACATACTAATAACACACTCATTTCTGATATCTCCGATTTTATGAATGAACCTAACAACTTATTAAATATTGGCATTCCATTACAAAGAGCGAGTCAAGATACCAGTAGACCTAACGGTCACGGATATAAACTAATTGATCTTTGTAAAAATAGTAATTTGTATTTAGTGAACGGAAGAGTCGCCGAAGATCGGGGTATAGGACAACCTACTTGCAAAGGATCGAGTGTAATAGATTATGCCATAGCCTCATTCACAGTTTTGGAAAGAATTCTTCAATTCAAGGTCAACGAATTCGAACCACTATTCTCGGACATTCACAATCCATTAACAATGCGACTGAATATCCATACAGCTAGTGGTAAACACCACGCCGTCATTAATGATGAACTCACCCCAAGGAAATGG